>NC_141150.1:120470289-120776539 GCF_053477565.2 Lygodium microphyllum | reverse complement strand
TGTAATTAATATTTTAAGAAGAAACCGTCGTTTTCTCATTAAGATTATAACCTAATAAAATGTCACCCATTGTTAATAATTTCTTAAAATGAACCCTTCATTAAAATAATCCCACCCTCACTGCACTTTTTTTCCCTTTTTAATAAACACACTTCGTGGGATGGGCGCATAAACGTCTTTTAGTTGACACTGATGGTCTCGGTTATGGTCAAGTCTTGATGTACATTTTTATGGTAATCTGATTTGTCTATGTGTTACGATTACGGGTACGGTGTGTAGTTATTTCTTTCTTGCCTGATAGGAGGATTTGGATGCCTGATTATTCCATCGCATGAAGTTTTCGGGTCGCATGTGTGTAGAGGTCATGCCGAATTTTTCTAGGATGTGTATTGTCTGGGGTGGTAACTAGGTTAGTTATGTCTATGTATGTATGAGTATCCTTCTTTTTGATTGATTTCTTTTTTATAGCCCTTTGGTTGTTTTGCAGGCATTCTCTGTGGCTGTCTGTGTTGTGATGTGTGTGTCTACCATGTGAATGGTGGCTCACGCTCCTCCCCCTATCCAGTATGTCCCACTGGTTAGTAGGGATTACTCTTCCCTACTCACCTTTGAGCCTATTGCAAAGGCAGGACTCGTGACTTTCGTGGCTACCTCCTTCCCCTTGATTCCAAAAGATCCATCCATGTGTGATGAGTTCCTTGCCTCATACAACAAGTCGGGACTGGTCCATGGTACTTCCATGACACTGACACCCCGAGGGTTAGGGAAGGCTTTGTCTCTTCCCTACAAAGGAGAGCCCTTTGTTACAGCTCGCCAACTATTCTCTAACGATGAGATTTTGAAGTTGTTACAGAAACAGACCAAGGAAATTCTGGATGTTAAGAAAGTGATCAACACTTCAGGAGTTTCCTTTTCCATGATCACTGATCCTGTGTGGAAGATGGTCTGCCAGCTCCTCCAAGACATGTTTATGCCTGCCAAAACACCATCCCATTACTTGTCCAAAGAGCTCTTTACAGCTTCAAGGATGCTGTTAAAAGAAGTAGCTATTGATTGGAGCACTTACCTACTCACAAAGATGGATCAACATTTCGTCAAAGTAATCAGGGGCAATGTCACAAATGTCACCTATGGATCCTACCTGTCTGCTTTCTTGACCTACTCCGGTTTAAAGAAGGGTGTGCCTCCATCTCCTCCATCTGATCCAGTACCCCCTCCACCTTCCGAAGAGTCAGAATCAATTGATATAAAGGATCTGGATTCTCCTCCTCCATTGGTTATACAGCGAAAACGCTTGAAGCGGGTGACAGAAAAAGCTCCTTCAGTTCTTCCTTCAATTACAATTCTTGCTATATTTGGCAATGACCTCCCTGCTTATCTCACATGTAACAACTTGTCCAGAGCACATAGAGAGGGTTCCTTGGACATTTCAATCCCTTCACTGAATAGTTTAGTGTCGGGAGATGCCATTCCATTCCTATGTAAAGACATCCTGAGTTCAATTGAACTTTCATTGTGGCAGCATGTGCTCAACAACTGTATGCTTTCCTTTATGAAGAACTGATGCAGTCCAAAGACCAATTGCATAAGGCAACATCCGAGTTAGCCTCTGCCAAAGACACACTAGCAGATCTGTTTAAGCAGATGGAACAACAAACCCGACTGATTGAGACCCAAAGAGAAGAGATATCTTCTTTGAAGATTTAGTTTAACAGAAGCTCAATCAGAGATCACTAAAATCTCAGAGGAGAAGGAGAGGATGTCCAAAGAAGCGCAAGAGTTTTAGACTCCTTTAGATGTAAAACTCTCAGCCTTACAGACTGCTACTGACACAGTGGAATCACAAGCTTCCCAAATCAAGCAGTTGCAAGACCAGCTTGCATAGTCACGATCTGTTCCTCCAAGCCCTAATGTTCCCCTAATCCCTTCTCTCTCAAAGCAGGGTTTGGTAGTTCTCCAGAGACAGGCTACCTTGTGTCCTTTATTCCAAGATAAAGTGGAAAGGTTGCAGTCCAAGACGGATCTACTATGGTCTACATTTGAGCATTTCCAGGAATATATTCCTCCAGACCATTCTTTCTTTGTCCACTATCAATTGCAGAAGTTGGCCTTTTACATGAAGCTTTCAACGATGGATCTTCCTCTTCCAGAGGATGATTGGAGTGGGGTTTGGTCTCCTGAGATGCTAACAAAAGTGGTCCGTATGGTGTTTGAAGATTCTGTCACGACGGATACCATGTTGCTATCACATATGTATCTACGGGGAGATCTATTGATTCCAAATGAAGTAAATATGGCCTGGTATGTGGGAGATATGGTTTTACAAGTTGTTTTATATGTCAACTATTTGGAGTTGCGAATAGATGATATGTTTTAGAGTTACTCCTCAAAAGTGGCCACATGCCCTGATAATTCCTGCCACTGAATGATTGATTCTATGGTCTTGAATCAGCGGGCAGAATACAGCTTCTACCTATGTACAGAGTACTAATGAACTGAGGGTGGATCTCTTAGTTCACCTTTCCAAAAATAATCCATTTGATTCAACCTTTTTTTATGCCTATCAGAGAAGATCTGTCTTAGGTCCCTCTGTTCCTAGCCTACTGTATTACCAACAAATGGCTCACCGTTATGATACCTATCTTTCCCTCTATCAAACCAATTCAACAGCAATCTTACCCCTTCTTTTCCAACCTCAATCTTTTCCTCAAATTCCAATATTTACATATTGCTCTTTTATTAAAGATAGAGAATGTTCCCCTTCTTCACCATGCCCTTCTCCATCCATCCATGTACCTTTTACCTTTCCTATTTATCAATTGACACCCTTCCTAACTGATTCCCTAAAATTTTCAGCCACTCCTTCTTTAACGTATTCCTCCTTTTATGATTTTGCCTACCCATCTCTTCATCCACTTTTACTTATTCCACTTTCCTATCTTGCCACTTCTATCTCTCAACCCCCTCAGTTGGTTAGTGAATATGAAGAGTTTAATCAGCAGATTCCCAGAAGAAGAGAATGGAGCTCGACTGATTCTCTAAAGAGACCTCAGATAAACTGGCCAATAATTCCAGGAGATTGGACAACTGCCAGTCAAGCATATCAGAACTACCTTCATTTTGCTCACCAATATTCACAATCTCTAGATCCTTCAGTGAGATTGACAGCTCATTTTGCTTGGTATCTAGCATATATGCATAGGCATTTCCATAATGAACAAAAGGCCATTCCAAAACTTTGTATGAATGTCAATGTGAACATTGACTCCCACCAGTTGGATGTCTTGTATTTTCATGCCCTATATCTCCCTAGCAAATACCTTGTTTTGCTAGAAAGGATGTGCTGCCTGCAATTCTTTCAAAATCCTCCAAAAACATTTGTAGATGTATCCCTCTCCATGGATCGCTTTCAAAACCACCAAGCCTTCAAAAGGGATCATCTTCATTGATGCCTTTGCAATGTATTTTGGATGATTCTTAATGATATATATCTCTTTTTGGAGGTGTCATTCAAATGGTTATGTTTGTGTATGTGTTGTAATAATTGTATGTGATGAGTTCGTGCTAATTGAGAATAATTTGTTCGAGAGCTCTTTTCAAAAGATTGATGGTGGATGAAAAGCCTATGGTGGAAATCTGAAGAGAACCTCTTATATCCTTTACAAATTTGTTATGATTTTTTTTTAAATGATTAATCAAATGAGTTATTGACCAATTGAAGTTTTCCTTTAGTAGTATTTTTCTATCAGATACAGGTGATAAGTTGGGGTCATGTTTTGGAGAGATTATTGAAGATTCTATGGAAGATAAAATTGAGCTCTTTAATAAACTTATATTCTTCTTTTCCTTAGGTCGCGCGAGGATGCTTCCTTTCTAAGTGTGGGGATATGTTGAGAGTGGAAAAAGACTGAATTTTTGACTGATTTTTGTTATTTTTGAGGATTGAATGATTGATTTTTGATGGATTTAGAGTGATGTATAGTTGTTAATGGAAGTGTTTGAGAGTGTTTTGGATGATATTGATTATGTTTTGGAAGTTCATGATGATTCTCAGTGGAGATATGAAGCTTTGTGATGTTCTGATAGGTTCTGATCGGTTTTTTATACCTTCTGTATAGCTTCTATTTTATTCTGATTTTCTTCTGTATGAAGCATGGATTGATGATTGATGAAGATTGAAATATTTTGAAACACTATTGAATATTTTTTGATAGTTTGAAAAGTTTGAGTATGAGTTATGAGGTTTTGATGACCTTCTGTAAACCCTCTGTCTATGCTCTGTCTCTATACTGTAACTGTACTATAGCTGTTCTGGTGTTGTATTGTAACTATTCTCTAGACCTTCTGTAAGTGTTATGTAGAATGTATGTGTGACTTTGAGAAATTTTTCTAACCTTTGGAAAGGATGAATCTAAGTTCAAAAGAGCTAAAACAAGTGGAAGAAACAGATGTTGAAGACTGAAGAGAAGACTAAGTGACAGTGACAATAGTGAGCTGTGAAAAGACACTGTAGTGGCTCTCGTGACTCTTCATATCAGACATGCCTCTTGGGAGGTGCATCCAAGAACTAACAAGGATTATTGAGGGTTATTATGAGAGTATTGTAGTGAGGATATGATGTACTATTGATAGAGAGAGGGAGAGAGAGCCAGAGATAGTCAATTCTATCAAAATAGTGTAACTGTATATGAGAGATTGAGAGAGAGAACTATGAAGACATTGAAGATGAATAGTATGTGATTGATTTCTATTCAAAGATGGTGTATTCCTTTGTGTTATTTTTTCTATTGAATAAATCTATGAAGATGTTGAAGATTATGGTTGATTCTATCAAATCCGTGGGAGAAATCTACTATGATGCTGCGTAAAGAATTGTTGTTTTCTTAGTTTTGATTATCAAAAGAATGAAATAAAAGCTTGTTGATGTTACAAGATAGATTTTCTTGCAAGAGAATTCCCTTTTCCTTGGTGTTCCTCTTGGGGCTCCAATCACTAGGGATTGTGGTTCTCTCAATGTTCCTAGAGGTGATGTTCTCTTGCAGTGTGACTCTTGAGCTTCTCTCTCTTAGCAAGTCATCCACCTATTTTTCCTCTTCAAAAACCCTAGCTAACACATCCCTTTGTAGGTCCGAGTTACTAGCTAAGCCCTTATAGAGTTCTTCATTTCGAATTCCATTGATAAACATGATGGAGATCGGTCTCTCATTGGGTCATTTTATCGCTGGAATCCTCTTATAGAGACTTCTCATGTGAGTGACATGGTCTTGGATTTCCTCCTTGTCTTTTGGTAGACATTCATCAACCTGATAATGAGGTTGTCTAAGTATCTGGATTTGAAAAATCTCTTAATGAAACTATCCTTTAGGCTATTGAATTTGTTACGTTCAATGTTGTCTAGGCTAGTAAACCAAGTTTGTCCCTTGTCCCTTAGGCAGAATCTAAAAGCTTGTGCACACTAAGTGGGGTCCATGAGGCTTTTTGCCTCATACGCCTACTACTCAAACTACTCAACAAAGCTATAAAGATCATTACCTGTCCAATACTTCTCAAGTTGCTTTGCAACTATAGGTATCTTGGTCTCGCTTCTAGCATTTGAGGTGATTCCCATTCCAGGTAGCAACAAAGTTGTTAGGGCTACTTTGCTTTGCTCTATAGTAGTGTTATCTAATAGTCTCTTCATGAGAAGCTCACTCAATGTAAGATCCGCTTCTAATGCTCTCTCTCTATTGGAATTTCCTCCTACTTTGTTTCTATTTGCAATGGCTAGGACTTATTAAATCTTGTTGAGTTTTATCTCTTGGTGCAACCTTTGAGCACGTTGCTCCTAGTTGTTGCTACCTATGCATTTCCTGGAAACTCTTCCTAGCCTTCTCTCCTCCTTGAGATTAGATATGATTTCATCTACGGATCTCCCATGATGAGTTATTTTCATTCGACGGTCATATCATGATATGAGCTGTTATATGTTGACTAGAGAATCTCTTAGGTCCAAGTCTTGGTTGCCTATGTCCATGCTAGCACTGGCCATGTTGGTGGTCAATTGAACTAGTAAGGTGTCAATGAGGGTGATTAGGTCAACTAAGGGTACATCTCTAATTGTGGTTCCTTCCTTTCTTTCCTTAGTTATATCAGGTGGGTTGAGGCTGTTCACTTCTCAATGTTAGATTTCTTGGTTTGTTTCCAAAGTCTAAGGGATATCACAAGTCTTACTGGTGGGTTTGTTTCTTAGCTTAATTCCCCTTTAGTTTGTTCCTTGTTAATGAAATCACTTCACAAGTTTACACTTACTCATACACTTGGATGGTGAAATGCAATGTGAGCTGTACACAACTAGGCTTTCAACTTTTTGCATGCACCTAAGTGCCTACAATGCAAATGTAACCTTCAATGAAATCATTCACATGCACATCATGCAAGTCAGTTCTATATGGTTGCAGCTCTTTTGAGCAAGTTGTGATCACACTTGGTAGTCAATTTTGATTCTCTATGGGGTTTTGATGTGTGGTCCACCCATGCAATCAAATAGTGTCTCTATTGGGAATTAAACTACAAGTGACCAATTGATTTGGTCAATTCTTGGGCTTATTAGGGTAAATTCTAATGTTGGTCAATTCTATGGTCACACTTGCAGGTCTAGGATCTAGCTAGGGTCACCTAGTAATTGGCTCACAGCCTTTGGTATGTTTGGGGGGTCTGGATGGTCCTAAAAATGTGTTTTGGTTCAGGTTGTCTATAGATTCAAAAGTCTAAATTGTAGGTCTTTGTCCATCTAAGTCCCAAATTGGGCTGTCCAAGTGGTGAATTTGGCATGTTCGAATGGTCGAGTTCGACTTAGATAGGGGTAACTATTCGAGTCTGAGAAGGTGTGTTCGAGTGGACAATCCGATTGTCTAAGGCCATCTAAGAGTGGACTTTCTGAGTGGACCAATTCCGCCATCAAGGCCTGGGGTGCCATCTAACCAATGGAAAAAACACATCGAATGACACAAATTGATGACAAATGATGCACTAAATCACATATGCATTTAGCTATGATCCTGTCCATATTCCTCAATTAGCAAGGAAGATTTTGAGCATACCTGGAATCATTTGGAGTGATGATACAATGGATTTTTGTTGCTATTGCTCTCTTAACATGCTGCTCTCTCCTAACCTACTACTCTCTCTCTCTCTCAATGTCTCACAAGCTCAAATAGGCTCTTCTCCCCTTTTCTCTTCTTTTTAAGGCTCTCTCTTTCTTCTCTTACTCTCTATTTTCCTTCTAAGGTATTCAAAATCTATTTTCTTTTCTTTCCCTGCTTCACTGCTTCCTGATTGTTATAAAAACTTTTCTTTTCTTTCTTTTTCCTTATTTCCTCTACCTTAATGCATCCTACTAATGAAAAACATCCAACCACTGATCTAACTAATGTTTCTAAATCTTCCAAATCCTAAACTATTCGGCAAAGGAGATTGAGTACCTTTCAACTCCCTCACTTTCTACCTAAACAAAGCACCATTTTGGAGACAAATCCCTACTCTATTGCTCAATTTGGAGCACACAAGTACTCAAGCTTGAATCCATTGGTCTTGACAACAAAACCAAAATGTCATCACTATCACTAACAACTATTGAGACCCTATGGGCTGCTTATCAAGCCAAGTGTTTCAAGTGAGTGGTAATGGCTATCTCTCACATAGCCATGCATGCTCTCATACAAGGATGTAGTGAGTTTACGATTGAGTCCAATCATTGTAGTCCTCTTTCTCAAATCCTTCGATGACTCCATGATTCAAGGTGCTAGCTCAAGCAACCTCCATTTCCATGCTTCAAGCTCCAACATCTATAGCCGCACATGCAAGAAAAGAGAAGAGAGGAAAGAGAAGAAGAAAAGAGGAAAAGAATAGCTTTTCCACTGTCCCTTACTCCCACACACTCACACACACTCTCTCTCTCACTCCCTCTCTCATGCACAAGAAGGAAGCAAAAGCAAGAACAAGAAGAGAGCTAGTTTGCATACACACCCAGAATGAGCTTATTCATTCACTTTTTGGCTTTTATACATGCCCTTCTTATTGAGATGGCAAGCTCAACACCTACAGACATTGATGATGAACCACCTAGCTAGATGGATCTGCACATCTACACTTAGCACATCAATAGTCATTATGATCCTCATATGGCCACTGACTTATCACTTATTGTATTTAGTTTGTTGCGCCTACCTATAGATGGCACAGTTATAGCGTCAGTCAATTAGTATAGTTAGTTATGCACTGTTTGACTTAGCAAGTCACTTTTCTTTATGTTGTATCTTATCTATACTTTGTGTACATTGTATGGTGTATGGAAGAAAAAGAAGAAACTAACAAGAAAACATTTTGGCCTCCATCTCTCTTCTTATATTCTTGAGTGAGCTTCCTCTTAATATGTGCACAGTGTGTGTTTGGCATAGTAACTCAAGCAAATCACCCCACCATGCAATTCTTGACATGGTATCAAAGTACTGCAACTGAGAGAGGCTAGTTTTGAAGGTTGAAGTAAATGAGAAGAAGCAAGGATTTGAGCAAGCAAGCAATAGGTAAGAAGCTCTTCCGTTCTTCCACTCCCTCTCTTGGATAGTCCCTGTTGAGGTATTGGAAGTAGGACAGAGTGAAAATCTCATATTGTTGTGAGATTTGGTGTGCAAGCAAAGCACTGTATATTCTACATGCAAGTCCTTTAAGCTTTTTTGTTTCTTTTTTGGGTATTTGAGGTCATTTTAGACCCCATTTTAGAGCCGCAAGATTGCAGACAATAGTTTCAAGGTATATTATGATTCTAACTATATCGACTAAAAGTGAATTTAGATTTTGAATTTGTACTTTTTGAGGTATTTACCGAGAAGCAAACATAAGTTTTATCTAAAAATAGATTAAAAATTACATGTATAGTTGAGCAATCAGTGAAAATGATTGCTTGGTATATTGTTGTGCACTTGTTGTGAAAGGTTGCAGAAGACTTACTGTTTTGTATCTTTTTTGTGATAGTGGCAGAGAACACTAGAAATCCTATCATTGAGAAGCGCGACAAGAATAACTACCCTTCATGGAAGTTCCATGTGATGAGCTTTCTCATTGGAAAGGGCCTTTATGAGTTCATTTGAGGTGAAGAAAATGAGCAGAGTTGAGTATCCCTGCAACTGCATATGAATTAAAGGCATGAAAAGAATGGAATACAAAAGACAAAAATGTGATGTATTTGCTATCTGCAATCATTGATAATACTATGTTGGGACATATTAGGAATGTGAAAACTTCACATGGAACTTGGATAATTTTTGAGAATATGTTTTTAGTAAATACAAAGGCACAAAAGATTCAACTCAAGTAAGAGTTGAATACCTTGAAGAAAGAAAATATGTATATGAGTATGTTTTGAAGGTGCGGAGTGTTGTAAATGCTTTAGCAAAGATTGATGCAATGCTTAATGATGATGATTTGGTTTTATCTACTTTGGGTGGCCTTAATAATGAGAAGTCTTGAAAATCATTTGTCACTTATGTATATGTATGAAAGCCATTTTCAAATTTTAATGAGTTGGTCTCTCTCATGGTTACCAAAGAGATCAATATGCAAGGTGACTCATCTAAAAGAAATGGTAAATATGTCCAAGCATTTTACAAAATTTCAAGAAGGGGACATGGTAGATCCTCTTTGAGAGGCCGTAGTATGGGTGGGACATACTGGTGATAACCATCAAAACAAGTTAAGTTAGCAATTTGGTGAAATACAAGTTTCAGGAGGCTATGAAAACTTTAGAGATAAGGGAAGTTCTAGAGGAAGAGGTAGATGACATAACAGAGGTTCTGGAAATTCTACTATTGTTTGTTATTATTATGGCAAAATAGGTTATATTGCAATCCATTGTTATGCTAAGGAATGATTTTATCCACAGTGTTAAATTGCATCAAGGAAACTATGCATCATCTTTACGATAGAATGAGACAAAAATGAGTGTTTATTTGTTATGTAGCATATAATGAATGTTGTTATAGAAAAGGGGACACATGATGATGTATGGTATGTTGATTCAGGTGCATCTAATCATATGATCAGTCATGTTGAATGGTTTGGAGAGATGTAGGACTTACAAAATCCAAGTTATGTGCAAACGGGTGATGATTCATACCACCCAAATTCACACATTGGAAAGGTTCCCTTGTCCTTCCATAATAACCAGACAAAGAATCTATCAAATGGATTACATGTGCCATTAATCATAAAGAATTTAATGTATGTTGGTCAAATGGTAGAGCAAGGTTGCAAGTCTGATTTAATGTAAAAGGTTATTTTATAGAAGACTTTAATTATAAGTGTAGGTTGGTCATAAAAGAAAGTAGAGTTGGCCGCATGTTCACTTTAGATGTTGGAATTCTTGCAACAAATACTACTATGTGTGCTAAAGGAAAAGAAGTGGTTGTAGACATTGAAATATGGCATAAATGTATTGGACACACAAAGTACAAAGATTGAAATGCATACAATCCAAAGGATTGGTTACAGGGTTGCATGTTAGAGTTGCAAAATTTCATAAAGTGTGTGAAGCATTCTAGTTTGGTAAGCATGCAAGACAACCCTTTTCACATGACAGAGATGTGAACAGAAATACACTTGATGTTATGCATACAAATGTTTGGGGGCCTACATAGAATGTATCTCTTATGGCAGCAAATAATTTGTCACATTTATTGATAATTTTTCAAGAAAGCTATGGGTATATTTCATGAGGAAAACGAGTGATGCATTTGAGCACTTCAAATCTTTTAAGGCAATTATTGAAAGAGAAACATGCTTGAAACTTAAGTTCTTGAGGTCAAATGGAGGGGAAGGTACCTCTCTAATGAGTTAAGTGGCTTCTTGAGGTCTCACATTGGGATAAAGAGATAGTTTACTTGTAGGTATATCCCACAACAAAATGGGGTTGTAGAAAGAAAAAATAGGCATATTTTAGAAGTTACACAAGCATTGATGGTGGCTAAAAAGAATATGCCAAAATATTTTTTATTTGAAGTTGTTCATAATATTGTTTATGTTATGAAAAAACTCCCACAGTTGCAGTTCATGGGATGATCTCCGAAGAATGCTTTACAGGCAAGAAGCCCGATGTGTCACACTTGAAAGTGTTTGGTTGTATTGCATATGTTCATGTGCCAGATGAGCTGTAAAAGGAGCTTGATCAAAAGGCTGAAAAATGTATTTTTATTGCATATTATTTAGAGTAAAAAGGGTATCATTGTTATAACCCTATCACAGGTGAGTTTGGAGTGAGCACGGACATTATTTTTTATGAGATGAGCAGTTGATATGCATCTACTAATGATGTAATAGATGATGATAATGATCATGATAGTTGTGTGGAGAAAGAAAAGAAAGAGATGAAGGATTTGGGTAAGTTGAGATACTTTCCTAGTATTGAGATGATCTGATGTGATGATGGTATATGGCTCCCAAAGGCAATATGGCTTAGATATGTTATCCAAGTATGGTATGACAGCATATAAGCCTCTTTTAATACCATTGGAGCAAAATGTGAAGTTTTCTAACATTGGGGATGAGATAGAAGACCTAACTATGTTTTAACTATGTTCAAGAGGATAGTAGGGAGTCTGATTTACATGACTATTGCAAGGCTAGACTTGAGCTATGTTGTTGGCCTTGTTAGTCAGTTTATGCATATACCTAGAAAGCCTCATTTGGATCTACTTATATGCATATTGAGGTATGTGAAGTCCACTTTACATTATAGATTTTTTTATGAGGCAGGTAAGGATGTACATGTGTTTGGATACACAGATGCAATTTGGGTTGGTAGCATGTCAAACATAAGATTTACCAATGGATTCACGTTTTCCTTAGTAGTGCAGCAATTACATGGAGCAGTTAAAAGCAACCTACAGTTGCTTTATTGAGTATAGTGGTTGAGTATAGAGGTGTTGCTATGGCAGTACATGAGGTGGTATGGCTGCAAAAGTTATTGGGTAATTTGGATATGTAGGGAGATGATCCAATTGTCATTCACTGTGATAACATGAGCAAGATATAGCTAGCTAGGAACCCAATATTCCATACTAAGAAACACATTGAGGTGCACTACCACTTTGTGAGAGAGAATGTACTTGCAAGAGAGATTGACTTGGTATATATCAGCACATAAGATCAAATAGCTGACATTTTCAGAAAGGCATTGAGTGTAGAGAAGCTTCAAAAGTTTCAAAGCTTACTTGGAGTTACAAAGATATAGTTGAGCTTGAGGGGGACTATTGAGATGGCAAGCACAACACGTGAGGTTGATGATGGACTGCCTGGCTAGATGGGTCCTCACATCTACACTTTAGCTTGCCATTGGTTATTATGATCCTCACATGGAAAGCACTGAATTATCACTTATTGTATTTAGTTTATTGCACATGTCTACAGCTGGCATAATTATAGTGCGAATCAATTAGTATAATCAATTATGAACTGTTTAACTTAGCATACCACTTTCCTTTATGTTGTATCTTATCTATACTTTGTGTACATTGTATAGTGTATAGAAGAAGAAGAAGAAACCAATAAGAAAACATTTTGGCCTCCATCTCTCTTATTGTGTTCTTGAGTGAGCTTCCTCTTATGTGTATGGTGTGTGTTTTGGTGCAATAGCTCAAGCAAGTCCCCCCACCATGCAATTCTTGGCACTTCTCCCATTGGGCACCCAACCCATTTCCATGACCGACTGTCCAACCTTGGTCCTCTTTTCCACTCTTTTTCCTATTGTTTCATATTCTCATGGCTCCTTTACATGTACCTTTTCATTTATAACTTGCGCAGGAGGGAGCTTGGCGCTCTTTTACACAGGGCTAAAATGCACTTTATCTCTTGTATGCAATGTTCTTGATTTTAAAAATTTTCCCGCACTTCTTAGTCTTCTTTTTCCATTGGGCTATCTTCTTATGCTCCTTCTTAATCCTTCTTTGCTCCTTGTGTCATTCTTGAGGGTCAACACACTCCAATGATCTGACACCTCCCTCCAATTCTTTTTTTAATAACAAAAAAGATTACATAAAGGTTTAAAAAGCCAAACACCCCTCTCTCTCAAGTATTCTAAAAACCAAACCCCAATTTTTTTTAAATAACAAAAATAATTATATAAAGGTTCAAAAAACCAAACATCCCTCACTCTCAAGTATTCCACCCCCTTTAGGTGGGTTTTTTAAAGGTGAAAATTTGACCCTCACCACCCCTCCCCCATCCCCTCCCCTCTAGATTTCAAGATAAAAACTTTTGGGAAAAATCTAATGTGCCTTTCCCCTCTTTAACACAACAATTAACCAAAAATATCTTAGATATTTTTGTACTTTCCCTCTCCCTTAACTAACATATCAATCCTCCCCAAATTATTTTACATTTAAAAAATAGAAAAATCTCATGACTCCTCTTTTCTCCCTTGAATTTATTTATCCACTAATTTTTTCCTAAGCCAACACATCCCACTCTCCTAAAATTATCATGATAAATCTTGATTAACATGAAATTAGGAAAATTCTAATCAAAGGACACATCAGCCCCCCCAACAAAATCTCCCCCCCTTGCCACCATTTGACACCTCAATATTCCCATGACATGGTTAAGTGATCCCCCCTTCACCTATAAATAAAGGATAGCTTGTGAAGAGATGGCCTGAGAGACAAGCAACAACATACATATGCTAGTGTGAGAGGAGCAAATAAAAAATAAAGAGTGTGAGAGCATGAAGTGAGATGGCAAAAACTTAGCTCCTAGTGCATACCAATGCAACAATCGTGATGTGCATCCCAAGGCAATCCATTGCAACTTCTCTAATCCATTTTCTTCTTTTATCTGCCCTTTTATTTTCCTAATCCATGATACCTCCATATAAGAAGCTTCACATGGTGGGATCATCCAACAAATCAAGACCCTCGAATGTGGATGACCTATCAAACGAAACAAGACATCATGGCCCCTTCTTCAATGACCCTTAAGGTAGGGGCAAACACTGCAAATGACACCAATGTATCCACCATCCATAACAAGGTAGTTTCCATCATCACTAAGCTTATACTTTTCTTTTTTATTTAGAAAAGGAAAATGAAAAGACCCAAAAAAACTTTTAAATCATGCATGTAAAGAATAATCTTGCATGAAAAAGCAACCTGAAATTCCCTTTTGAAGATATGTCCCACATAAATTTAGTAATTAGTCAATTAGGCAAAAGAGGTAGAATCTACACATCTCAAGTTACTACATCCATAAAACATAAAACTAAATATTACATTATATTTCATTAATTCATAGCTAATCTTACTCGTGGGTCGCAGCTAAGAAAAGATAGCCCTTGGCATAGCATTGCATAATATTTTTCCCATAATGTCAATGCATTTGAGACAGACTAGTTTCAAACCAATCCACCATGCTCCATGTGACAGATAGAAATGATCTAGCTTGCTTGCTCTCTAGGTTGAACCAAAATGCATATTGTGCCATGCATGAGGGGAAGCATTGCTAGAAGGGGCATTGAGGCCATAATCCCTTAAGTCAATAGGTGCACCAAATCATACCAAGAATCCTAGGGGAAATGTTCCAATCCCCTATCCACCAATAAAGCAATGCAATCAACTATTTGTTTTTTTAGGAACTCCCATTGTTTGGCCCTAGCTACTAACACATCAGTGGCATAAACAACAACAACAACAACTAGAATAGATTCGTCAGAGAGACTATCATTAGCACCAACATAACTACCATCACTAGCTCTAAATACAAAGAAAGGTTGCAGTAAGTCTTTGATCAAGTAACATAAGCCCCCCTTACCTCTAGCACATGTGCCAAAAAATACGGCATAACCCTTAACTTGAAAATTATTACATGCCCCTAAATCAAGCTTAATTTCATGCAATGAAATAACATGGGCTGATGATAGTTGATAAGCCCATAACAAATCTACTTCCTTACATACCTTGAATTTGGGCGAGAGAATGCTCTTTTCAAAGAAATGTGTGTAGTTTCTCCATAAAATCATGACAATCAATGGGTGCAAACAAGTTCATATCAACAAGTAGGCTATGGTTTTTGAAAGATGGTTTGCCTAATTACTTCTTATGAGTGAGTTTGGAAGAAGAGGCCTTTGGACTCTAGTTCTCTTTACTACAGTCTTTAGCACCACCTTTGTCCTTTTATTGTGCTTACTTTGGGGGATGGCTAGGTGTATTGGATTTGACATCTTTGGGGGCCTATTGTTTATTGGATGCAACAATCTTAGTAGCTTGTGCTTTATCTTTTCCCATTGATTGAGAAGCCTAGCAACTTACATATCTCCCTTTGGTTGTGATTTATCCTAAGGGATAGACATAGAATGAATCGAGAAATTGGAAAAATAGACACTAAGATCAATTCATATGCTTGGGAATCCTATTGATGAAGGAACTCCAATTGTGGCGATAGACAAGCCTCATATACATGATCATAATTAACATACCAAAATGGGGCAAACCACGAACCACTTGTTTAGTTTGCATTTGTTTCAATCTTTACAGGTTTACATGACCGATTCTCCTATGCCATAATTCAACATCCTTATCTTGACCATGCCCACTTTCAACATACATAGATTTCTGAATGACGAGAGTACCTACATCCAAGGCAAATAACCTACCTTTCTTCTTTCCTTTTGCAATCAATCTACTAGGCCTTCCATTTCGAAATTCCTCAATGAAACATCCATATCTATTGAATCTCACCTGCATTCCTTGGTCTGCCATTTGACCAACTGATGCTAAGTTCTTAGTGATTGTAGGTACATAAAGTACATCCCCAAGCTTATTTTCAATTCCATCTCAATCATCCTCACTAGGAGCGTGTGTCATGCTCCCTAATACATGTTCCATGGCAAATAAATGGCCTCTAGCAGAGGCACCTCTAGATCCATAACCTACACCTCCATAGCCACCTACATAATGGTTATATTGAGTCCTTCCTCAACCCCTAGGCATAGCATTTTTCTTGTGATAAAATTCCCTTTCAAAATGTTCATATTGCCCACAATAATTACTGCACCATCTCTATGTGGAGGACTAGATCATCCTCTACCTCTAGAGTCTCTCCCCTTGCCTCTAGGCATGAAACCACCACGACCAAAGGTACCTTGACCATGTGCAAAGCTATCACCACCACAGCTATAAGATGAGCCTCTAGCTCTAGATGAGCTACCATTCCCTCTTTGATGATAAAAGACACTATCTCCACTTGTATATCTTGCTGATGCTAGATACATTCAAACCCAACTTTATTTCTTATGTAAGTAGCAAGGCAATCAATTCTTCAAAGTCTGGCATAGAGCCTCCTCTAACTGAAATAGAGGTATCCAAAGATTTATATGCTGGGCCAAGTCCATTAAGTGTGACTGAAACCAAGTCATCATCATCCACTGGTGCATTTTCGGGTGCTAGGAATGAATTCTCTATCAAGTTGAAGCCATATAAAATTTCCTGCAATTTTTCTGCAATTTTTTTGCCTCCAAGATGGCACCCGAAAAAGGCATAAAATCGGCCTTCTAGGCTTCCAAAACAGCTAGTTCACTCTGTAACAATGTATACTCTCCACCTATGAACCAGTTCATGGGCTTTGCAATGTGTGAACACAATTCCACCAAATAACCAATTCACCACTGACCAATATGAACATGGCCTAAGTTAAAGGTTTCTTTTTGAACCTTAGTGGATAAGGCTTTTAAGCCTTATGAAAGAAGGAAGAAAAGTGTGATCAATCGACAACCGTATTTGGCATTGTTTTCCAGCGACACCCTACAGCATGCACTCTAGGCAGTCGACCTAGTGAAGAATGTCCTCAACACGATACTGTGGAGCTTCAAGCTCTCTTAATTAAGTGAAAGATTTTCTCTCTTTTTTCTTCTATGTCATAGAACATTGAAAAAAATAGATGGTTTCCTCTTCCTCATTTGCATCCTCATTTGGTTTACCAAATGCATCCAGTGTGGACTCCAATTGCCTCCAAACTTGAGCTTTAGTAGCTCATCCCATGCACAGACCTGTTGCGAGTGATTTAGATAGGAATTTGTACCTGATTTTAATGGCGGATAGCAAGCATTCAAGCTGGTGTAGGCCTCGATCCAGTGAGCTCCTCACTCCAATCTTTTATTCCCATGCTTATGCTCTGATACCAAATGAAAAATAGATGAAACACTCGATGGATGCACAACGGAAGGTGGTTGAGACACGGATATGGAGGCTCAAGCTTTTTCCATTCTCCTCTTCTTCATCCTCATACTCTCTTCACATCTATCTACTTTTCCAAGTCACTCTCAAAGAGATAGACACTTTGGCCTTTGGGACACTTTACACAGCCTCTCACACATTTACTTAATACAACCATAGGATAAGGCTTAGGCTATGCCTTATTTCTCAACAGTATGTGCCACGATGCTCATGAGCTCAAAAAAGCCACATGATGATGAAGAAAATTCAATCACAATATTGAAGCATGGGAGCAAGCAGTGTTCATGAAAAAATTGGTAATGCATACAAAAACCTTCAACTTAAATTCTTTGAGGGATTTTTGAAGCAAATTAGATGGATTATCATTTTTATGGTTAAATGTTATTTAAGTTCTAACTGTGTACTTTTTCTCCTTTTTTATAATAAAGAACCCTTAATGACTAAAAATTCTATATATAAAGGTCACTTTGGAAAATTTGCAACCCATTTGACATTTAATTGTGGTTTCTAATGTTGTGGTGAGTTTAGAATAAGGATCTCATGGGAGTTAAGATGTAACATGCCTGACTAAGGAGCCTTCATGGTACATTTTAATAGTCTATCGAGAGACTTTTCCTAAGTGACACCACCCAGTACTCTTTAGAATAACACAAGGTTTCTAGCTCTCTCGAGTCCACTTTGTAACGAAAGGTTCCAGTCATATCCATGAGGATTGACCTAAATCTGGGTTCCTAATTAGACAATAAGGTCACCTAATAGCTTAATTAGTGTCTATTTTTGAGCTAGTACATTCACAAGCTAGCTCAAACCAAAGCAGATCAATGCTACACTCGGTTCATAGTGAGCGAAAAATGAGAGGGAGTAATACACATCGACCCCTCTATCTGTAGGGTATAGTCTCGACTTCTTCCCCTAAAATGGTATTGATTGGAATCTAAGATGATAGACTAGGTATTCAAGTACTTGGCCCTTTCCTAATTACATTATCTTAAAGGAAGACACTTGGCTTGCTGAGACCACCCATCCATAGGGTGAACCCATCGAGAATCTTGCCCTCCCACTTTCCTCGAGAGGTATGTTTTAGTTATCTAATTGCCCTAATACATTTATGTTTATGACAATGTAAAGATAGCTTCCTTAATTAACCACTAAACATTGGTTCCTCCATGTAATTTATAGCCAAAGACACAAAGACAATGTCAAACAATCCTTTGAAAACAGTTACAAAACAATGTAATTATCTCGCACATTCTCTAAGATGCAATGCCACCCTGGCATTTAATCCCTTAATTTAGGACTCATGTCCAATCTCAAGCACACAATCCACCAATCTGCCCGTATCTAGCATCAAGGCCTTCTAGGAAGTCCATTGTATGAGTTAGACCAACCCAAGGGATTTATGGCCAGAGCCCCCTAGCACCCTTGTCGCCTCTCCTAGTCTAACATCCTCCCTACTAAGAAACCTCTCATATATGGGGTCAATCCTAACCTCCAGCATGATCAATTAGCATGTTGATGAAGGGCTCCTACCTTGGGAGAGGCTTAGTGCAAAACTATAAATTCACCCATGAGGGCACAATAACTTTTGTGCAAACACAATCAAGCAATCAACCTATCATCATTATCTAGGAAAACATTCATTTTTCATTGCATTGATCCAAACAACCATTTTGAATATTCCTTATGAATCAATCAACTTATCTTGCATAAGGAAACCATATTTTTCCAATTCAACAAACCTTATTCTAAAAGACAAGCCATCATACCAAATTAAAGTCCTTTGGATATATCTTAAAAGAAAATACAATCCACATTGTCTTTTCTTAGAAAACAATCACATGAGGATTCCTCTTCAAGTAAATCATGTTATTCAAGTAGTGCACGCTATTAGTCTAATCTTTCCTTTACCAATTCCTAGCTTATCTTCAACTACAAGATCACTTATCCTTCTAAGGAAGTCAAACTTTATCAACAGCACCTGTAAAGTTTGCAATGTGGGTGGAATAGCCATCATGGTTTCAATTGAGTGCTTTATATTTGAGATGCTCCTCTTGGGAGCCATCACTATCCCAAGCTTCATGTGCTCTTTCTGGAACCTCAACATTGCTTGTGCTTATCTTCCATTTCAAGGTTTGAGGCCTTGCTTCTTCCCCCGTATGCTTTGAGTCTCAACAATCCACTTTGGTTTGATGGGTTTTGGAATCAAGGGCTCATGTGTATGCTTAGTCAATAGTACTATACTTTCTCGATCTCTTTCCTTCCCTCTATCTCTTTCAGTCCCTCTTTCTCACTCTATCCCTTTCAATATCTCCCTCTACCTCCTTCACTAACCCTCTTCCTAACTTTTTCTCCTTCTCTCTTTCTATCTCTACCTCTCTCTCTATCTATCTCCTTCTCTCTCTATTTCTATGTCTCTCTTCTCCTCCTGTACATCTTCTCTATTCCCTCCTCCCTTTCTTTTCCTCTTCCCCTCTCTCTCTCTTCTTATCTTCTCCTTTCCTACTTCTTTTGCTCTCTTCTTATACTCCTCCTCTCTCTTCCTCTTCTCTTCCCTTTCTTCTTACCTTCTCCTCCCATATTCTCTCTCTCTCTCTCTCTCTCTCTCTCTCTCTCTCTCTCTCTCTCTCTCTCTCTCTCTCTCTCTCTCTCTCTCTCTCTCTCTCTCTCTCTCTCTCTCTCTCTCTCTCTCTCTCTCTCTCTCTCTCAACAACATAATATTCCCTTAACTCAATGGAAGGCTAGCCATTAAGCCCTAATCTTAAGGTTTTTATAGCATTATAAAGGCTAGTAACCTCTCGCCCCCTTAGCATTGTCACGTGTTCGACTCTCCTCTCCCTCTTGATGATAATCCTGAGGTAATTTTGGCAACATTCAATTTGTATGGTGGTAAGAGAGCTTTGATGCCATCGGAGTTGGTGATGCTTTTGAGGTAGCAACTCATCGTGGATTCAAGAGAGGGAGGATTCAAGGAGGATAGCACCTACTCAATCAAATGACAACAACGGTGGCGACTTGTTTTATTTCCTCCTTTTTTTTCAAAAAAATTTAAAAAAACTAAGGCTATAATCCTTTAATAATCCCGCCCCTTTAAGTCCCCTTCACGTGTGGGGAGGGACCAAAGGGGTTGAGATAGATGTCAAGGGGACGAGGGGATTAACAAAGGCTTATATCCCATTTTTTTAAAAGGAGGAAATAAGACACACCATCGTCACCATTTTCATCTAATTGAGCTACCACCATCCTCCTTGAAATTTCCTCCCTCTCTCAAATCCACAACGAGTTGCTACCTCAAGAACATCACCAACTCCGATGGCATCAAAGCCCTCTTACCACCACACAAATTGAACGCCACCCAAATAGCCTTGAGGTTATGATCAAGAGGGAGAGGAGAATTGAATAGGCAACGATGCCAAGGGGAGAGTGAGAGGTTAATAGCTTTATAAGGCTATAAAAGCCTTAAGACTAGGGCTTAATGGCCAGCCTTTTGTTGAGTTAAAGGAATGTTACGCTGCTTCGAAAAAGGATTGAGAGAGAGAGAGACAGACAAACAGACACACACAGAGATAGGAAAGAATGATAAAGGGAGTGAGAGGGAAGTAGAAGGAGGAGGAGGGAAGAAGAGAGGTGAATAAGAAGTAGAGGGGAAATAGAGGAGGAGAATGTAAGAAGAGGGTGGAGGAGTAGAAGAAAGGAAGAGAAGAGGGAGAGAGGGGAGTGGAAGAAGAGAGATGAGGAGTATAAGAAGAGAGGAGAAGAAGAAGTAGGGGAGGAGAGAGAGAGAGAGAGAGAGAGAGAGAGAGAGAGAGAGAGAGAGAGAGAGAGAGAGAGAGAGAGAGAGAGAGAGAGAGAGAGAGAGAGATGGAAGATAAAAAGAAAGGGAAGAGGGAATAGAGAAGAAGTAGAGGAGGGGAAGAGAGAGATAGAAATAGAGGGAGAGAGAAGGAGGTAGAGAAATAGAGAGATATAGATAGAAGGAGACAAGGAGAGAATAGTTAGGAAGAAGGTTAGGGAAGGAGGTAGAGGGAGATAGAGTGAGAAAGAGGGATTGAAAGAGATAGAGCGAGAAAGAGGGATTGAATGAGATTGAGGAAGTATAGTATGACTCACTAAGCAGACACTAAGCCCTTGATTCCAAAACCCACCAAACCCAAAGTGGATCATTGAGACCCAAAGCATATGGGAAGAACCAAGGCCCCAAAACTTGAAGTGAAAGATAAGCACAAGATATGAGCTAAATGTAAAAAAATAGATCTAACTAAACTAGTAACTCACTAGAGGGGGCATAGATGTCCCAATATGCATATTATGTAGGCTAGATCTCACACAAGCCCCATGGCCATAGTTGTACTAGTGAATACCTCTAAGGAAGTGAACCACAAACATAAAATTACATCTTAGAGGCACATTCTCCCCCACATCCACAGAGATACAAAAGTTTCCTAAGACATTTCTCTTAATCATTTACAATCTCCATTCCTATCCATAATCGAGAAATTGGTATTGGGGGCAAAAGTGAAATTAAACTATAGGACCTTCCCCATGAACAAGTATACATCAATTATGTAATTTCAAATGTGATAAGCACAAAGTGTTGGGTGTGGTCTTGGACTTAGCTCTTCATTGGCTTCATCCTTGGATAGCTATATCTTGGTTGTGGAGAATTTCTCATTTTCATCATCTATGCTTGCTCCTATCTCCATTTCTTACTAGTCCTTTTAGAACTAATATCATCATTTTTATGCTTGTTTATCTATCCTTTTATTTCTATTTATATTTTATCTAATTTTTTCTAGCTTCTTCTACTTTTCCTTCTTTAGTTTGACCTCTAAGTCAAGTTTATCTCCTTTGCTTTATCTATTCTATCTTCTAAAACATATGAAGAATCGGTAGATGTCTTCCAATTGCTATCATTTGATCTTGATCAAGGTCCTAGCAAGGCTTGTAGTTTATGAAAGTTCATTTAAGTTTATTCTTCCCCAATTAGCTCCTTGATGTGCAAAACATACCAATATTTAATGAAATCTTGAACACTTTAGTTTCTATAGTGAGTGACTCATCTTGAGAAAGGGATAATTGATAACTTTGTTAACAACTTATTAGAGCACCCAATAGGTCAAATGGTGTTACAAACCATTCTAGTATGAATCAACCCATGAAACACCTATGAAAATGGATGTGGATTATTGTGTAGTGAGCATTGAATAAGATGCTAAATTTTTTGTACACTCATTTGTGTAGTTTTTTCTAAATTTGATCTTACACAACCACACACACATGCATGTGCACACGTGCACACAGACGTGTGTTTGTGCACAAGTATATTGAAGCTTGCATGCAAACATTTTGGCATGTAGTGTACTTCTTTCCAATTTTCATAATAGTGCCTTGTGTGCATAAGTAATGATTGGGAATCTTATGGAGCTCCAAAATTCACGATGTTTTGCTTTAGAGAGCATGGGTGAAGTGTGATGATCAAGGATGAACTTTGTCAAAGATTCGAGGCATGTGAAACTAGTTCCAATCACATCTTTTTGTTATTTCAATTTATTGGTAAAAGTATATGGGTTTTAAATATTTTTTACCATTTACTTGAAGAAACTTCTCTATTTTAGCAAATAGCTTTCCATTCTTATATGAATGGTTAATTTAACATGTTTAAGGAAGAACGTGGAGACATGCATTGGACTTACAAAAAGGTGAGAAGCTCAAAACTCAATGAGGCTCTTACAATAAGAAATTAAGGTTTTGAACCATGATACTAATCTAATGTATATGCCAAAACAAAAAGGAGGGAGAAAATGGGCATGACAAATGATACATGTGGGCTATTAGAAATTTCCATGAGGACTGGTTAACTCTTGAGAGTTGAGACAAGTGGTGTACAACCTTGATCTATCTATGAAGCAACCTTGACCTTTAGGTTCTACTTTCAATCTTCTTGAAGGAAGATCCTAAAACATTGAGGTTGTGTGTGATCATTGAAACAATCAATTAATATTACTTATTATTCTTGCTTGGAATGCCTTTAAGCTTATAAGGCTTGGAAGTAAGATGTTACTTATACATGTGATACATGCTTCAAGTTCTTCAAAGGCTTGGAATCCTATTTAGGAAAAACATTGCTCATGCAACATCATAACCACTAGCCCTTACACCAACTCAAAGAATGCATAGGTCAAGGAAGATTGTAGAATTAGAGCACCTCCTTTTACATTATATACTCTAAATGAGAATACGAGTCCAATGGGAGGAGAGAGAAAATGCATTCCATGTGAGTGAATTAATGAACTACTAATGTCTACTCGATTTGACACCATGGGTCCCTATAGATAAACATAGAAAACTTTAGTACCTTCATGTTTAGGGAGTGTGAGTAGTTAAGAGGCTAGAATTCGCCTTTATTGCCACATGCCCATAAGCTTAACTCTATGAACTTATGCTAGTCAAATTGATTTGCACATGACCTCGACCATAGTATGACTCAACAAATTGCGGAAGACTATTTCTCACCTTTGATATTCATAAATCTCATATGTATAGCCCCAAGGTTTGGAACTACCTTGAAATAGAATTTTAGCCAGTGCTTTATTGCAGGGATATGACCAATGAATACATATGACATTCTATTATGGATATGTGATTCTCTTTAGGATTACCATGGAGGGGAGGATGGGTGAAAGACCTTCATCCCTATTATTTCTTTAAATGTGAAAGAATATTGTACTATAATTGAAGATTGGGGCTTAAATCAAGAGATTGTCAAGGGATGTTCAATGCCCTTGGTAATAAGCTTAACATTACACCCTTTGCCATCGCCGATGGGATGGGTGAAGGTTTCATTGATGAGCATGCTCACATGCCGCAACCAATATGCATAATGATGAGACCATATTATATCTTATAGTAGGGATGATTATGAAGGCATGTCCAGTGGGTGACCAACATGTCCTACGCCTTTATGACATCAACTTAACTCAAGGGACTTTTCACTAGCTAGTGTAGATGTGCTAGCATGTAACAAGTTCCATATGTTAATGCCCCCATGATGTTGAAGCTCACATGAGCTAGTAACAAGGGACCTAGGTGAATGAAAGGTTCATGATGATGTGATCCTAGCATGGCATTTGGACATTTTGAAACTAGCACACTATTCCCTCTTTTGGAATCACACATTTCCATCAATTTTAAGCTTGAAATGAAGCACTTGCATATCAAATGCAAGAAGAAGGTGATGCACCTTACCTAATGTGCTACAGAGATACAAGAGAATTACATCCATTCAATGATTGCTATTTGTGCATATTTTTGAGTTTCCCTTTTGACATGACTACCTTCACGAAATCATCTTCCAGTGTGCACTCCTAAGAATGTGCCGTGTGAAAGTTTCAAAAGAATTCTAAGCTCAATAAGTATGCATGGGATGTCAAATGATGGGCTTTAGTGCTATAATGGTGAACCACAATACTTGATCGGCTTGGTAGTGGTTCAATGAAGATATTGTGGTCTCTTGGTGTGTCTCATCTATTAGCACATGCTTAAACACATTGCTTTTTGATGATGGTAAAAGGGGAAGCTCGATTTATAGAAACCTTACACCCCCGCAAGCACTAATGTGAGGCTTCGACAAGACCAAGATGCCAAAATCTCCAAGACCAAGTACAACCACCACATCCACACAACGTAAACTTGGACTCCATTGACGTGGCTTGTCTTCAAGGGTTGGGCCACACACAAATCCCTTAACTTGCACGTGAAGCTTCGATACAATTGTAGTGACAATTTACAAATGAAAAGGAGAAAGAAGGGTGGAAGTGGGCGGGAGAATATATCAAGAAGAATAGCGAATCTAGAAACACCATGTAGCTTAAGTAGAGGGAGTTTTCTCTAGTATCGCTATTTTTGGTGGTGCGAATAATATAGCTAGGCCAGCAACTAGCATGAATTTATGGCCAGCGGGTGAAAGACATGCAGCCACATGACAATGAACTTGACTCTGCGCACCTAATTTTGGTTGATTTTGGGCTACAAGAGGCGCAACTCTAAGAAGATAGGCGCAACTCTAAGTAGTTAGATCAAATCAAAATTTCCATTTTCAAGACAGGAAAAACTTAAAAGTGGGAAATTTTGAAAGGGTTTTAATTCGCCTCCAAAAGAAAGCGTGAAGCGGTCTTTAAACTTTAGAAAAGGTGCGTCATCCCACATGGAACTTGGAGGCCTCTGTGGTTTAAATTTTAATCCGAGAATTTAAATAAGGCGCGGGCAGAATATGCGAACTGCGAAGAGCAGTTGGGGAATTAAGAAGGGGGCGAGTGTTGACTGAATTAACTTTTGGGCTTGGACAATACCTGTCCCAGTAAGTGAACGACCAGTCTCTCCCTCTCTCTCTCAGCCTTCAGGGCCCAGGCTCTATAGTATCTACCAGTCCACACACTAGACTTAAATTCACTGACAACCTGGAGCATGGGGCCCGGAGACGAGAGAGAGAGAGAGAGAGAGAGAGAGAGAGAGAGAGATTCTGAAAGAGAGAGAGAGAGAATGCATGCAGCAATGTGTGGTCCTTGCAGACAGTGTACCGGTACTAGGCCACTAGAGAGAGAGAGAGAGAGAGAGAGAGAGAGGAGAAGAAGAAAGACAGCCGACAGGATTGTGCCACAGTGCCTGTGTACCTGGCAGCTGGACGCCTCTCTGAAGGAGAACATATTCAATACTTGATACCCCCAAATCTACAAAAAGAATAAGAAGAAGAAGAAGAAGAAGAATTCAGAAAAGAAAAAGAAAGGACTCTGTTTCCTGCGAAGCTGTGAAGCACATTTGCAATTTGCAGTACTTTTGTTTTACAATATCGGCTGATAAAGCCTTGCATTCATGCCTCTCACATCGACAATCTCTCGGACTCCCAAAGGCTTCTGCATTGACATCGATGAGATACTCATCAATCTATCTATTAATAAGTAGCATGTGGGCAATGGCTACAGCCTACGGGTGTCCTTCATGTAGCTACTGCATTTGAGATCATTTTGCATCCCTCTTTTGGTTGTTTTGTCTTATGGTATACAAGCTGATTGATGTCTGCTCCTATCTGCTGCATCACGCCATCTCCAATCTTTTTGCTAAGAAGCATAAAATGTGGGCTCCCTTTGTCTGAAAGCTTTTTACTGGTGACAGTACAGCTCCATACTTGCATGAGGCCTCGATTCATGAGAGCCACAAGTAAAACATAATAGCAATGCATTATGATCACTCGGAGTAAGAAAGCTGCCGGTATTGTACACTCACCCAGCAGATTTTTCTTCTCCTCTTTTGTAATTCGGATGTGCCCTTCCTCCTCTTTTATCCCTATCCCTATTCTTATAACCAAAGGTACATAGAAGCTTGTATGAAATTTGGCCTTTTTTGTTTTTTTCCAGCGAATGGTGATTAATACTGTGGCATAGCCAATCCTTGGGTCATCAATGGTAGCTTTGCAGCTGGCCATTGTTCCTTTACAGTTTAAATAGGATGATGATGCAGTAGGGACACAATATCTCCGCATTTAGTGTTGACGACGATGCCAGGCCTGGTGATGGTACCGATCAGGATTTAATCAGCGAGGTATCTCAATTGCTCAACTCTAACAGTGTAGCAGAGGTTGGGCACACTCTGCAGACATGAAGCACGCTGTGAGCTACTACATGATGACCAGAGGCCACTGCTCCACTAGGCTCTTCTACTGTCCAACACTGCTATTCTGCATAGTATGGCAGCTTCTTCTAGTGGCCTGCAGCCCCTCACCCCTCAATTTCTATGGTGAGCTATTTGTGCCGTGGGCTCCCTCTCACATGATGGTTCTAGATAAAGGCCAGGAGCTGCAGCTTGTCTTGGATAAAACATCAGGTACTGTCAATCAGGAAAATGCCTTGCTGTGGATAAGAAATTTTCTTTCAAACAGCAACACTCGATCGCTAGTGACTAGTAACATAGCATAAAGCAACCTCATTAGGATTCCTATGTGCATATTACAATGCAGGATCTGGCTTGGCTTCTCAGAACAAGTTCATGTATGGAACTATGGAGGTTCAAATGAAGGTGGCTCCTGGGAACACTGCTGGCACTGTAACTTCGTTCTATGTAAGCAATATCAGTCACTTTCCTTTTTTCTTTCTCTTGTTTTTGGGGTGCGGGGGTCTTCTCATGCTCACCTGCACAGAAAGAAGCATGCCATTCTTATGATCAATGCTTTGTTTCAAGCTCATTCAGCAGGCAGCTTCATGATTGGGTTAAGGGAGACTGTGGCCTTTCTAATAGCGAAGTTTGTAGACTTGGGTCAGTACAGCCAACCAAAACGAAACAGGCAAATAGGAAGTGAGGTATCTCCAAACTTGTCACTGCAGAGGCTACAGGGCTGAGAGAGAGTGGCCAATCTACTGAGTACATTGCTCTCATATAACATTCGGCCCAAATTAGCTATGTTACTTGGTTGGTTGGTAGTTAGTGAAATAGTCAAATTGGTGAAGGTGCATTGCATTGTATTGATAATACAAAGCCTTCTTGAGAGATGGTTACTGTTATTAACAAAGCCGGTGCTGGGGCAACTAACAAAATAAGAGATGTTTGCCCTCCCTGCAGATGTCCTCTGGAGCAGAGGATCGAGATGAGCTAGATTTTGAGTTCCTAGGGAATGTTAGTGGCCAGCCCTACCTTCTGCAAACTAACATATTCACGAATGGAACTGGATACAAAGAGCAACGCATCCGACTTTGGTTTGATCCAACCCTTGACTTCC
The DNA here is from genome assembly GCF_053477565.2 of Lygodium microphyllum. Taxonomy (NCBI): domain Eukaryota; kingdom Viridiplantae; phylum Streptophyta; class Polypodiopsida; order Schizaeales; family Lygodiaceae; genus Lygodium; species Lygodium microphyllum. Next base: position 120,748,525 of record NC_141150.1, on the reverse strand, counting down.
ACACCTACTCCATCTCTTGGACAAAGCAGCGTGTCATGTAAGTACTCCCGAGCTAATGCTTAAAAGGAAAAAGGGTCGTCTCCCCTCTCTTATGTGTGCTTATCTAACATCATTCCTGTTTGATTCTCTCTTTTCATTTAAACCTAGTTTTGATTTTGATTGTTTGATCTTTTGTTTAGGAAGCGCCTCATAGATCCCTTCCATCTGCTTCATGTGATTCAAATTTTGATTTTGATTGTTTGATCTTTTGTTTAGGAAGCGCCTCATAGATCCCTTCCATCTGCTTCATGTCACTTTTGAATCATCTAGGGAACCTTTTTTCTCATATGGCATAATATGAGGGTCAAATTCCACTTGGGAGGTGTTAAAACTATCATCTGTTCTCGATTAAAACATAATGTGATGCCACGACTGCTGTTAGCTATTTAGAGGTCACCATCACATTATGTAAGTGAGATCGTTGATGCACTTGCAACATACACAACGTTTTGAAGTAAATTATAAGCTTCCATTACTCACATCCATAGACTTTTTGAAATGGAGGCTTATGAGGAAAGTTGATAAGAGAATGGAAGTCTGTTAGGTGAAAGCTCATTTGAGAGTGTTTAAAGCATTGGTGTTAATCTATGAATCTGATATTCTCTGCTAGTGCAGATTCTCAGTGGATGGCACTCCCATAAGGGTGTTCCAGAACCAGGAACAATGGGGCCAACTGTATGTAGACAGGAAGCCAATGGGGGCCTTTTTCAGCATATGGAATGGGGATGACTGGGCCACAGAGGGGGGCCTTGTTAAGATCAACTGGACAGCAGCTCCCTGGGTGGCACACTACAAGAACTTTAACTCCCAGGCATGTGTTTTCAGAGGCAACATGTCTGATGCCTGCATACAAAATCACTCTCAGATGGCACCCCTATCATCATTACCAATGTCAGAGGTGGATATGTCCACCATGGTCCAGTGGGTGGAACAGAACTTCATGGTCTATGACTACTGCAAAGACAGAGACAGGTTCCCTGCCCCTCCCTCAGAATGCAGCCCTCTTTTCTGATTTACTATATCATCCGATCTCCTTGTGCCTACTGTAACACCATGATTCATTCTCCGAACCACTTACCCAAATTAATTCTTTTTGTAAATCCTCCTGCATCCTTGTTCATTCATCGATCATCGATTAAGTTAGCTCGAAGTGAGCAAAATTTTGTACCCATGTGGATGTGTTTTGTCCTGTGTCATGAACCCCATCTAACTTTTGGCAAATACTCGTGAGAACAAAGGCACGACCAGATGTGCCATCATCTACAAAGCACAGAACAGGCAGATGCTCACTCGACTAGATAATCAGGCAACAATTGACTAGATTGATGGCGCATTTAGTCCCACGAACACAGAATTAGGTCACAAACAAAAAAACAGCATTTCTTTTGTTTGTGTTGATCCTGGGGTCTGAGCATAGTCAGTCATGCAGTACATGAGCTGAGAAAGACTAGGAAAGGGCTGCAGGTGGAGTTTGCTACCTCTGATTATGCTCCTAGAAGGCACACAAGGATGGACGGTTGTATTAAGTGGGGCAGGAGAGGGGAGAAAACAGCTACACACAGTGACACACATACACGCGCAAAAGAAAAGAGAGGAGAGCAAAAGGTGTTGTTGGAAGGAGATGGGTGGGTACCAGTAGGACAACACATGCCCAAATTGAATGCTCAAGAAGATGCAGAGGCAGGCACTTGGATTCAGCCTTCAGGAGGGGGTGATGAGTGATGACAAAAAGAATGATGCCGCTCATGCATATGAATCTATGAAGGATGGAGAGGATGCGATCATGACTAAACTACATAAATTCACTCCTCATGAATCCCAAGAACCAAAGGAGATGCATCATGCATGTGGACAATGCATCATCACGAGGCCTGCATGTGGGAAGACAAGCCTCAGCACTAAGGGAAGACCTCAACACTATCTCCGACGGGGTCCTTAAGACCCCGGGGAGTTGGGATCAATGGCTGTCGTTGACCCCAACCCTCACAACCACATCGCGGACGTCGATCCACATTTAAGTAAACCCATCTTAAATTCGTGAGCCCGCCCACAATTTTAAACCCATCCAGCCGAAAAAGTGCCCATCGATGGTACTGGGGAGACGTGTGTGCGCATGCGTGTCGTTGACCCCAACCCTCACAACCACATCGCGGACGTCGATCCACATTTAAGTAAACCCATCTTAAATTCGTGAGCCCGCCCACAATTTTAAACCCATCCAGCCGAAAAAGTGCCCATCGATGGTACTGGGGAGACGTGTGTGCGCATGCGAAACTGGAGATGCCTTAATTTCTTATAATTGGGAGGGGCCCAGAGAATGTAGTGCACCACCAACGAACAGGGTGGCCTCGACATGTGTGCGCATGTGAAGCTGCAGATGCACCTTGTTTCTCACGAATGCCGTACCTTCCATTGCTTCGTCCATTGCAGATGCGCAGCTGTGTTTTTGATTGAAGGCGTATTTTTGAGAAGGCTCTACGACTTCTGTCAACGACTATACTGTAGGAGGCGCCATCAGCACTCTACCGCAGAAGGCGCTAGTCTAGGTGAGGAGTCGCGACTTCCCTCAGTACTTCGCAGCTGTGCGAGTTTTTAAAGGAGGTGCTTGTTTGTTGAGGCAATCGAGATTAACCATTTGCTTCTCGGGGTCTACATAGGCCGTTCTACACTGGACCCCGTTCTTATTCACTTGCACACAGCCCTTGCTTCTCGGGGTCTACACAGCCTTTGCTTCTCGGGGTCTACACAAGCCGTTCTACACTAGACTCGGTTCTTTCCCTATACAGGCAGAATAGGAGGCGCCCGTTCTTCTTCGCCTACATAGGCCTACACAGGAGGTGCATGTTCTTCTTCGCCTTGAATGGCGCCGTTTCTCTGCACACCTAGAGTGCACATTTGTGGTCAACCATGTCCCGTTACCTGCAGCGTGGAAGATAGTATTGAGGCCTACGACTTGTGGCTAGTCGTTGTTCGAGCGCACTTTGTTGGGCTTGGGGGAGCCTCTGTTTATTGGTTTCGGGCTAGGACAGAAGGTAATGATCCTCATCATGTTTCTTCTTCGTAGATGTCTTACGCTTCACTGTTTATGTCTCAATACGCAACAAGTGAGGATCCTAAATTCTGTGTGTGTTGAAGCCATATTATATATTCTTGGTGTCTTTGAAGGATTCAAGGCAGTACGATGGATTAGAATGTTGTAACCTTTTCATGTCACCAAGTAATGATTTATCTATTCATAAATTGCCACACCTTGTCTCATTTTGTCTTGGTCTCTTGCTCTTGGTTGATTGCCTCGATCAATAAAATGGATTAGACTAGCGTCAATGTGATTGAATATGGATTAGACTAGCATTTGGGACTCACAATATTTGGGGAACCTTGCATCTTTCAATACTTTTGTATAATTTCACAATAATCTCATAACAATGCTCTGTTTGGATGCAAACATATTGATGTTGGAAGAGTTACTTATGTTGGAAGTGCCGATGCTTGGAGTTAGTAGTACCATATTGCATACATGCTAAGCATAGTCCAAGTGCCATCACTTGGCATTTTCAAGGTTTGTTGATTAGGTCTCTATGTTGCTAGCGTCACTATCATTTTGGAATATGATTATAATGAAAAACCTCAATCTTGGTTACAATCGTAGTAATGGGACTATCCCTAATGTAGTCACAAGCCTAATGCCATTTTCAAATATGATTACAATGTAGAACCTCGATCTTGGTTGCAGCCACATTAATGGGACTATCCTTGATGTAGTTGCAAGCCCACCAATCATCACTTTTAGCTTTTTCCATGCTCCAAAATCTACTTAATGGCTGCATACCATTAGGGATATGGCAATTAATACATGTGCAAAGCATAGATCTACCTATAGATCATCTATATAGGTCAAATTTGGTGAGCGTTGGGAATTGTATGAATGTGTTGAGTCTCAATCCTTCTCAAAATTCATTAATTGGAATCATATAAGAAGCCCAACAACCATAGCATAGTCCAAGTGCCATCACTTGGCATTTTCAAGGTTTGTTGATTAGGTCTCTATGTTGCTAACGTCACTATCATTTTGGAATATGATTATAATGAAAAACCTCAATCTTGGTTACAATCATAGTAATAGGACTACCCCTAATGTAGTCACAAACCTAATGTCATTTTCAAATATGATTACAATGTAGAACCTCGATCTTGGTTGTAGCCACATTAATGGGACTGTCCTTAATGTAGTTGCAAGCCCATCAATCATCACTTTTAGCTTTTTCCATGCCCCAAAGTCCACTTAATGGCCACATACCATTAGGGATATGGTAATTAATACATGTGCAAAGCATAGATCTACCTATAGATCATCTATGTTGGTCAATTTTGGCGAGTGTTGGAAATTGTATGAATGTGTTGAGTCCCAATCATTCTCAAAATTCATTAATTGGAATCATATAGGAAGCCCAACAACCATGTTACAATGTCAAAATATATATTATTACACTAGGAACAATAAGGCAAGGCACTAGTACTTGGAAGTGGTTGTAGTGAGGTGATAGCTTGGTGAAGAATTGTTACATTAGAGGTATCTGACCTACTATTGATAGCCTATCAATTTTTTGAATATGATACATCAATTATTTGATGGATGGACTTTTTTATTGTTACTAAATAGAACACGTCATTCGATTGGATGTGGCATCCACCATTGGTCACGAATATGACATATTCAATCTTTAGTCTTTTATCGAGCATGTCCACAAAAGTAAGCCATGCTACTCATTTTTTGAAGAGCATGTTGATTATTTTGCTAATCTAGGATGGGGCTCAATATATTTGGGAAGCATTATGAATTACTCATTTCTTGTTGTCATGTACTTGTCATGATGGATTACTTTATGGATTATGTTATGTTACATGGTTATGAGTAGTTTTGAACTACTCACTTCTTGTTGTAACGTACTTGTCATGGATTATGTGGCATGGATTTTATTATGGATTATGAGTATTTATGGACGATACTGTGTCATGGATTATGTCATAGAGTACTCACTTTCTTTGCATTTAGTTGAAATATACTTGGTTATGAGTAGTTATAAACTACTCACTTTTTGTTATTTTGTGGCATGGATTATGTTATGGTTATGAGTAGGTAGGCACGCTTTTACATTCGGCAAATGGCTCCACGCACTCGCAGCCATCCTTCATTGGATGTCCATTTGCGAAAAAATACGAGTAAGATGCCTTATTTAATATTAGTTTAGGGTTTTCTTGACGTTTATTATTGATTTCTCACATATTGTGTAGTTTCGTTTTTTTTAAAAAGGTTGCATCATCTCCTCGACGTGCTCGTAGAGAGGTTCTTGCGACAGGTGTATCTCAGACATCCATCGAAAGAGATGTGTCGAGCTATACTTAGGTAAGTGTTTATTCTACTTTCGATATTGTTAGTAAGCATATTCCTAAGATGTGATACTTAATAGAATGTCATTTTACATAAGAAAACCCACTATACATGAAGATGACACTACTTGATGGGTCTCTTGCTCGTCAGTGCCGTGTTGATATTATTTGTCCGAAGAGGCATATCAACATAAAGAGACGGGCAAGGATGATAGAGCATTTAAAGGATGAGCATGGTATCCACTTTGATATTTCTTGTCGAAAGACCTATCGTCCCAAAGGCACACAACATGCTCGCCATATTGTTGGTGCTTAGCACCGCCAGGCAGAGGCTCGGTTCTCTAACCTTAAAAGAAAGTTGAGTTTGGCTCGGAGTAAGTACGAGAAGGCTCAGTATGTGAGAGTGAGCTCATTATGGGACTTACTCGAAGATGTTGAGCGTACCATGGAGAGGCAGGAGTATGTGGAGGCATTTGTGAGTAGACAGATGGACAAATATGATTCCAAAAGAGATGAGCGTGTGCAGAGAACTCATAGTCGAATAGCGGATGGCTACAAAAAACATGTAAGTCTTTTATTTCATATTGTTTTCCCTCTCGTAGTGTCATATGCGAATGCAATTTTTTTACCTTGGCCTTGAGTATATTGTTTTTTATATATGTATATTCACTCACAAGTTGCCTTCCTTAGAAACGGCCTCGCATACGAGAGTCTGAGGATGTGCCTCATATTGAGGATAATGGTCAAGTCCTAGACCACCATCCTGAGTTGCAAACAGTGGAGTGAAACGTTCAGATGGAGATGGATAGCTTGTTGCGGACTGGTCCTCTATCCACTGGCGATGTTATGGATTTTCAGGTTAGTTTATGGGCAAGTTTGTGGCTTATGGTTATGGTTATGGATTATGTTATGCTTATGCTAGGATATGTTATGGTTATAATTATGGTTATGGTTATGTTATGTTATGGTTGTGCTATGGTTATGTTAGGTTATGGTCATAGTTATGGTTATGGTCATGTTATGTCATGTTAGGTTAATGCTTTAGGATTATGATTATTGTTATGTTTATGGTTATGGCATTGTAGGACGAGGGGAGTAAGCGCTTCACGTCGCTCCTTCTATCACCTCGACCCACCTCAATCACCATCTCCTCCCCTCTTGAGTATCCAAGCGACGCACCCCGTTGCATATTCACAATTGGATGTAGTTCAGTTGACATATTTAAGAATGACTCTCTTGTCAAGACGAGGGGGCAAAAAAGTATCACCTCAAGGTGCGTTCTTATTAATTGTAATGCTTTCATTGTGTTGTATTTCTTGTACTTGTGCTTGGTTGCATTATGTATGGTTGCTTTCTAGTATTATTTTAGGTTAGAGAGTTTTGTACATATCGAGTTCGTGGCTCTATATTCAAAACTCCGTGTGGATGTTAACCATGCTTTGTTAGATGCATTGCGGTGCGTAGAGGAAGTATCCACCCGTACTATGAATTTGTTTGCCATGTAAGTTTACTAAACTAGTTATAGCTTTCTTGGTGGTTGCCTGATGATTATGGCTAGGGGTTTTGTTATTTTACTAAACTAATTTTGACTTTTATTCATAGTTGAATGGAGTATGTGATTCCAAGAGAGCACGTACATGATGTATGTTTCGTGGATAGTCTATGGTTTTCATACATCAATATAGTTGATCCACAAGACGATGGTGTGTCATTGAGAAATTACTTTGATAGCTGCGATCCCATGAGGGCCACATTTATATTTCTTCCAGTGCTTATGAGGTTTGTAGTTTCTGCTTGCATACTTAATGGAAATGACAAATCATAGCTCTTTCATGCACTAGTTTTAATAGCAATCTTTGATGTACAGGTCACATTGGTGCCTTTTTGTGGTCTTCAACCCTATGCTAAGAAGAGTTGAAAAATTACATGGTGATCAGGGCGCCATCCTATGCCTTGACTCGTTGGAATGCACTGATTTCATGGCATGTCTACCCTATGTACACATGTATCTTAACAATCTATATGCATCCATGTAATATGTTGTGTCACATATGTATTATGTTCATTGCTTTTATGTCTGTGTTTCAGGGCCGTGTTTGTATTATCGAGGCTTTGTACAAACCCATCGTGCGCCAAGTTTCTATTGGACATGGATAAAATGAAGCTCATCCACATCAAGGTGTGTCACTATAGTGTTAAAGTAATGATGTCACTTAGAAATGTAACATAGGGTTGTTCACATAAAGTTGACTAGAATCTCTTTTCATAGGTCCCTCAACAAAAAAATGCAGTAGACTGTGGATTCTATGTGATGGCTTACATAAGACTACTCATCAAGGGTGGCATGGTTGGGAAACCAACCAATAACTGGGTAAGCCTATACTGGTATAATTGCTTTTGCTATGCGACTTTGAATGGTCTAGTGTGCATACGTCAATCCATAATGAACTTATCGTATTGTAGTTAACAAGAAAATGGTTCAATGCTATATATGTTACAACTTTGAAGGAGAACCTTTACCAGTGGGCACTTGGAGTGTTGGAGAGGTGATCTTGTGTGGATTATATGGTTATGAACATTTACTTGGTTTGTGGCAGTCATGGACTTATGGTCTCACTTATGGTTATGTACTTGGTTTGCGGTAGACATGTACTCACTTGAAGGTCTTATGGTCTCTTATGTAATGATACTTATGCAAGGTTTCATTTGTTAAGTTTTTTTATATCAAGGTTTCTTTTATGTCAAGTTTTTTTATATCAAGGTAATGCTTTTATGCTATGGTTTGGGATTTATTACGTCATGGTTTATTGTTTCAAGGTTTATTATGTCGTGGAGCTATTTTTCTCCATCTACATGCTTTTATTTTCATGCAACACTTGTTGAATACTAAGAGACATTATCTTATGCTGCATTTTTGTTCGTGCCTTTTTGTTTGACATAGTTTTACTCAACCCACTCCAACATAGTTCTTTGTTTTATGTACATGGCTAAAATTGGATGATAGATTTAGAATTGCTAAGTGAGGGTGGTTGAACTCAACTCACTCAACTCACTTTTGAGAGAGAGAGAGAGAGAGAGGAGAGAGAGGAGAGAGTGACTAGAATGTCATGGAGCTATTCTCCTCCATCTACATGCTTTTATTTTCATGTAACACTTATTGAATATTAAGAGACATCCATAAGCTAACACACATTGCTGAACACTTGATCTTTAAGCTAATTCCAACCATGAAACATGAAATAAAGTAAACAAAAAAGAGCCATGAACCAAAATACTCAAATGCAAAATGAAAGATGATGCTTTTCCAAGGTTTAATGAAGAGTTGCATGAGAAAGAAGGAGAGGTACATGGATACAAATAAGGCCTGGAAGTTTAACTCTTCTAAAACTCAAGATTAAGAAGAAATCCTAAATCCTCTTTTAGCTCAAATGAGAACTTAAAAACTACATACAAGTGTTAAAGTTCTAGAGCTATCTAAGTACTAGGCTTATATTGAAATTATGACCTATCCTTGGAGGTGAATATTGTTGTATACTTTTAGCCAAAAAAGAGGACCAAGAGTGGCATTTACATATGTAAAGTTTCCTTGTATGCATCTATGTGCCAATGATGAATTGTTGTCATTTGCCATACATTATGCAATCATATGCAAATTTTCTACCATCAAAGTTTGTGTGAACACATTGTTAGTGACGAATGCAAAGTTTGCTATACACATTGTTAGAGACGAATGCAAAGTTTATTGTGTCAAGGTTTACTATGTCATTTTTTATTATGTCAATGAATAGAACGAATGCAACGAGCACATGGTTAATGCTTTAGGATCTTATGATATGGTTTAGGGTTAATGGTTTAGGGTAATGGTTTAGGCTTTAGTGTTTGGACAATGAATAGAACGGATGCAAGAATGAGACACCAAAATCAACAATGAGATGCCAATGGATTTCACTTAAATGGACAATCATGTGTACAATACAAACATTTTGAACCTAGATGCCAAAACTTCTGTGATCGTGGACCCATCAGGGAATGAGAGAGAAAATTGTCGCTCCTCATTCTCACTGGTGTAGGTGCAATACAAAATACGACAAGTGCCAATGTAAGACTCACCATACAATCGCACCACCCTGCCAATCAAGATAGAATTCGCTGGACGGGGAGCATACCGCTAGGATAGAGGGAGCAGTGCATGGCAAGTATGGCATGAATACACTGCCAGAGGGTCCACTAAAAATGTTTTGGTGTAGCAATGAGGACAATATATGCGAGGTTTTGGGCTAAACCTCACACGACCCCTCTCTCGTTGATGCTTGTGCCTTAACACGCATGTGATAGATGGATGCTTGGGTTGTGATGAAGACTTTCCCCCTCTCGTTTGGACAATGACGATGATCCTTGCCATGCCCTAGGCGTGTCTGTGTGACATTTTCCTGGATCTAATAGATCTCGCCTTGTTTAGGCATGTCAATCTCCTGTGGAGTGAACATGTAAACAATAGACTCTTTAGCACTTTCCAATTGGCGCATACAAGCATCCATCTGTGCCACTATGTAGGATGAAATCCCATCCTCGATCCTCTGAAGGAGTCCTCTAAAGTTTGCGATGGAGGACACGAGATCCCCTTCCTGCACACCACGATCGGAACCTGGTCTCTTCAATCCTGGGATTTCGTCGCCACCTGGTCTTTCCTTTATGTCATCAAAGGCATGCGTACTATCGATGATGGGGAGAACCTCATGAAGGTGAGGAAAATAGCTCTTCAAAATGAGCCTCAAACCATGAAGATGTTTACAGTCAGTCGACCAATCAGGGCAATTACAGTAGTTTGATTGTACACTTACATGATACCATTTTGCATATTGGGTTGTGCTCGCTATTTTAAGCAACATGGTCCTCTCGTTAATGACTTAAAGAGATGAGGAATCTTGCTCATACTGCTGAAGAATCTTCTCCCCTGCTGCCAATCTAGCCGTATGACTCTTGCTTGACCCATAGACTTTGAAGCGCTCAGAATAAGCTGACATAAAAAACATGTATAAGACAACAATGCGTTTTAAGGAAAGGTCAAATGTGGAAATAGAAAGGAAGTTGACCACATTACCTATCTCTTGCTTTTGCTTGAAAAACTCCAGAGCCGATCCATCCATTCTAGACCCCGATGACGAGTCACTGACAAGGGCGTGCAGCAGATCCAAAATGGACGTGTTGATCCTAGCATCAAGTAGAGTGTACTTGATATATTGCCAAAGTCTCTCAATGAGGTTGGTTGTGTCAACATTGCCATATGGAAACATGCGACCAAACTTGGGCCATCTTGCATGCCAAATACAATCTTTCCCACACCATCCATTGGTAACGTATCGGACCACATTTGGATGAGCAGAATAATGATGAAGCAATTGCTCAAACATATCATCAAACTGCAACTCTGTAGGGAAATGCATAAGATTGGACAAAGAGGCATACACATGATCGCGCTTATTTGTAGGGACCTTGATTCACGCAAGAACATGTGAAGTACTCACTGTCAAGCTCATGGAATTCACAAAAAGGTAATGCTTAAAAGTAAAATGATATTGAAAAGGTGTACCTGTGGCAAGAGATTTTCAACCCATACTTTCTTTGTATGGAACCAGCATAGAATAATGTGGCATGCATGTTGACGTTTGTTGCCACCAAGGTAGTCAATGGTCCAACAATGAGGATCTTTCAGAACAACCTTCGAGAGCGCCTCCAGCTCTGGCTGGGACTTATCAATCACCAGGACAGCATGGCGAATATCTCCCATCCTAGAGAGGACTAGTCTTATGGTGATTTGCAAAGCCATAATCTCTTGGTTTGACCCATTGTCACTAGTGCATAGCATAAACCAAATAGGGACCCACCCCATGTTGGTTTGGTAAAACGGCCGCATAAAGCGGAAGACCAAACACATTGGTCTTGAATGTGCTATCGATTGCCCAAGCATTGTTCTTTGAGAACCTCTTACTCATTTGCAACATCCATTCATCCTGGACTATCAGTACGAATGGTTTGTCCTTGTCCTCTTTTGCATGAGGATTGTATGGTTGGCAATAGAGTACCTAAAAGACCATGTAGATGATACTATTAAATAGATGTACCAATTTTCGCAGCTTATAAACATTAATGAGAATATGACAAATACCTTGTTTTGATCTCGTAGATGGAGAGCCTCCAAATACATTGCCGTCCAATCATCCTTCGAAAGTTTGCCTGCAGCAGGACGACACGCAGAACATTGATGCTAAAAAACAACCTAATATCATAGAGCAATGGATTAGAAGGTAACATACCTTCAGTTCGCATTTGGTATGATAGTGTCTGCACCTCCCTTGGTATCATGAAGAACCTATAAATGACACGATCCAATGGAGATGTATTTTTCAAATGAAACCGCTCCTTGGTTAGGCTCATCTTGGCGATGTGGCGACATGTCCCAATTTCAAACAGCTCATTCTTGCAACAATCAATCACAGCTGGATGCACCGGCAAGTGAACAAGTCAGCATGAGATCCAGGTACATGACCCTCGTGTGGTCCATGGACCTGTATAGTGACATCATGGAGATCGTCTTTGTACTCGATCTGCACCTTAAAAGGACAACCACATTTCTTCGAGGTTTGCAACCTACGGATTTGGGAGCCCTTTCAAGTTGCTCTACCACTGCGATGACATGCATATTCCACTATTGTCTTCCCTAAACCATGCTTTTTGGTTGAGCGGACCTTGCCCAACCTAACATTGTGTTCAAGCATGATTTTTGAAGCCTCCGCTCGACAAGAGATCTATCTACAGTAAGCTCCAAGATGGGTGCTCTTCTTTCCAGAACCTTCCCATGAAATAGAAATGGGCCTTTATAACCATGGGGCCTTGTGAACACCTTGCAAGTACACCCACCGATGAGATCTCTCACATACGCAAGAGGAATGCCATGCCTTCTCAAGTCAGTATACCACGTGGATTTGATGGAATCAATTGTGACATTGATACCCTCATGAGCACCTGTAACCTTGTTTATGTGATTTTCAAGGAATATGCTCTTCCACCCCTCTATACATGCAATGCGCAATGATGGCTCTGATTTCAAGGCCAATGTAATGTGTCCATCGCCATTTCTACCAATGCAAAGACCTTCTCTGATTCTTCTCCACTTCTTCAAGTCGAGCAACTCCCTCCTATGGAGTTGCTTGAGCACCTCCAATGTGATGGCCTTCTGCTCGCTCAAATCACTGACTATCAAGCCGTAAGTCTCTCTATTGAAAGAGAAGTACTTTGATGAGGTATAGGTAGTTGGGCTTGGTGCATTGATAGTGATTTCTTGTGGTGCCGAATCATTGTCTCCACTTAAGAAATCAAGCATCTCAACCTCATCACTTGATAATCCATCTGATGTCTCTTCATCGGTGTCGAGATCATCGATCTCAATGTCACTTTCCATAATCCATGCATGTTGACTACATACGTATATATCACCAAAATATCATTCCGATGTCACAATGCATCCAATGCAAATATGAGAGGAAGAAAGAGAGAGAGATATGCACCTTGTAGTGGAAGCCATGAGCAAGAAATCTCAATATGAACCTCAAACCTTTGTTCCAATGATCTCGTGAGCTTATATGCAGTAGCAATATGGGCCTCAAACCTCCGTTCACAACATCACACGAATGTGCCCTGCGTACAGGATTTTCATGTGGGTAATACCGAGAGCTTTTCGACTTTCGGTTCCAGGTCGGGACAATTTACTTCCAAGACCGGGTTTACTTTAATGGCTAGGTTTACTATTATGACTGGGTTTACTTTTGTTCTACGATTCAAAAACTTGTATTAGAGATAGTGGGCCCCGCTGAATCTATTGTCTTCTTACTGCCAGCCCATGCAATCAATTTCACCGCTGGTTGCATTTATAAACCTGGGATGGGTTTACTTTTGTATGTGGCAGTAAACAACCCCGAATTTCGAGACGTCGTTCCTCCGTCAACTCCCATTTTCCCGTTGGTTGGGTTTCCATTTGTTGGGTGAGATTTTTAAATGTGGTTGGGTTTACTTTTGCATAAAGTAGTGGTTCGGATGCGTGCCTTTTTTCGGGGTCAAAGACAGCCCTTGATCCCAACTCCCCGAGGTCTTAAAGACCTCGTGGGAGATAGTGCGAAGGACAAGCCTAGTGCTAAGGGAAGACAAGGACTGACAGGGAAGAGGGGGGGGCTTGCTTTGAAAAATTTAGGGAACTCTAGGAAGGAAAGTTGAGACACGTCTCCCATTCATCCCTTTGAATGGAGTGGCCAAACGTGGAAATCGGGGAATCATGGAAGAGTAATGTGGTTGATGGTGGGAGCCATATTGGGTTTCATGTGTCTTCATTGGAGTTAAAACTGGTTAAATAGGTTCACTAGAATTGGTATCATAGCACACAACCTTGATCTTTGTAAGGTAACTAGCTCTAGTCACGCTTTTAGGCTCTTTGATCTTTTCAAGATATTTGGCTCTATTAAGGGTTCACTTTACCTTTTACACATTTTGCTAGCCTAGGTGGGGTTTATTAGGTGGGCCACACTTACATAAAAACCCCTCTTTCTTGTGACTTTAGTAATCTTTTAAGAAATGCTAAATTGATAACTTACATGGAGAGATCAAAGTATTGACATTGTATTTGTAGTGAACGAAAGATGATTGAAGAATTTATAAGTCTCTTCTATTTCTCATTAACTAAGAAATAGCCTAAAAATTCAAGTGTAAAGTAGTACAAGCTTGGTACATCTTCCCCCATCTAATAGTTGACTCTCCTTTGAACATGTTGGAAGCATACTATTCTTTTTCATCTAACATCGGCTCTCTTACATGTACGATGACATATCCATTAAGGTAGAGTTTGTAATCCTTATATGGCTTAAGATTTGCATATACTATTATTTTTGTAATAATTTTATCTTATTATTACTATACTATTTTGGTTGTAGGTTTGGAAAGCCTTGAACCTCTAGAGGGCTTTTCGAACTTAACCCCTTTTCTAAACCTTCATTTTTCACTTAAAACCCCCTCTCCTTCCATCTCTCACTTGTAATCTCTCCTTTTCTCTTCTCCCTCTTCTTTTTAATTAAAAGCTTTCACAATTAGATTGAATTTTTTAATTTAAACATTCATTTTAATTAAACATTTTAAAGAGCATTTTAAATTTTAAAATTTTCGGATAGTTTTTCATGCACTTTTGAAAGAGAGAGAGAGAGCATGGAGAGAGAATTATAAAGAGAAAATTTAATATTTAAAAAGAGAATAAAAAATAGAGGAGAGAGAAGAAAAAGGAAAGAGAGAAGAAGAGAATATAAACAGAGAGAATAATAGAGGAAAGATAGAATTTAAAAGAGAGCAAGGAAATTTTAAAAAGAGAATGAAAAGAGAAGAAAAAAAGGAAAAAAGAGGAGGAGAGAAGGAAAAGAGAGGAGAGGGGAGAGAAGAAAAGGAGAGAACTAGGAGAGGAGAAAAAATAAACTAAAATAGAAGGTAGAAAGGGAGAGAGAAAATTAGATATAGGGAATTGGGGGGAGAGAGAGAGAGGGTGAAGAGAAAAAATTGAAATAGAGAGGGAAAAGAGGAGAGAAAGATGAGAAATGGATTATTGAGCGAAGCACAACTTTGCTTGCCGCTTCGGGGTAGTGAAGTTATCATGAAGTAGCCTAGTGTTCTGTGCGTGTGAAGTAAGCCCACTAAAAATGCATAAGTAGTGAGTGGTACATTATTTTTTAAAGTTTTGAATACCATTGTAGTCAATATGCATGGTTAAAATGTTAAGTCCCAGCATCTATATGTTTGATGATTGCGATGACTAGATGCTTTGCATCTAGATTCTTCTAGTGCTTCATGTTAGTGTTCTTTAGGAGCGCAATGTCGAGAGAAGACTAGCATGAAGTATCAACAAACCAATGATGTTAGTAATAGTTGGGGCACTTCATGTTCTAATGCACATCTCATGTGGCTAGAAGGTTCATGGGAGACTATAAACCCTAAACCCTAAAACCAATTGTGAGAGATCTCAAACCTTTCGTGTTATGATGACTAGATGCTTTGCACCTAGATTCTTCTAGTGTTTCACGTTGGTGTTCTTTAGGAGCGTAGTGTCAAGAGAAGACCACTGTGAAGTATCAATAAACCAATGATGTTAGTAATAGTTGGGGCACTTCATGTTCTAATGTATGTCTCATGTGTTTAGAAGGTTTATGGGAGACCATAAACCCTAAACCGTAAAACCAATTGTGAGGGACATAACTTCACATATGTATAAACATGCTCTATGGACGTATTCAACATATTTAGATGTGTTTTCAATATGAATATAGGATGCTTCTTAAACAAAATCAAGAATATATTCAAATTCATCACATAAAAAATTTAACTTACACATATACTTATGTATGGATACATTGGCAATATTCATATATGCCTATATATAATGATACTGAAGTATCACAAATTAATTAGTATTGCATAATACAATTCTATGTATCTCAACCATACTACAAGATGAATGAATTAAAAACTATACATATTGGGTAAGATAGATTCATTATCCCATAGCAATTATTCAAAAAATAGCTCCCTCTTCCAAAATATAGCTTCCCATGGTAATCTTTCAATTACTCTTGTAAGTTCTTGACTTCAACATCTAAAAAGAAATCAATAACATTGTTTGCATTGCTCGAATTTGATTTGACTTAACATATATTTGTATATGAATACATAAGAAATATCATTATGTATAATGATACTAAAGTATCATAAATAGCGTAGTGTAGGATATACTTTTGTGTATCTCAATCATACAAAGAGAAGATTGAAAAAAAAGTGATTTGTAAACATGATTGTAGTATAGTGAATGACGAAAAAAGTATGTATGTTTTATGTATGGTAGATGTCCCTAAATCAAGTATTGAAAAGTCAACTTCCTCTTCTTGGTTGAATTATTCAAAGTTCATATAGCTTGCATGACATGTAGGGGTGAAGTTGTGATAGGCCCCCTCTTAGATTATTTTGCAACATTTGTCTTGTTAGTATTGCTTATTGCATCTAAAAATGAAAAATATATTAGAAAAATATTTTTTTCTTAATCTCTTTTATGCAATAAAATAGTTATTAAGAAATTGAGTTAGTATTATCTGGGTGATGATACAATGAGCTAGAGTATTGTGTGGAGTGATGATACACTAAGCTCTAGCTTTGGTAGAGAAATTAGTAGAATTTCGATGAAATTGATGTAAAGGTACAAAATATGATAAATCTTGGAACTCCCATTTGCTCCAATCGTTTGGTATTTGCTTAGTGTGTGAGTGGTATATTTTGTAATAATAGCATTGAATATATCCATAATACATAACTTCTATATACAAAGAAAAATTCTCGTTAATAAACACATCACTTTTTTAAAAAATAATGTAGTCATTATATATTATTGCTTTTCGAAAAAATATGTATCTCTTACATCCTGAACCATGTAATCTATCCTCCATGTCCTTTCTCATATTCAAGTCACCACACATGAGAGTTTCATATTTGTGTAGCTTATTTGCCATCCATCTCCAACACCTTGCCTGACTAGCTAAAGTGTTAGGGGACATAAATTGATACAATCTCTCATACTTCCCTATCCATTACTGACTCAACACCTAGTATTGCAGTTTGATCGTCTGCCATAGAGTTGTAGATGGTCAAAACATCTCCCTTGCAATTATCATTTTGCCTCCTCTACCCCATTCACTTGCATTAGCAAAAATTAGATATCTTATATCTTGAAAACCAAAACTAATATCCATACCTATCTTTGACTTTGTGCAATGAAAGCAAGTCTGATTTGCACCTCTTGAGAATGCCACACAAAACATGCCATTTTTTCTCTGCACAAAGCCCACGAACATTACAATTGATATTGGCAAGCTTTCTTGTGGATCTATTCATGGCACAACTAGATGTTAGAATCAAGTTCCCCTAAAGGAGCATAGCAATTGGTGAAGACTTATTGTCTTCTTGCCAACTTCTTGAGTGAAACCTTCTCAGGATTATTCTTAGGGCCTTTGCATGCCAAGCATTTTCTTTCTCAAAAAAATGGCTTCTTCACCTCCTTTTCTTTATTAGTGGCACATGCAAGACTTCGTACACAATTACCCACTTTATCAGAGCCACATTCGCCTTGTTCTCTTTGATGGCCTTATTGGTGGATAGTTGATCATTAAGCGACCCTTTCTATCTTTCCTATAAAAATAGAAATTCTAATAAAGATAAAGAAAACACACGTTACAATCTAAAAATAAACAAAAAATTAGTAAATTAAATAAGTTTTATTTAAAGAAGTTTAAAGAAATAGTAATATTAATAAAGAAAGATAATGTCTTACAATAAATGTCTATGTGAAGCATTGGTAGAATATTGGCATGAAGTACCAAGAGAAGTTAGGCACAAAATGCCTAGTTAATCGTAAGGACAAGCAAAGAAAGATTACACCAATTGATTGACAATCAAAAGAACTCCTTGTTGAGAGGCTATATTACTTTTTATAAAACTTGTTCGTACACAATGTCGATGGTAGCATTTATCATATTCTCTTTCTCATGAAGCAAACCTTTCAATTTGTTCGGCAACTTTACCCTCGAGAATGTAGCATAGAGTTGTCCATGAGTAAATATAGGGGCTTTCATATAGAACCCCAAATATGGTAGCATTTGCCCTTAACACTTGTTAATTGTCATTGCAAATGCTTAATTAACATGGAATTTCAAATGCTTTGTAGAGAAAGGAAGTTGTAATATATTTGGAATGAAAGTTATTCTTGGAATAAACACTCTCTCCCCAACATGTGGCTTGTTATCATCTTTATCTCAATGACCTTGTTTTTAAATGCCCTATATATAAGTATGTGTGAGTTCCAAAATGTTGATATATTGTTATAGATTGGAACAATAGATTTGCACCAACAATGTTCTCATGGGTAGCCTTTGGCACAACAATAAATATCTGTCTAAAATCTCCACAAAGCAAAACAACCTTACCTCGCCAAATGGCTTATCACATTGCATTATATCCTTTAGAGTTCTATCAAGTGCTTCGGGTTGTTGTAGAGGTGATAAAAGTACTTTTCCATCTCTACATTGATGTTTTCTAGTTGTTGAAATAGGATACCAATTCTTGTTTTAGAGTGCCACAACTTAGCCATGCAATACTCACAAACCTCAGAAATCATACCAATAGTATGCACATTTGGTTCTTAAAAGAGCAAAATAGTTGTTGATGGATGATCTTCCAAAATATGTGGCATTTCATGGAGAATTGAGCGAAACCCACCATTTTCAAGAAGAAACATAGGAGGGTCATTCCCATTGTTCTGATCCAGCATCTCATTATCTATATTATTCATACTTGCATTGCCTTATTGACCAATTGTAAATGGCAACAACTCTAAGCGCAACAATTCATGGAGAGTAGAATCATCTTGCACACTTGGCATTTCAATATTTATAATATTTCTTTTATCTATATTATCTTGTTCATAGATGTCAACTTCCTTAATAAACCCACTTAGAGCTTACATGACACTATATTCATGTGTATCTCTTACAGGAAGTTGATGATATTGTAATGCTATTTTGACTCTTGTTGTTTGTCTATGTTTAGCTCTAGTAATTGTAAATATTTAGCTATGTGGCCTTAATTCACCATTTGGATTGTTACTACTAGCATTCCGCGTGCGCCTAGGCTTAATAATCCATTTCTCCTCTTTCTCCCTCCTATTTTCCCTCTCCATTTCCAAGATGATTTATTTCTCTCACTCTCACTCTCACTCACTCACTCACTCACTCACACACACACACACACACACACTCTCTCTCTCTCTCTCTCCCCCCCCATTCTCTCTAAGCACCCCCTCTCTCTGTCACACACACACACACACACACACACACACACACACACACACATCAAACTTAAAACTAAAAGTAGTTTAAAAAGTTTGTAACACAAAAGGCAAGACATAGAAACAATCTCTTCCATGCACCATACTTACAAACTTTCCTCTCGACATCAATGTAAGCAATCATATGTTTGCATGCACGATACTTAGAAACAACAACGTAATACTGAAACGGGTCATAATCGAGACAAAGACCAAGTACCAAGAAAAGAATTTCTATAAGAGACCTAATGAAAATGAAGCCACAAAGGCCAAGTATAAGACACGCGAGTGTTTCCAAGCACCATAGGCAAATGGCTGATGCAAAAAAAAATAAAGACAATGTCTCGAAGATGCCTAATAAAAAGAAACCTTCCTCTTCTTTAAGTAATCATTAACAAAATCTTTCTCGTTGAGCAAAACATGTGAAGGCGAAGCAGGGAATGATCCCATAGTTTCCATTGGTAATCGCATGGGCGATGCAATAGTCCTACCTCTCTCTTTACCACCTGCATTGGAACAAAAATCACAATATAAGTACATGGAACAACAACGTTACACTGAAACGGGTCATAATTGAGACAAAGACCAAGCACCACAAAAAGAATTTCTATAAGAGACCTAGTCAAAATGAAGCCAGAAAGACCAAGCATAAGGCATCGGCGTGTTTCCAAGTACCATAGGCAAATGACTGACGCCAACAAAAAAAAAACAATGTATCCAAGATGCCTAATGGAAAGAAAGCTTCCTCTTCTTTGAGGAATCATTAACAAAATCCTCCTCCTTGAGAAAAATATATGAAGGCAAAGCAAGGAATGATCCCACAGTTTCCATTGGTAATTGCATAGGCGATACAACGGTCCTACCTCTCTCTTTACCACCTCCATTGAAACAAAAATTACAATATAAGTACGTGAAACAACTAACAAAGATCATTTCATCCCAACAATAATAATACATGGTCGAACAGTTGTGAACCACTACGTAGGGTACTGACAAACGTTGATGTAGCATCACAAAACAACCAAAATCCTTAAACCCATACTTGAACCAATGTCTCGGTATCTTATCAATATGAGAGCGTTGAAATCTCTTCTTATGGTCAACCTCATACATATGCACTCAAAACCATTGCGTGTATTCACAATGTACAACTTCAATAAAAACTGGAAGCTTGATATCAATATTAACATCATCATATAGATGCTCGATGACCCTTGCAAGTGTCCTTCTTATGATACCATCAGGAGCTATAGTGAGTAATGTGCATTGTAGCTCCTTTTGATAGTCAGAAGCTGGGTAATAGTGTCACTCTAGGGTAGGAATCTGCAAAAGTTAAATAAATAGTAAAAATATGAAAAAAAATATACTTCCAAGAGAGTATACACCAACTAAACAGGGCACAGAGAGCAATTCACATAAATGCAAAATCAGCATCCATGCATGGTCGTCAATAACTACATCTCCACAAAGAAAGCAATAGAGAGCAATTCACATATATGCAAAACCAGTGTCCCTACATGGTCGTCAATAACTACATCTCCACAAAGAAAGCAATGCACATTATTGCACCTTTCGAAGAACATCCTTGTATACAATGTTTGTGGTCATATCCCCATCCTCTTCACCCAATAGCACTTTCATACCATGCGAAGATTTTACCCTTAAAAATACAACATACAACTGACCATGCGTAAATACTGGTGCCTTTAGATAAAGCCCAATAATGAACAAAGTCTGCCCCTATGACTTGTTGATTGTCATAGCGAATGCCAACCAAATGGGAAACTGTTTCCGCTTCATAGTAAATGGCAATTGTGTAGCATTCGACACAAAATTAATCCAAAGAATAAAAACTCATTCGCCCACATTTGCCCCTGTTATTATTTGAGCATCTATCACTTTCCTATTGAAAGCTCTACATATCAATCGCGTATCATTACACATACCCCTTCCTAGGTTTGGGTTTCTAAGAAGAATAATAGATGCATTTATCTTTAGCAGCAATAAATGAGGAGGAAATCCACCTCCAAGGTCCAATGTATTTAAATACTCAACAGAGTACAAAAATGAGTCGTCGATCTTTGCAATCAAATCTGCACTATAATACTGCTTGACTCCCCTGGCATTAGTTGCAATGCACGATCATTCAAAGTAGCCACCTCTGTATTCCACGAGGCAAGTATAGCCCGCTCACTAAAATATGATGTGTAGTCACCCACATTGAATATGTCACTGTAGACACTATCAATCAAGGTTTTGATAGACTGCCCTTTTAATACCATGCTAGGTGTAACACACAACTTATCACAACTTTCGGTAACACCCACTCCATCCCCTATTCATTGAATCCAACAGATGAACCCATTGTCCACCACACTACCAGTTGTCGACACTCGCATATTGCTAGATAGCCTTTGCACCCTTATGTAATGCCACAAATCAGAGTAACACAATGCAATATTAACAATATCCTCACGTGTTCCCTTAACCATAACCGGAAGACCTGCCTAAAATCCCCTCCAAACAAAACAACTTTTCCATCAAATGGCTTATCACAACTCATAACATCTCTTAGAGTTCTATCAACTGCTTCAAAGGCATATCGATGAGTCATAGGAGCCTCATCCCACAAAATAAGGCTCGTTTGTCTCAATAACCGAGCAAGGTCACTTTGAACAGGAATATTGCGAGTGGATCAATTATTTAATTCTACCGGGATTTTAAACCGTGAGTGAGATGTACGACCACGTGGTAAAAGCAAGGCAACAATGCCACATGATGTTGCTGCTAGCGCTATACGACTGCCATTGCACACCTTCGCAAGTAAACATTTGTATAGAAAAGTCTTCCTAGACCCACTAGGACCATCCAAAAAGAATACATCCCCATTATCTATATCAACAACATCCACGACTACACTAAAGGCAATTCTTTGTCCCTCATTCAACATTCCCTCCATGGATTCAGAAACCCTATGTTGTTCTGATATGTTGTATGCATGTTCATCTTGCAAAAGAGGGTTAGCATGCAATTGTGAGTTTGGTTGATGAGGTTCAGGCGACACATCAAAATCAGAGAGTCTTCGTCCTACATGACGCAAAAGGTCTTGCAGATGCAACAAAGCCATGTTAGACGCCTCATGCTGCAGAACACCAAGAGAGGCGTGCACGTGGTGTAGCTGCAATCTATACATGATATCCTCTACTAGTGGCACCAAAAATCTTTCCCATAGATGGCCAGGTCAAGATGGCTCACAAAAGACCAAAATTGCAACAAACAAAGTACGAATTTGAGCACCAGTTTACACAGAGACAGCTTCTTCTAAGCACACAATATTTTCATCATCACTCTCCAACATGCCCCTTGCAATGCAAGCATCCCTAAAAGTATCATAGATCACACTATCAACAGTACGCAAATCTTTAGAAGAAGTACATCCCCGACACTATGTTAAAAGTATTCACAAATAGTAGAGCTCACTACAGGTAGGCACCACAAAATACATCTGACCACATGTATTCCCACTCTCCCTCCCAGTCCACATCTTATGTTGTGCATTCCACACCCAATACACTGGAAACTCTTGATAGTGAATAGTCCTAGCCTCTGGATGAACGCGGTTGCACACAAACCATTCAGTAAAAGTAGTTTTCTAGAGGTCTTCATTCCGCACAACATCTGGTATACTATCCGTATCCCGAAACACCACATAGTTCTCACCAGGTAAGTGTACTTGCAAACATTGTATATCAAGCTTTTCATCGTGCAATGCATAATCATAGATCCACCAACATGCCTTAGAGGCAGAAACATATCATGCATCCAAATAACTTTGTATCTTGTCCACCTCGTGAACATTGCCATCATTCCGGACAGAATCAACCCCAACAAAAATTTTGATGGTTGCACGGTCATGCCCCTTGTACACATACTTATACAAATACTTAACAGCTCCAATTGTTGAGCATACCTCCACATTTATGTGTGCATTGTGTTTCTTACTCAAGAATGGATTATATGGAACAATCCATTGATTATCAATAACATTACCATTTATGATCACATAGTTTTCATCATCTCATCTTCGATAAATGGGATATCCAGAACTATCAACCATTGTCATGCCCACTAATTTTCACGGGTAATCTTTAGTACATCTACCATTGTCCATACAGGGACTCTTGGGGTTCAATCCTCCGCAAGGGCCATGAATGTTGCACTTTGAAATTGCCTCAAATAAGGATGGAAACTTACCTCTATTCGGCAACTCAGCACAAACCAGTCTATCGTAGTGACATGCTTCAGAAGGTTTGAAAGACGGCTCTAAAATTAGCAAAGTATGAGAATGTGGTAGCCCCCTCTTTTGGAATTCAATCACAGTAACATAGCATGCAACCTTTCCAAAGAGATCCTTCCGCAACAATGTGTACATTAAATCAGCATGCTTTTTATGAAACACGTGAGCAGTCAAATCTGGATGGTCATAAGCACTTTGCCCAGGCAATAAAGCATTAGTTATCTCCAACCACTTTGGATTGCATGTCATTGTTATAAAAAGGTCAGGTTTTTCCTTGCATTGCACTATAGCCATGGCATCCTGATATAATTGATACATGTGACTTGGCCCACCTGTGAATGACGATGGTAAAACTATCCTCTTGCCAACAGAGGCACCAACAATTTGCATTGGCCCATTATCATTTTCCCCCACCATGTTTGTTAGGCCTTTGTAGGCCTTCGATCGCAACACTGATTAGTTCTGGTGACACCAAGTTAACCTACACTGCTTTATACTACAATAAGCATCAACAATAAATTGTTGCAATAGTCAACCAACACACAATATGCACACCTCAGTATCTTCGCGCACTTGAAGACGGAATGCAGAAAATTGCATTTGGGTAATAAAATTTTTAGTGGACAATTCATATATGTTAATAGGAACACTAACATTATTGTAGGGAACCTTTACATGCCAACCATCATCTCCCATAGGAAAAAGGAGGACATATAGCATTAGCATATATACTCTATGCAAGTTTGAAATAGCAACACATTGACCACCCTAAGTGTAAACATGAATATCCTGACGATCAAGAGTATTCTCGTCACCCTGCCCTGGCATGATAGCTGCAACCTTAGTTGTTGCAGGAGCAAAGTATTGTTTATTGGTTCTTTGAACACCAAAAATACTCATTCTTAGTTCTTGCACGTGATTATTTTGCAATTGCAAACCCACTGACCTAAAAGCCTGTGCATATATGTTGTTTCGATGCATCATACATTGAAGCTCCCCTAGCAAATTTGGTAATAAATCATGCATAACCCCCATCCTATTAAGCAACTCATGCTCAATATCATAAACATAGAGTTGTGCAAATCTTGGCATTTCTTGACGCTGCACATCAGGAAGCAAAGTACCTATATCGTGATAATCAGAGCCATGCACTCTAAAGGTGTAACCATTCCCGATAATAGGTAGCTTGTCAACATTAGCTCCAAGTGATACAAATGCAAGAGCACTGTTGTATACTCGTATGTTGTTTTTAAATATCCTACCATGCAACAAATCCTGCAATGGATGTGGTGGACGTTGCAATGGTAGCAACATTACTTTTCCATTTCAACAGCAGTGCCGTCCAAACAAAATCAACCCTTGCACTCGAGTCTTGCATCTCCACAACTTAGCTAAACACCTTTCACACATTACACAAAGACCTCCCATGGAATGCACATCCGACTCTTGAAATAGCAGTATTGGCATTGCTGGGTGAACATATGTTGCACGCAAAGCATTTAAAATGGAGCACAATCCACCACTCTAGGGATAAAAAACAACAATATTATGAACACGTGACTCATTAACCACGGAATTTTCCACATTGTGGTGATTTCCAAAATCTAAACCAATATGTTGTTCAACTAGCTCATTATCCCCATTTACAAATTCAACACGGCGAGACACACTCTCACAAACCACTCCATTAAGATTCCCCCCATTTTGGCACTTAGACATTGAAACATTATTAACATGTGACTCGATAATCACATGATTAAGACCATTGCAACCACCCACTAATGGCAAAGCATTCGTCAAATCCACACCAAACTGTCATGGGGCTTGAAATCCCCTAACGGTTCTATCTGTTGATGGCAAAACATTAGCCATGTCTATACTAAACTGTGGTTGGCCTAGTTCATGATGACCACTTAGAATCTCTTAATGGAAGGTCAGGTTTTCAATATCTCTACGAATGGGTCTACCACAATCTAAAATCCCTTTTCAAGCCCTGAGCATAGCAACCTGTCGTCGCTCATACCTTGTGGATGTAAGCATGTTCCTACGAACACGCAACACATAGTCTCTGCTAGTTGCTCGATGTGAACACCCCATATTGATCGGATGGCCACAAAACCTGTTATCAACGTATAGACACATTTAATATTTAACTATCTAAATATTAAGATTAAATACCAAGACACAAAACCACTGCCACCGTATTTGAGTTAGTGCCTACAACCCAGTCAATGTATCTGTCTACAAAGATGTTGCACGTGCCCATGAGAGAGAGAGAGAGAGAGAGAGAGAGAGAGAGAGAGAGAGAGAGAGAGAGAGAGCTTGGTTGCTGAGATAGAAGTAACCTTGATAATAAACACATGCACAATTAATCCATTTCAATTAACTAACAAAAGAAAGTAAACATGCAACCACAGAAATGGTTATCAACACACTTTATCAAAGGCATGGTTTGATTTCAAAACTAAATGTATTGCGTGTATTTGATGTACGTAATATATCAAATGTAAATATACTAACCATCATTGGACTATCAAATTTGTTCCATGTAAATCTCAAGAAAGAGACATCACGTTATACACACTCAATACATTTTACTCAAATACGCTTTGTTATATCAAAAGTGTTACATATCTTAGCACATTATTCCACGTAGGCTTTACAAAAATGAAGCATATATTATCATAAAAAGTGTTAGCCCATGCACTTTAAAATACGCAAGACAATCCGAACCTATAAGTTCCAACCTAAGCAATTCTTGCATTATACAAAGAGATCCTTTCGCAACACATATGTTACACATAGTCTCCTTAGATGCGACCGTTCATTTGACGGATCAATTGTTGCAACAAAGCATTAAACCTACTAACATTCATTTGAAACTGCAAGAATGGCAATTGACAACCTCTCTGGCAGATCACAGGTTCATGGTCATCTCCAAGTCTCCCAAACTGAAGCCCACATATCATTCACCAGTAGATTCATTAATCTACTTGTCTCAGAAATAATTGCTGAAAGTGCCCTTACTTCACCACCCAGATTAGTCGACACTTGTTGGAGAACACCCTGTGTGTGCTATGTCTCACACACAACACCATACAGACCTTTAGCATGTTCATGTAACTCCATTGAGTACATGGCAAGTACACTATCAACACACGCACATAAACTCATCTACATTTCCATTAACTCATTCACCTTGGCCTCAAGTTTTTTAAAGTCGGAAGCACCTGAAGTAGCCCTCGTGTTTCTTCGAATCTTTGTAGCTCTTGTACATTTAGCAACATGCATATCTTGTCCCCTTGCCACCTCTTTCATTTTTCACACATCATTCTATTAGAGCCCATACGTTGGCTGCAATGAAACATATAAACAATCATCTCCAAAAATATTTATAGTAGCACTTTGATACAATCACAATTGAAGAAACTATCTTCCATACCCATGAGAATGGCTCCAAGCTGGCAAGCATTGAAGAGATGATGTCGTTGCCATTTTGTTTAATTCAACTGAATCCACTACATTCAATGGAGTCGAAAGCACTACGCCAGGAATATCTCCTATGGCTTTGCTTTGTTCCATGGCTACACCAAACTTTAAAGAGAACATAAGAGTCACACAACAAATAAATCTCAAAGCTATTCGCACACCAAACATCAAGACATAAGCGATAGACACATTTGCAATCACAAACCCTAAATGCATGAAAGAATATATGTATGCTATGCATGATTGCTATCATGCACACATGGCACTCACCAAGTACCAGCCACGCATTGCCTAAAGGCCCTACCAATGGATCTTCATTCATGTACATCTGCATAATCTTGAGAGAAAAGAATATGTCCTATACAGGAAGGTGTCCCCAGTCTCGAAATACTTATTGGTGTCAATCCCATAGGACACACAATAACTTACCAACTCACATTTGCAACCACAAACCCTAAATGTATGAAAGAATATATGTATGCTACACATGAGTGCTATCATGCCACATGGCACTCACCAAGTACCAACCATGCATTGCCTAAAGGCCATGCCAATGGATCTTCATTCACATACATATGCACAATCGTGAGACAAAAGAACATGTCCTATATAGGAAGGTGTCTCTAGTCTCGAAATACTTATTGGTGCCAATCCCATAGGACACACAATAACTTACCAACTCACATTTGCAACCACAAACCCTAAATGCATGAAAGAATATATGTACGCTATGCATGAGTGCTATCATGCACACATGGCACTCACCAAGTACCAGCCACACATTGTTTAAAGGCCCTGCCAATGGATCTTCATTCACATACATGTGCACAATCTTGAGAGAAAAGAACATGTCCTATACATGAAGGTGTCCCCAGTCTCGAAATACTTATTGATGCCAATCCCATAGGACACACAAATAACTTACCGACTCACATTCGCAACCACAAACCCTAAATGCATGAAAGAATATATGTACGCTATGCATGAGTGCTATCATGCATACATGGCACTCACCAAGTACTAGCCACACATTGCCTAAAGGCCTTGCCAATGGATCTTCATTCACGTACATCTACATAATCTTGAGAGAAAAGAACATGTCCTATACAAGAAGGTGTCCCCAATCTCGAAATACTTATTGGTGCCAATCCCATAGGACTACAATAACTTACCAACTCACATTCGCAACCACAAACCCTAAATGCATGAAAGAATATATATATACTATGCATGAGTGCTATCATGCACACATGGCACTCTCCAAGTACCAACCACGCATTGTCTAAAGGCAATGCCAATGGATCTTCATTCACATACATCTACACAATCTTGAGAGAAAAGAACATGTCCTATACAGGAAGGTGCCCCCAGTCTCGAAATACTTATTGGTGCCAATCCCATAGGACTCACAGTAACTTACCAACTCACAATAACCAAGAGAGAGAGCTATGTGTACTGTGATTGCTAAAACTAAACTATACAAAGTGTGAGACACAGTGAGGGAGCCACACATAAGCCACCTAAATATGAGAGAGAGAGAGAGAGAGAGGGAGAGGGAGAGGGAGAGGGAGAGAGGGAGGGAGGGAGGGAGGGAGGGAGGGAGGGAGGCATATGTACCCTAATTGCAAAACCAAACTATACAAAATGTCCCAACATATCAAAGCTTCAATCATTCTATGTATCTAATCCAATCTAAGTTGTAAAAGTACATTAGCAAAATTACTTAGTAATCAGGAGAGAAACATAAAGAAACAAAGAGAAAGAGGGACTATTAAAATGGTTTAAAACTAGTTTTATAATTTGCAAGACACCTACGATGTGTTTCAAAATGAAGATTTTTATCAAACATTTCATTTAAGAAGTCTTGTAGGAATTACATATACCAAGCAAACCACAGCAAAGAAGCACTGGTTAACATTGCCAAAAACTATTGTGAACCACTCTTCAAAGATGCAACATTCTCTAGTGCATATTAAGGGCAATGATCTCCAGTGCCAGAAGATGAGCATGCATGGCGATTCATCTGCATTAACATTGCTGGAAATCTATTAAGATAAACTTTCAAAGAAGTAAGTTGCACATCAAGAGCAATGTTCTCCATGCAACCAAGCTCTCGTTCTTGTATGCAATCAACTCACATACTCCATCCTCTATACGACCTGCACTATTAAGAATATCTTTCAACTTTTCTTCTTGATAATCCGAAGATCCACAGCACGCGGCCACCAATTTTTCTGGATATGTTCATAAATATCACCTATATAACCCCGGATCTCTTCTAACTCGCCATATATCGTTACTCTATCAACAAGGTGCCCTTCATATTTATCTTCCAACATTCTCTCAATCCTCTGTAGACGGTCACCAATGTTCTCAGAAATAGAAATCAAAGCTTTTTGACACCGAAATAGTATCTTCACTTGCTTTTCAATCCCATCCAAGCGACGAATAAACCTCAAGGAACCAATGGAACTATCATGCCCTACAACATGCTTAAGTGCACGACGAACATGCTTCTTCCTTGTGACCTCCTTTATTTTGCGTACATTCATTTGCACGTTAGGAGTGCACTATATAATATATTCTATAGGCATATTCTTGTTTGCTGTAGAAGCCTCCATACTGGACAAAAAGCACGCGTTAGCCTTGAGGGATATATAAAATATTCTCGAAATTTAGAAGTAACAAAAGCTCCCATGTATAATACTGCCCAAGTTCAACTAACCCTCTCTCTCTGCTTCTCCCTCTCCCTCTCTCTACACCTAACCAACCAACCAATGCACTAACTAACCAACCTCTAAGATAAAGTAACCTACCAACTAAACTAACTAAACCAAGAAAGAGAGACATTGAGAGAGAATAATGGGATGAAGAGAAAAATGACAAAGAAGAAGAAGAATGACGGACAGAGGAGGAATAATTAGAGACATAGAGTGTGTGTGTGTGTGTGAGTGAGAGAGAGAGAGAGAGAGAGCAGGGGGATGAAGAAGAAGAAGAAGCGGTGAGAGAAGAGGGAGAATGAGATGAGAGAGAGACAGAGACAAAGAGAAGAAGAAGAAGAAGAGAGAATGAGAGAGAGAGAGAGAGAGAGAGAGAGAGAGAGAAAGAAGAACAAAAAGAAGCAAGAAAAGAGAGAGAAGATCAAGATTTCTCTCATCTCCTTTCCCTCCTCTCTCTCTGTGTCTCTTTCTTAGTTGGTTAGTTAGTTAGTAGGTTGGTTAGTTTAGTTAGTTTGAGAGAGAGAGAGAGAGAGAGAGAGAGAGTATGTGTGTGTGTGTGTGTGTAAGTGGAGAGAGAGAGAGAGAAGAAAAAGAAGAAGACAAAAACTTAGAGAGAGAGAAGAAAAAGAAGAGAGGGCGAGGAGAGAGAGATCCTCTCTCTCTCTCTCTCTCTCTCTCTCTCTCTCTACCTAACTAACCAACTAATGTAACTAACAACTAACCTACTCTCTCTCTCTAACTAACCAACCTACAAACTGCACCAAATAAACCAAAACACTAATGCATTAAACCATACCAAGCAAACCAACCTCTCTCTCTCTCTCTCTCTCTCTCTCTCTCTCTCTCTCTCTCTCTCTCTCTCTCTCTCTCTCTCTTCCATAACTAACCCATAACACATATATAAACTAAAACAAAAAAACAAACTAACCCTAAACTATATCCATAAATAAAAAATTAACATAACATACAATCTAAAGTAACTAACTAACTAACCTACTAACTTGCTATATCTCACTAAAGTAATCTAAGTAAGTAACTACTGCAAGGTAAAACCTACTAACTTACTAATCAACAAACTAAAGTAAGGTAAGGAACTAATCTAAGGTAAAACCTACTAACTTACTAATCAATCATCAATTTATCTACTAACTTACTAAACTAAACCAACTAAACTAACTTACTATTTAACTAACTAACTTACTAAACTAAACTAACCCAGTTAACTATCTCGCTAAACTAAACAATCAATAAACCAGAACATAAAGTAAATCCAATCAAACAAAAAAATTGGAATAACTAAATAAACTAACTAAACTAAACTAACTTATCATTCTCTAACCCTAAACTTTAAAGTAAACTAAACTAAAACAAAGGATTAAACTAACCCTAAACAGCTATATGTACTAACTTACTAATCTAATCAACTAATCACAAATAATTAGAACCTACTAACTTACTAAACCAAAACAACAAAATTAAACCAAATGTAAATTAAACTAAACTAAACTAACTAATCTAATGTAACCAACTAAACTAACTAACATAAAAAACTTACCAATCTATATAAATAAACATGATCGTAAAAATTATCCAATAGATAATAAACAAAAATAAACTAATCTAATGCAAGCAACAAAATTAAACCAACATAAAAAGCTAACTAACTAACTAATCTAAATTAAACTAACTAATCTAATAACTAAAGTAAACCAACTAAACTAACTTACTATTTAACTAACTAACTTACTATTTAAAGTTAACTCCCAATTAACTATCTCACTAAACTTAATTTCAAGAAACCAGAACATAAAGTAAATCCAATCAAACAAAAAATTGGAATAACTAAATAAAATAACTAAACTAAACTAACTTATAATTTAAAGTAAACTAAAAAAAAAAACTAACCCTAAATAGCTATTTGTACTAACTTACTAATCTAATCAACTAACCACAAATAATTACTAACTTACTAAACCAAAACAACAAAATTAAACCAATTGTAAATTAAACTAAACTAAACTAACTAATCAAATGTAACCAACTAAACTAACTAACATAAAAAACTTACTAATCTAAATAAATAAACACGACCGTAAATAAAACTAACTAACTAATCTAATGTAACTAACTAAACTAAACTAACTACCTAACTAAATTAAACTAACTAACTAACTAAATTAAACTAACTAACTAAATTAGACTAAATAATCTAATAAGCTAACGTATCTAATGCCTCTCTCTCTCTCTCTCTCTCCACATTCTGCCCGCAACAGTGCTAGCATGCCCAGGCACCGATAGCAGCAACACGGGCCTCCTTCGCCTTTGACACCTGGCAGCAGTGCCTTGTGTCAGCATCAGCGCCTTGAGTCAGTGCCTCTCTCTGCATGTTCACAACGCACGGGCATCTCTCCCTCTCTTTGCACGGTCTGCAGCATCGGTCCGCAGTGCATGGGCCTCTCTCCTTCTCTCTCTCTGACGATAGACATCAAAGAGAGAGAGAGAGAGAGAGAGAGAGAGAAAGGCACCTCTCTCTCTCTCTGCCGATAGACGTCAAAGAGAGAGAGAGATAGATAGATCCACGCAAGCAAGCGCCCCTCTCTCTCTCTGTGACGGTAGATGTCAGAGAGAGAGAGAGAGAGAGCACCTGCGTGGAGAGAGAGAGAGAAGACTGACCTGCCTGCTGCTTGCTCCTGTGCTGCTGCACGTGAGAGTGAGAGTGAGAGTGAGAGTGAGAGGAGAAGGTGGTGGAAAGAGACTACATTTCTCTCTACTCCTAATCATGTGACATAAATGGTCACTTACCTTTCCTTCTGCCCCCAATCATGTGAGCAACTAATGCCACTTTGGTTTGGTTTGGGAGCTAGGTTCGTGTGCACTATGGTGCTTCGACACTTTCTCGAACCTGTAGCTCAAATAATAATGTAGTATAGATTTTCATTGCCTTATTAAAATGGCACACTTGGCATTTGAACACCTATGTTGCTTCTATTTCTATCATCTTGATGGAGAACAAGTTCATTAGTTTGAATTGGACATTGTATCACATTGTATTTGTGTCTATCTCTTGTAAGGTAGTGTAATTGTTGTAATTTTACTCTAACTCTTGCAACATGCCTACGTTTAGCCCTATAATGTTGAACATTTGCTTACGAACACCTAATATATGATATCTACTCATAGAATGTATCGAAAGTTTTAATATAATTAATATCAAATATTACATTAAATTTAAATATACAAATAAAACCTGAAATTTATCTTCTAATATAGGAAACAATGTGAAATACAAATGCATATTTATGACATTGCAAAGAGCATATCAATCTAAATTATTTTAATTTCTTTAAAAGTAATATAATGAAGTTTTTGTGCTATATGGTCCATTAAAAAAGTTTTAAAGATGACATTTGTGAAGTAAACAATGGATTTGAGGATGAACCTATATGACAATTTGTCAGGGTTAACATTGCAGAAAACCTATCGAGTCAAAATTTTAAAGAGGTAGCTTGCATATCAAGGGAAATACTCCGTGTTGTAAGAAAGTTATCTTTATTATGGGCAATAAACATACAAAATCCATCCCCTATGTGTACTACTCATACTAAGCTCTTGTATTAGGTGATTTTTCTAATATTTTCTTGATTCTTTTTAGATGATCATTAGCATGCTAATAGAAAGGTATCTAAGTAATTTAATCAAAAAAAGAAAAAATATATTAGAAAGAGAGAGAGAGTGTGTGTGTGTGTGTGTTTCCCTTAAAATTTTGACTATAAACCAAGTATAAGAAGTAATAAATATACAAATCAAGTAAAAAATTATATTATATCTATGTACGTAAATAAAAGAAAAAAATTAAAACATATTACGATGAGAGAGAGAGAGCTATAAAAAACATAGAAATAAATATAAACAATAAGCAGAATATAATAACAAGAATATATATCTTAACATAAATAATACCAAACCTCTTTAGTTTATATGCATTACAATAATAATAATCTAGGTAGAGAGAGAGAGAGAGAGAGAGAGAGAGAGAGAGAGAATGTGTGTGCGCGCGCGAGGAAGGAGGCTTGAAAAGAGAGAGAAAAGAGGATAGAGAAAAGGCTAAAGAGGAGAGAGAGAGAGAGAGAGAGAGAGAGAGAGAGAGAGAGAGAGAGAGAGAGTGAGTGAGTGAGTGAGTTAGAGAGAGAGAGAGAGACAGAGAGAGAGAGAGAGAGACAGAGACAGAGACAGAGACAGAGACAGAGACAGAGAGAGACTAGAATTAAAGAGAGAAGGAGAGAGAATCCATGAAACTTGCAAGAGAAGGAGAGATGAGGAGACTTTTCTGATTATATATGAATAATGAACAAAATACATGTCTCTTACATCTTATATCTAGTCAATGTGACTTAGCATTTTATTTTTCCCAAATATTGAATCTTCCCATCCCTTTACATTCCATCCTTTCCCAAAGGTTTTTGCCATTTAAAAAAAGAGACTTATTACAATGGCTAGAATGATAGGCAAGATAGAGTCCTACTATGTTTTCAATATTACAAAATATACAATAATATTTGGGAAAAATAAAAACTTTGGTTGAAATGAAGACTAAACTATAAGTCTCTTTGGTGTACAAAATCTAGATATTTTCAAAAGGAATTCTTGACCACAAAATTTTCATGAAAAGATGTCTGCATCTAGAATACAACTTGCTGAATAAAATAGACCTTGTTAGACAAAATCTAAGATAACTTTTCATAGATTGATCTAAATGAGACATGCTACATGTCAAAATGAATCTAAATGCCTAAGATAAATTTCTAGTCCCTTATTGACTCTTTCTGTCTCACCATCAAAAGACTTGAATTTTGTTGATGTTTACTTCCCTTTATGCACAAAAAAAATCAAGGGCACTTACTGGTCGCTTAGAATGCATAGTTGATGCCTACTTGACAAGTGATGGCGTTATTTTTGTAGTTTTTCATATTTTCAATGAATCAAGAGGAAATTTCTTAATCTAATCAATCTCACCCAAAATTTTACTCCCCTCAAGGAAAGAATAAACACGCACCTAGATCGGTTCCCTTCTAACCCATATTCCTAATCTATAACATGTGAGGTTTCTACATTGAGCCCATCATTGTGAGAAAGGCCATCTTGCTCAAGCTCAACATATTTCACTCATGGTCTATGGTCAAATAATTAACCAAAGAGACTCCATTGGTTATGGAAATGGAACTAAAATGTAGACCGATATATATGACTTGCCCAAAATATGCACATTGGTCATCACTCTCCTTGATTGATTTTTTGGAAGCCTCCCACACTACGATATCTCCTTTGATAGATTCCTACTCACTCAAGTTGTTGCAGGAAAAGTCAAATACTTCTCCAAGCAAGTAGAATTATTCCAAATAGCAGATAAAGCAAGAGAGGCTCACCAACTATTATAGTCTAGGATTTGTTGAAGAACTGCCCAATATCTATCAATTCCACCAAACTCGTAATCTCAAGCTCCATTGATCTCAGTCCTAGGAGTTTGTGCAAGAGTGTACCACCTTGGTCAAACCTCTAGTACATGCTATCACACTTCATCTTGCTCGAGCTCAACATATTTCACTCATGGTCTACGGTCAAAGAATTAACCAAAGAGATTCCATTGGTTATGGAAATGGAACTAAAATGTAGACCGATATATATGACTTGCCCAAAATATGCACATTGGTCATCACTCTCCTTGATTGATTTTTTGGAAGCCGCCCACACTACGATATCTCCTTTGATAGATTCCTACTCACTCAAGTTGTTGCAGGAAAAGTCAAATACTTCTCCAAGCAAGTAGAAATATTCCAAATAGTAGATAAAGCAAGAGAGGCTCACCAACTATTATAGTCTAGGATTTGTTGAAGAACTGCCCAATATCTATCAATTCCACCAAATTCCTAATCTCAAGCTCCATTGATCTCAATCCTAGGAGTTTGTGCAAGAGTGTACCACCTTGGTCAAACCTCTAGTACATGCTATCATACTTCCCTCTCTCTCTCTCTCTCTCTCTCTCTCTCTCTCTCTCTCTCTCTCTCTCTCTCTCTCTCTCTCTCTCTCTCTCTCTCTCTCTCTCTCTCTCTCTCTCTCTCTCTCTCTCTCTCTCTCTGCCTCGCTCGCTTTCCTTGTCAATTAACCTCTCAAGTCTTGTTTCTTTGTTACAAGAGTCTCAATCTCTCTGCCTCTCAAACTTGAGTTGAGCTCAAGAAGGTGAGGAGATGAGATGAGATGCCATTAATAGAGAGAAGGAACACTAAGAAAGAGTTAAGCTATGGCACCCAGACATAGCTTCTCTTCCCAAACTTGCATGTGATGTCTCAGTTCTCAAGCAGGATAGTACGCAAAGAGTTGACAACCAGAAAGAAAAGATAAGCCTTTAGATTCGAAAACCACAAATAGACTTAGACTAAGGATTTTTTCATCTTAAATATGTTCGTTGTTTTTACAAACGAGAAAGGCCTAATTTTTGAAAGTTCATGTGACCCAAAATTTCACGCATGCACGTTCTTAGGGCCTTTGATGAACCATCAAACCTTCTCATTAAAATTCGTGACTCACACTTTTAAGTTAGCATTAAATTGAATTACAATTTGCATGGGAGTGAGCTTGATGCTAAAAAATAATTTAAACATTTACAAAATTTTGACCACTCAAATTTACAATTGAACATGTTTCCAAAATCTTTGCTTTCTTCTTTGTTCTTTTTTGGCTGCTCTCGCATCTTTCACTTCTTAGATTTTGAATTTTATAAATATTTCCATCTTCAATCTTGCTTCCTTGATCAACTTCTTTTTTGTTTTTAATTTTCATGTAGGCCCTTGACCACCTGTGACTTGTTGAACCTCAATAGAATTAACATTTGTCCAATCCTATGCAATGAAGCCTTGCTTTGGGAGCACCTTTCTCTAAAGATGAGATAAAAAATGAAGATGAAACCTAGGAAATCTCATGGGCATGATGGTCTTCCAATGGAGTTTTTCCAATCCATATGGTACACGTGCATTGATGACGTGGTGTCAATGCTTCATTACATCACAAAGTCTAGTTGCATGTTGAAGTCTTTTAAATGATAAAACTAATTCCATAGTCACATTAATGAGTAAAGGGTTGGCTTGTAATGTTAAATTTCAGATACAAAGATCTAGCCAAAGATTTAGCT
Source organism: Lygodium microphyllum (assembly GCF_053477565.2). Lineage (NCBI taxonomy): Eukaryota > Viridiplantae > Streptophyta > Polypodiopsida > Schizaeales > Lygodiaceae > Lygodium > Lygodium microphyllum. The sequence goes on along the minus strand of NC_141150.1, from coordinate 120,711,458 downwards.
ATGAGAGCCAAAGTGCTACTCTCTAGGATCATGTGGAACTTTTGGGTAGAAAAACGTTGGATGTAGTCTTATATTTGTTGAGTAGATCATGCCTTGAGTTCGCACTCTAACTTTTTCCTTGTCAGTATGGACTTAGAGAAAGCCTATGACCATGTAAGTTGGTCTTGTATTATGAGTGTGCTTTGATGCCTTCATGTTTGGGCTCACCTTCATATCCATGGTTGGTAGTCTATTTCAGAATGCCTCTAGTGTGGCAAATATTAATGGGTCTCTATCCAATCCCTGTCTTAAAGAGGTTCATTCAACATAGGTGTCCTCTTGCACCTCTTTTGTTTTACTTAATAAATAGATTCGTTGTTGAGGAAATTTAATCACAAAGTAAGGAGTGGATCCATTTAAGGACTTCCTTTGCCTAGAGGGAGCAACAAATCAACAAAAAATGATAATGCACAATTGTTGCTGTGGAGAAGGGGTCAATGAATTCTTTATTGAAGGCCTATAATGAATTTGCTGGTATCTCTATATCCACGATCAATCACACTAAAATAGAGTTAATTTCCTTATCATTGAAAGATCTAGAGCCTTGGCTTCTTGAATTGTCAAGCATGGTGAGATTGTTAGATATCTTGGAGTGCCTATTGGAGTGGGAATCAATAACAAGTGATGCTTTATGTGATGTTATGAAACTATTCCTTCAAAGTGCACCACTGGTTATATTTTTTGCTATCCTTTATTGGGGGACTCCTCACATTTAAATGAACTATATGGATGTATTGGACATGATGGACCCTATTATCATGCTCCTAGATGCTTGCATTATGCAAACCCTTTCAACAACTATTCATTTCCATAGTAGATTGGGATGCATTACTATCATAGGCCTCCATAGCTAGCTTTCCAGCTACCATCAAACAAAAACTAGCCACACAAAGAGTTGAAATTAATCCCTCTAAATTATATATCACCCCTACTTCGTAGTCTCATCTCCTCCAAGCGGCATGCCTGCCAAGTACATAGAGGAGCCAATCAAATAAGAGGAATATTCAAACTCACATGACCTATGACAAGGATGGCAATGCAATCCTTATGGACTATCAACCCATATGGGTCATGGTACTAGGACGAGGAAGGGAAAGAGCTCCAACTTAGTTCAAAGAACCCATTGAATGTTCAAACTACAATGACAACTTGGACATGTGTATTTGAGATGTCCATAGAAAATCGAACGCTTCAAGGATGGTCAACTTGACCAATGATGCCTTGCATGGTGCGGGATAACACACAAGGACCCCAATTTTCCTAGAAGGAAAGCCGATACAAGCAATGTAATTGTCCCATTGCCAATGCCCCTCATGCTCTTCGAAATCAAGATAATCTATGACAAGGACACCATACTAATACTTTGTCAATTCCATCACAAGGGCTCAAAGTAAGAAAATTGGTATTAGTATCCACGGACCATCCATTGCTCATGAAGCCATATAGTAAATAAAAACACCAAAAAGAGAAGAAAGAGAGCAACTAAGAAACTTGTGTTGCAAAGCTAGGGAGTTACAACAAAATTGACTAACAAAGTTTCATCCAGTGTTGAGAGCACTAGGATTGCTCCTCAAATTGAGAATGCCACAACCTCAAGGGCAAAGGATTGCCCCAAAACTAGGCAACAATTGGAAATAATGGAAAAGTCAAGAAGTAGATTCAAGAAACCTAGGAAGCTATTGAGTAAGAACCCAAAGTACATTTGACATGAGTATATTGGATGTTAAGTACCACATCATTGTCTTTCCCTAGACAAGTACTTGAAGGAAAAAATTACCTTCAACCCATTTGGAATAAACACAAGCCAAAATCTCATGATCCGAGAGTAAAATGGAAAATAACCAAATCATTGGTTTTAATGTAAGGAAGTGAAACCTAGTCTTGTCACCATGTTGGCTTCGAGTAGTGTAATAAGGCCACTTGGGTTATTGTTGTGTAACACTCCTAACCTTTGGAAAGTGTTCAAGCAATGGATAGAGCATGGGGCAGAATCACACAAGCAATCATTCCACATCATTTAAGAACACAAGGCAAGGATTGGAGCAATTGAACCTTTGTCAAGAGCTCTTAGGATTAACACTTTTTGGAAAGGAGCCGAGCATCATGTTGTTCTCCCTATGGAAGGTCTAGGAAACTCATCAAGGAGAGCAATCATTGGTACAAGTGCTAGAGTTAGCATATTTAATCAATGCTAGAAGCATGGGGAATCCATCCATTGAAAATGTTCACTTCAACCTAATAGTGGCTAATGGCTAAAAAGTCTGAACACTAGGTGTATTGAAAGACTAGTGGGTAAAATTACAAAAATTGTATTCATCATGAAGTTTATTCTTATGCAAGGAGTAGATCACAACTTGCTTCTAGGGCACCCTTAGATGCAGAACAACTAACTCATGGGGGATTAGGGTAAGGACTCATCTTGTTGGTAAACATGTGAGACGTAGGAAAGGTGAAAATGGAAAGTTGAAAACCCACCTTTATGGACCTTGATACCATATCAAATGCACACATCCTTGCCACACTTGACCTTTATTGAGGAAGAAGAGTACATTAAAAAAATGAAACACAGAGTCAAGCAGGCAAAGATGAACTCAGTACACATGTCACCAAGCCTAGCACCTCTAAATTAATGACACCTATCCTTATGCCATCCAAAGCTAATGTTGAAGGGTTCGATGTTCCTACCAACCACTAGAAGTTGAGAAAAATTATCACTCATTGGTGGCAGTGTTGTCTAAAGGAAAACCATGAAGCCAACTTGTTGATCTTCAAAGAGTTTCTTCAATAGAGAAAATGGAATGGACAAGGCTGCACCACCCATTATTTGACAATAGAGGGTAGGTATATGCACAAGTGGCAAACACGTGCACTAAATGCTCACACATATGTGAGATTGTGGGTTAGATGATGTGATGTGGAGTAACATTAGCATATTGATTTACCATGTAAAGCCCAAAATCCAAAATTTTCTACTCACAACCACTTTTGCAAATAGTCATCTATTTGTAAGCACTAAATCACCATCTCCTTGCAAGTGCTTGTGCAAATGGTGAGTCCTTGAGACATGAAACTAGTAAATGTGAGAAGGGGATGTTCAAACTTAGATATCATGTTAGCCCGATCCTTTTGGTTTAAAATCCCATTGAAGAGCTCTCTCATGTTACATAAGACTTGCAAAATGTAAGAGGGGACACATGATGTGTCAAAGAGCCCCTTTTGCATTGTGCTAGCCTAGGAATCACACAATGCAATAGGGGGACAAGGCAATGTGTTGACAACACCATCCCATAGTGGAGGAAAATCCAAGGCCTACACAATAGGAGGGTTCCCCCAAATATCTGGGGCCTTCTTCTTTGGGTTATGCTAGTCCTAGGCCCATGCAACATGAATGGGAACCCTTGAGAGATTTGGGGGCCATTGTTCATACTATGCGTGTCTAAGATATTGCATCGTGAGGGTCATATACTTGCACAACACAAATAGGATCTCCAAACCTCAATGCCTCTATTCATGTTGTGTAAGCCTAGGACTAGCATAACATGAAGGGAGATCAAGGGTCCCCCCTCATGTTGTGCGAGGTCTAGGACTAGCACAATGTGATAATGAGCACCCAAAAGATTTGAGGTCCTTAGTCATTGCCTTGTGTTGTTGCCCACACAATGCAAAAAGGTGCCCCCCCAAGAGAATGGGGTGCCCCCTTTGCATTGTGCAAGCTCCCAATCTCTTGAGGGCCCCTCTTTGTGAATAGGGCCCTAATATCTTACAGGTCCTTGTTCATATTATGCTAGTCCTTCACTTGCACAGCATGCATAGGGGTTCTTGAAACTTTTGAGGACCCCTATTTGCATTGTGTGAATCCTCAATTGGCACAAAGCAAGTAGACGCCCCTAAGAGTTTTGGTTTTCCCTCATTGTGTTGTGTAGATCTTGGACATGCACACCACAAAGAAGGGTCATTTATAGTTTTAGGGTCCCTAGTTGCATTGTGTTGGACCTAACTCTTGGACCCCCTTTGTTTTGTTTTTCATTCTTTTTTATTCTCTTAGTACTTATCTATGTTCGTGCAAATGGATTGCATAAAGCATATCAGTAGAATGACCTCATCAAAAGATCCACATATTGGGAGCAAGGGCTCCTCTCAATAAAGAATATGCCGGCTTTATAGGGATTTTTTAATACTACCATTATAAGCCTCATAATTATGTAGTACAGAAGGTTAGGAGACTCATGAATCACATCCAATCCACCATTCCCAAGCTTCCATTTATAAGGGAATTGAAGGATATTTGCAAGTTGAGTAACTTGGGATATAGTTGGCATTCTTTACTTTGGGTTTCCTTCAGGAAATAATGGAGTAATTCATGGTGGAGTTCTTGTAGAACTATATTTTGGTCAACCATGAGCATAGTGACATCAAAGGACTTCATGTCCCTTAGATTGTTAAGATTTGCATACAATAAGGTCTTCAATCCTAAGGACACTCAAATGAGAAGATGAAGGAAATTTTGAAGGTTCCACCCCTTTAGTCTAAGATGAAGATAAGAAAAGTGTTCAAGGGATTGGTCCATTCTCGCACAAGTAGATTGAACGTGTAGAAGATGGGCCAAGAAGAGATTTTCAAGCAAGAGGCAAAGAGGAGAAATAGTTTTAAGAGGAATCCCTAGAACTACTTAAGCCTACCTCAGAGGGGAAGCTCTACCTCAACCCCACAAGGATCAACCTAAAGCAAGGGCTGCATTATTACTACGATCTCTTATCAACATTATCTAGCATAAGCTTAAGGTAAATCGCTTTGCCATCATTCCTCAAACTAAAGTGGACCAGTGCTGCACTTAGTTCAAAGAGAGTGAGAAATGATGGGAAATGATACACTCCAATCCCTCTACCCATAAGGTATAGTCTTAATTTCGATCCCCCAAAATTGCATTGGTTTTTTATTGAAGCCTCTCAAACTAAGTCACCCTCAAGTTACTAAAAGTCTTTGATATTGTGCTACCTTAATGAAGGTAGTTAGGCACTATTATTTGAGCGAAGAGGACATCTTAATCCTCAATAATCTTCACAAACAAGGAAGTGAAGGCTAAAGTCATGGACACTATTTTAAGGTATTCTTAAGTCCTCATGACTAGAATGTTTTCATGTTTCTCATTATAAATAAGTGATGTGACACTTTCAATTTTCTTTTATATCTTAGTTGTTGTAAATTGTTGTAAATTTGCCACATGAATAGAAGAGAAATGTGCATATTGTAGATTCTCTTTTGTCCATAGTTCTAGTACAAGAGAGTACATCATACGTGGAAAAATACCCTTGTTTCTCAAGGTATGATATGGAGATACTGAGACATTTAATAACGGCATGTCAAAAAGACAAGAGACACTTTGAGATGTTTTCTTTTAAGTTATTGCAAGTTCATTTTTTAGTATGTAAACTTATGGTATTTTTCCATGTAGATCCCACTAGAGTCTAGTCTTTGATTTGGAGACAAAGCTTTGCTACTTAACAAACTCAACACAAGGCTACCATGGCAATGTGACACAGTAAATTGATTAAACGAGAGAGAGAGAGAGAGAGAGAGAGAGAGAGAGAGAGAGAGAGAGAGAGAGAGAGAGAGAGAGAGAGAGAGAGAGAGAGAGAGAGAGAGAGAGAGAGAGAGAGAGAGAGAGAGAGAGAGAGAGAGAGAGAGAGAGAGAGATTACTTTTCCTCTAAAAATAGATCTATTAAAATTTTTGTAAAGTTCTACATTTTTTGGAGGAGACAAGAATCATCTATTGCAAAGTGCCAAAATAGGGTGATGGCCACAATTGAGGGTGGAGACTTTTGTACAATGAAAAACTGCTCAAAGATCACCTATTTTTGAGCTAAACACAAGTGATGCAAGCACATGATTTTTAAAAATTTAACCTATCAGAAGTATTAGACTTGTTGGTTTTATTTTGTATGATTTTTATGTAGGTGATCAATTGGAAAACTACCCATTCAATCATCATTTTCAATTTAGAGCTAAGATTATGGAGAATATAATCAATTATAATTTGCATAAATATGCAAGGTCACACCCACATGCATAGCATCTAACAAAAATCCTATAGATTTATATGGTGTGGGTATGGTGATGGTCTATATCATTGTCATCTATGTGAATCTTGATGAGATGAATGTGCTTGTTGTCAAGCACTTCTTTGAGGGATAACTCACCTCAATATGCTTGAGGTTTGCATAAAAGGTAGGATTCTATAATGATTGATAACACTTTAACTATTATTATGCAAAATGGGGATCTCTCTTGCAATGTGATCTCCCACTAGATGAGTAAGCCATATAGATTCCTTGCCTGTGTCAATGGTAGCAACATATTGTGTTGTTATGGTAGAGAAGGCTATACATGGTTGCTGTAGTGGGGGCTCACACTCAACCACCAAGACCCACGGACTACTTATTGCTTCAATTGTTTCAAGCGAGCACAAATGGCTCTCTCACCTAGCTGATGCACCTTCAATCCTATGGGGGTGTAGTGAGCTTACCTTGATGCCCAAACAAGTAGCCTCCTCCCTCAAGCAACTCGGTAGCTCCACAATTCAAGATGCAAGTGCAAGAAATCTCAAGCCTCCACCTTCAAGTTTTATCCTCCATAGCCGCATGCGAGACAAGAGAAGAGAAGAAGAGAGGAGATGATGTAGAGCTTCTTTTTATTGATCCCTCACCCTCACACACTCACTCCATCACCCTCTCACACTCCCTCTCTCAAACTCTCATAAGTGAGCAAGAAGGAGAGAAGAAGAGATCACTTTCGCCACACACAAAAGAATGAGCTTTTCATTCACTTTTTGAGTTTATATACAAAATCCTAAATCCCTTGGCACCCATTCCCTTTTTTACATAACTGGGCATCTTACTAAGGTCCTTCTTCTCCATTCCCTTTTAGTTGCCTTATCCTGTCACCCATGTTTGTTTAGACTTTACAACTTACATAGGAGGGAGCCTGACAGTCTTATAAAATGAATTACATTGGATCCCGCACTTTCCTTGCGAGAGCCCTCAGAGGTTCTCCCTCATCCTTGAGAGAGCATCCTTCAACTTTGAGAAGACATTCTTCATCCTTGAGAGAGCCTTGCTAGAATATTCGGTGCTTTCCCTTGTTCTTTCAGAGCACCTTGCTAGAATCTTTGGTGCTTTCCTTCATCCTTGAGAGCACCTTGCTAGAATATTCAGTGGTCTCTCACTTTTTTTCTGAGCTTGCCTTCTCCTCCACTTTTCTTGCCTGGGAAAATTGAGCTTCTTCATTCACTTTTTGACTTGGGATTCCTTGGTCTTTCCTTGCTTCCTTTTGGTTGCGTGTTCCTTATCCGTGACATGTTTTATAACATAGTAACATTACCCCCCTCCTAGACGAGTGCCAGTCCCATGGCACTTGTGGGTTTAAACTAAGGAAGATTCAGTGAATTGATAGGTGGTCATGTGCGTCGATGATGATGGGGCCTCAGAAGTTGGTAGTTTGCATTATTTGGAGTTACTTGTAAATAAAAGAAGGTGTACTTCTCACAGGTGTGCCTATCTTTCCATGGGGTGCCTTGTGCTCATGCTAGTGGAACTAGGAGTTGGGTCGAACCACAGGCACCACAAGCAACAAGCTTGGGTTTTGTCCCACACTTAAGGACCCAATTCGTACATAAGGGTGGTGCGGTGAACTTGGCTTAGGGAGATAGGTCTAACAGTAGACGAGTGTGACCTCTCTAGGTATGTCCTGCCCTTGATATGCCCTAAGCATGATGTGGGGAATCAAAATGGGGTAGGGGGTTAGAGATGAATTTTTCCAACCAAAGCCACCGGACATTACTAACTTGAGGATCCTTAGGTCTAGTAATTGTGACCTATGTGCGATGCATTTCCCTTATGGTTTCTTCAAGTGAGATCTTACTTTTTTCTTTGCCTTTTTTCTTCTTTTATTTTCTCTACTACTACTACTACTACTACTTCTTCTTCTTCTTTTTTGAATCTATAAATATATAACTAGACGAATACCTAGTCCTCGTCATTAGAGATAGGAGAGGGGGAGGTTGGGGGCTTAAGAGATTTGATAAGGAATTTCCAGCTTTGCATGCAACCTTTGAGGATCATTCGTGCCTAGAGAGGAGTGGTGGAAAGGAATGGATGATTGCAGCGAGTAAACCAGCTATCATTCATATCTTCCAAGAGGGCTAAGCAAAAAGAGGAGAGGGAGGAGTGTGGCTGGCATCATTAATCTAGTCATCATGCAGCCATCTATGCCATTGGGATCAAAAAAGAGTGGTGGCAGGTGGTACTCTTGTGATGTAGGCTCATGTTTTAATAGTACTCTAAGTAATCTAAGGTAATTGCATGTGGTTAGGAAGGCGGGGCTTGGGCATGAAGTGAATTTGTTTAGGAAGTGTGTTATGGAGTAATGTAGATCTTGTAGTGTAAAGGTGAAGGATTCTTCATGATTTGTGGCATTGACATTGTATATTCTAGGGAAGTTGTATTGGCCGTGGTTGTGGGGGTCGTAATCCTCTCCTACTCTTCTTGGATATGGCATGAAAGTGGGCTTATTTCTTTCGAAGGACAGCGCATTGCAAAATGACATCCAGGCATGAGCGTTACCCTCCCAGATGTGCCTCCTCCACTTTAGCTAGCATTCGTAGCCCTTTATTGTTCTTGACACTTCATAAACTTTATTTTCCTAGTAGTCTAGAGCCTCTGTTCCCCATTGGGTAGGATTTCTCTCTCTCTAAGAGGTCCACCTATTCCCCAGCCTTCTTTTGACCTTGATCACCTCTTCCACTACCTTGAATGATAATACCTTGCTTAGTGCGGTGGGGAATCGGAAATCAATCGAAGGGATCGCGGTTATTCTCCCTCTACTCCCAAAATATGAGTCCAGCATTATATTTCATTGGCAAGCAATCTTCTCTTGGTGGAATGGGTGCTATTGGCATTACTGGTGGTTGGTTCCGTGTTCAGCCTTCTTCGGGCAAGCTTGAGCATTTGCTTTCTCTTCATTTGAGTGCAGCCTTCTTGGCAATAGGGGCATCTATCTGTGGTTTCTCCTATGGTTGGGGGGAAGGAGGCTGTGGGGTTAGCTCCTCCTCTTGTTTTTCCCCTTCCAAGCTTGGTCTTGCTTCTTTCGCTGGCCTCTGCATTTCCTATCTTTTATGCTCTTGTGGCCCGTATCCTCAGTGCTTGCTACTAGTTCTTAGTTGTTCAGTCCTAGCCTCAGGGCCCTACAAGCAGTTGCCAGTTTTTTCCTTAATGGTTTAACGACCTTCTCCCCTTTAGCTTTGCATGGTGTCTAGGAGAGTGTTGAGGAAGGCATGTTGTTGGGCTTCCAAAGTGATATGTGCAGCCTCTGCCCTGCTTTCTGCTAGCACTCTATTTCCCTCTGCAAGGCTAGGTGACTCACTAGGTCTTTCACTCTTTTTTCCCTCTTTGCTACCCATTCATTGCCCTTTCTTTCATCTCCTCTAGGCTCTCGTTCTGCCTTCACACCAAGGCCACTAGGGTCGATTCTTATGCTTACCACTTTCCAATTCTTGTCTCCTTCTTCTTCAAGCATTCAATCTCTCTTTCCAACCTCCCTTGCTCTTCCATTTCTATCATCAACCTACCCATCAATTCATCCATTTGTTTTTAATGCTCCTCCCCCGCTAAGGATTTTGCTACTTCTACTGTTGTGAGCTGATCCATGGCTTATTGGATCCTATCCATTTTCCATGTTAGTTCTTCATTCTGCACTATGAGGAGTTTGTATTGCCTTTGCAGGCCTATCAGCTCTTGATGTTCTTCCTCAAGCCCCTTCCACCACTCATCCTCTTCTCTTTCTTTAGCCTTCAATTCTACTTTTATTTCACTTTTTTCTTTTCGGTAGCTTGCCACTTGGAGTGTTTTCTCTAGCTGGAAGGCTGTCATGGTCTCTTTTTCAACCTCCAGCTTTGCAACATTGATTTTATTTTCCTCTTTTGCCCTCTCCAACAACTATGACAGGAACTCTTGAACATATTCATCGTAGTGTATAGACGATGGCAGAGCAGTGGGGGTAGTGGTCATAGATGCTTCTATTTTTGGCCTTTTGGGGTTTTGTAACTAGACTCCACATTTGCAGTAGCTACCAGTCTTTTTGCTTTGGTCACAAGGGTTCCTCCACTTCCTCCTAGAACTAGTTCTTTGCTAACAAAAAATTGCACCCAGGCCACAAGATTGTTGGCATTCATCGTGGTAGAAGAGCCTTGGGTGGGTGCAGAGACTAGGGTGGCAGGTACTAGGGTAGGTGGGGTGGGGTCAATTAAACCCTTGTATTTGCCCTTGTGTACTAGGGGTGGCATATAATTGGGCACTGGGGAGCTTGTGCTGGGGCATTCCTTCTGCAAGCTCTTATTCCCTTGAAGGCTGATCCACTGAGAGGCACATGGCAAGGGCTATGCCTTCTTCTTCCTTTCTCCTTAGCTCCTCGGCCTCTTGGTCTGCTCTCCTCCTCCTTTCCTCTTCTGCCTTCCTAGATTCCTCTTCTATTATTTTTTTCTCCTCATTTTCCCTTTTCTTTCTCCTTTCTTTGGCACTCTTGGACTCACTTTATGCTCTTAGCGAATCCACTTTCTCTTTCTTCCTATTCTCTTCCTCAACTTTCTTTTGTGGGATCCTTTTCTTTGATCTCTTGGCTGCTTCCTGGCTAGATGGTGCTTGCCGCTCTCCTTCCTTATCACTCACCGTTCTTTTGCTAGAGTGTTCCCGTTCTTGGCGCAAAGGTGACATGTCTGGCATCTCACCAACTTCCTCATCTTCTCGTGCTTCCCCCAAGGCTTCTCTAATGATAGCTTTCAAGACCCCTCTAAACCCAATGGTGGAGGCTTTTGATGACAATGACTTTCTAGCTTTGGAGACCGAGATTCTCCACCCACATGTCATCCACTGGTGGCCAATGCTTTTGTCAATGTTTCTATCATCTTCCTCATGAAACCATTTAAGTTCACCTTGTCGAAAGACTCGGCACAGGAATGCTTTCCAACATTGGCACATTGATTTTGCTCATCAATGCATTGTACCTTTGGTTGGAGAACAAGGTATGCACCATTTTTGCATGTAGTTGGGCTTCAAGATCTGGGATGTTAGCTAGGCCAATGCCATCATTGGTGTGGACCATCACTTTGTCCATTCCCAACATGCTATATACATCTTGTTCTAGTTTTCTTTCAACCTTGTTGGGTAGGCCCAGTGCCTTCTCCACCAACTATGGGATTAGCTCAATTTCCACCTAACGGGCTTCATTCTCTTGCCGCATCATGATGATGTCATGGTTCCTGTTGAAAGTTCAAAGGAACTCCGCACACTTCTCGTGGTCGATGGCTTGGCCAACCTTCTCCACGTACTTTTGTAGCTTACACTACTTCACGAGTTGCTTAATGACTGGCTCTTCCATTACTATGTCTTCCGAATTCAGGATGTGCCTAAATTTGAATTGGTTGTAGGCCCTTGTTTCCACTAAGAGGCCCCTTCTCCTGCTCCTCTTCCAATAACGGCAACTTGCTAGTTTTCTCATGTCCTACCCTTGTAGGTGTGCCATGAAGCCATAGCCCACTGTTAGTATTCTTCAGATAATTTTTGGATAGGAAATGGAAAAAATGCTTATGGAAACTGAAATGCTTAATTAAGAAAAGAGAAATTTTCCTTAAACAGTTTATGCTTTTCACAAAACTTTCTAATACTTTTCCTTAGTCATGCATTGATTTTATACGTTCCTTTCCATTTTTCTACATCAATTGAGGTTTCAAGGTTTGTTTTTATATTCCACATTTTCCTTTTATGTTCCCTTATGCTTCGTACCATTCACACCCTCCTCCCCCCTTAGAGATGAGAAGAATCCTTCCTAGGATAAGAGGTTGAAGGGTGGAGAGCATTTAGCGCATGCTCATTGTGTTTCGCCATCGAATGAGCCAAGTGTAGAAGTTTGGGTTGTACTCCATTTGAGCATAATGGTCCACGTTGATAAGTTGGATGCTTATGTGGGTGAGGTAAGTGAGGACATCCATGAGGAAATCACTAGAGTCCATGCAGTTGGCAATGTGTAGCTCCTCCTCGGTCAACATGTGATCTAAGTAGGGATGCATCATGATGTGTTCTTCGAGGGGCCGATTGCGGATGGTGGTCAACACCTTATTGGAGGTTGGGGCTACGTAAGTTGGGTCGTATTCCAAGGTCTTAATTGCACATCTCTGTTCAACATTGGTCATGATTTGGTAGCTCTCTTGCTCCCATTGAATTCAGAGAGCATACCATTTTTGCAAGAAAGAGGGGTCATTGTTAGCAAGCTGCTTCAACTCTTCAATTTACTAGTCATTGGCAAGAAGCATGCCCATGTCATAAGACATAATGAGGTGGTGCTTGCACACTTGTTCATGGGAAATCTCAGTGGCAATGAGTTCAGCTGTCTAGGGAGCTTTAATGAATACGAATTCCGATTTCCTCCCACAAGCAAGGTAGTGTGTGTACCTTCATTGCTAAAGGCTTGTCCAAAAGACCTAGGTCTACTTAGTCATAGCTTTTGGCAAGTGTGATGAATGTGGCATCCAAGCACCATAGGCAACCAACTAAGCCATCCCCTTTATTCTCAGCTAAGTCTATAGCTAAGACACAGATCGATCATCGTTCATAAGAGGGTTTGAGACCTACAAGAGGTGGGGTTGATTAGACTTGACAGCCCAGCGGGCTAATGTCTACGACGGTTGTGACTTCTCTTGAGTGTGCAGTTTGGCCTCTCATACACTAAGCATGGCTCAAGATTCTATCATTGTGATACTAGAGGTTTGTGAGACTTGAGTGGCACTAGTAGTGCTAGGTTTGGTTGGTTTGGAGTTAGCGAGCTATGGTTTTGGGTGATAGGTTCGTTGAGGTTTTGTAGGCTTAACGATGTTGAGCTCTATGGGTATCGCAGCTTGAGCTTTTTGTGGCTTTAGGGCCTGATCTATTGTGGGGCTTTGTGCCGTCAAGTTTGAGGATGGCATTGGAATAGTGCCGGTGGCCATCTTGGCTTTAGGCACCCATATCTAGGCATTGCCCTCATAATAGACTTGCGCTTGCAATAAGATCTTGGGGACCCATCGTGGATTGACCATTCATTGATTCCTATAGTTTCTTCGTTGCCTCCTAGATTTTGAGTATGAGTTCCTAGACTTGTGAGGTGGTGGTTGCATGCTCCTAGGTGGTAGTCCTTGATGTCTAGGCACCCACTTGAATTGCAGTTCAAGGGCCTTAGCTTTGACCTCAGTGATGTGCTAATAGTTTGGCTTGGATCGTTGTGACAAGTCTCAACCCCCCTCCTTAGACCTAGTAGTGGGTTTCTCTATTGGTGGCCTCGTGAGCCTTGATAAAGTCACATTGCCCTTGCTAAAAGTAGTGACTATTCATACATTGCCGATGGCAAAGTGAATGCACTGTGAGTCATAGTCGACATTACAATGTGCTTGCTTTTTAAATGAGTGTCCTAACAGTGATTCCTAACCAACATCTTTTGTGTTTTTTGGAAACACATAAAAGTTCATGGGTATGCTTTCATAATTGATAGAGGTTGCTACTTTACACTTCCCTAGAAGCGCATAAAATTGACCCCCAAATGGGCTAAGTTTGGCATTGGTAGGTTGTAGTTGTGGGCGGCCAATTTGAGTCTAATGATTGTGGGTTAAGATATTGAAGTCAACTCCCTCGTCCATCAATGCATTGAAGGTATGTACCTATTGGGCAGCAACCGTTATGCACAAATACACAGGTGCCACTACTTCCTCGTCTTCTTCCTCAACTTCCATTAATGTGGTGACTTGAACTTTCATAGGGGGCTCTAGCATGGGAGGCTTGTGAAATGGGTGCGTGGGAGCGTAGTACTTCTTTACGTGGCTCCCGTTGAAGAAGCCTATGCCCTTTCCCTTGAGGGTTTTGAGCTCTACATTTCCAATTGTTCGGTTGATAGTGCGGACTTGAAAAGGTCCCAATCCCCCGAGCTTCATCTTTTGTTTGTAGCCTTTTATTGAGTGCAACAACACTTAGTCACCCTATTCGAGACTGCTTACTGTGCTTGTCAAACCGACTCTTGTGATGTGCCTTTTCGCAAATCAATGCATGGGTCGCTAGAAGTTGAGTCTCTAATAAGTATTCTAGCTTGATCAAGCGGTCAGTCCATGCCTCCTTTCCATCCCATCTCTCTTGGATGGCTATTCTTAAGATCGAGACAAGGAACTCTACAGGTAGAATGGCTTCAATCACGTAGGTTAACTTGAAGGGAGTTTGTCTAATTTTATAGGATGCTCGATAGGCCCATAAGGTTTCCATCAACTTATTGTCCCAATCGTTGCACGAGGCATAATGTTCACTAAGATCTTATTAGTAGACTCAGCCTCCTGACCATTTGCTTGAGGGTAGTAGGGTGAGAATTTTCCATGGATGATTAAAAAGTTTGATAGGAGATGAGCGATCACTTTATTCATGAAGTGCATGCCTTGATCAGTAACAAGTTTAATGGGATAGCCAAACAATGAGGTCACCTGCTCCCAAAGAAACTTAACAGTGGTTCTAGCATCGTTCTTCCTTATGGCTCGCGCTTCTGCCCACATTGTGAGATAGTCAGTAGTAACGATGATGTACTTGGCCCCTACGAGTACTTTGCCGCGGGACTAATTTGCCTAATGAAGTCGATTCGCCATTTCTCAAATGGTTGTCTCACAATGATTGGACTTAGCTCCATTTTGTCCCTATAGACAGGTACTTTAGTATGTTGGCATTTGTCGCAATGCTTTACAAATCATGCTGCATCTCGAAAAAGAATAGGCCACCACAGTTGAGATTGTAGCACCTTGCAGGTCATTGTGTCTCTGCTAAAGTGCCCTCATGCAATTCTATTGTGTGCTTCTATAAGTACACCATGCATCTCATGTTCACATACACATCTACGTAGCAAGCTGTCGTGCCTAACCTATAAAGTTGTCCTGTAATCAACTAATAGGGTCACATTTTGAGGATGAGTTTCCTAAGTCGGGCCTTCTCGATAGATATTTAAGGTAGTTCGTGCTCAAGCACTTAGACTACATTGTCTACCCAGTGGGACATCAAGTCAGCTTTAAACAAGTCCTCGTCTCACTAGACATGTTAAACAAATGTGTGCATTTGGCAAGTTGTCTGTGATGCCCTAATTAGTGGCTTCTCCAGTGGTATGCGAGGCATATGGTCAGTCGTGTAGTGTTGCTTCCCTTTGCATACAACCACAAAGAAGTTGAACTCTAGAAGCAGAAGTAACCATCGAGTGATGCATCCCATAGCGCAGCGTTTGTTAACAAGATAAAGCCAGGCTTGATGGTCAACAAAGAAGACAAAAGGTGTAGCCAAAAGGTAATGCCAAAATTTCTTCACAGCAAACACCATGGCTAACCCTTTCCTTTTCATAGTGGAGTAGTTCATCTCGATATCTATGAGTTGTCTACTAGCAAAGCTCGCTAGATAGTCTAAATTGTGTTCACTTGGTTGGCACAACACAGTCCCCACGACAGACTTCGAGGCATCAATATGAACGTGGAAGGTTATGATCCAGTCTGGGGCTCGTAAGATTGGTGTTGTGGTTAGAGCCTTCTTTAATTATTCATATGTGTGTTGGCTTTCCTCAGTCCATTCAAATATCACCAACAATATGTATAGAGGCCTAGTGATTAATGCATACTTTAACACAAATTGTCAATAGTACCCGGTATGGCTGAGAAAGCATTGAACTCCCTTGTAATTTGATGGTGGTGGGAGATTGACGATAGCCT
The DNA here is from genome assembly GCF_053477565.2 of Lygodium microphyllum. Lineage (NCBI taxonomy): Eukaryota > Viridiplantae > Streptophyta > Polypodiopsida > Schizaeales > Lygodiaceae > Lygodium > Lygodium microphyllum. Next base: position 120,695,622 of record NC_141150.1, on the reverse strand, counting down.
TGAATTTTGAGAAGTTGGTGGCAATGCCATTCTTTGACACCACATGCCCTAGGATACATTTGCGCTTCACTTAGAACTGGCATTTCAAGGGGTTCAACAAGAGACAATACAGTCTACATCTTTCAAAGATTTCTTAGAGCTTACCCATGTGTGCCTTCAAGTGGAATAGACACATAAGTCGTCGACAAATACCTCTAACCCTTGCTTGAGCATGTCTTTGAACATGGCACACATGAGTCTTTGAGATGTGGCTGATGTATTTGTCAACCCAAAGGGCATGACTACGTAGGTGAAGACGCCCCACTTAGTAGCAAAATCGGTCTTGTTCCTATCATCCAGTTGTACTTGCACTTGGTTGTATTCAAAGAAGCCATTCAGGAAATTGTAGGCCTCTTTACCAGCCACCCTCTCAAGCATATGCTCAGTGTATGGTAGTGAATAATTGTCTCTCTTTGTGGCAGCATTGACTTTCTTGTAGTTGACACACACTCAAATTTTTCCATTCTTCTTCATCACAATCACTATGGGTGACACCCAATCCATGAGCTCAATCAATCTTGCTCTCAGTATTTTATCAATTTTCTCCTTGACAACTGAGCGTGTTTGGGATTCATTGGATACGATCATTGCTTGATTGGCGTTGCATTGGTTGTCATTGGGATGTTATGAGTCACTACACTCAAATCTACCCCTCTTAGCTTGCTAAGGGACTAGGCAAATACATCTATGTATTCTCACAAGAGAGCAACAAGAGTTGCCTCCTCTTCTGTGGTCAAGTCATCAAACATAAAAATAGGTTGGGATGTCTCCCCTTCCTCAGCTAGGTTGACCTCCTTGACTTTGGCGGGTCCTTCTATAGGCTTACTCGCTTGCCCTCATCTCTTAGCCCCTAGCAAGTCCATGTTAACCGGTAGACAAACAAGGTGGAAAATCTGGAAAAGCTAAAGCAGAAGACAAAGGCCAAGGCAAAGTGAAATGGAAGACAAAGGCGCACAAGGAAGAGCGCAAGTCAATACTTTTGTAAAAGAGCACCACCGTGCAATTTGTAAATGTAGATGGGCGGTGGAAAGGAAGCTAGGAAGATAGAAGGACAATGGGAAAAAGGGCCTAGGCCACGGCCGGCCATGTAGGGGATAACGGGATGACCGCCCAAAAGGGATTTAGGGTTTTTTTATATAAAGTTGAAAAGTGAATGAGAAGCTCATTCTTGTGTGTGGCCAAAAGTGGCTCTCCTCTTCTTCTTCTTCTTCTTCTTCTTCTTGCTTGCTTGCTTGAGCTTGTGCTTGAGAGAGGGAGTGTGAGGGTGTGAGGGAGTGAGTGGTGAGGGTGAGGGACCGAGGAGGAGAAGCTCTCCATCTTCTCCTCTCTTCTTCTCTTCTCTTCTCTTCTCTTCTCTTCTCTTCTCTTCTCTTCTCTTACTCGCGGCTATGGAGCTTGGAGCATGGAGCTTGAGGATGGAGATTGCTTGAAGCTTGCACTTGGATTGTGGAGCTACCAGAGTGCGCGGGAGAGGAGGTAACTTGATTGGCATGGAGATAAGCTCACTACACCCGTAGATATGGATGGCGTGTCAGCTATGTGAGAGGTAACCATTAGTGCTCGACTTGGAATGCTTAAAACAATAAGCGGTCCATGGGTCTTGGCGGTTGAGCGAAAGCTCCCACATTTTGATTCTGTTGCCGGACCAATGGATTCAAGCCTTGAGCGCTTGTGCACTTTGAATCGAGCATTGAAGTAGGGTTTTTCCCAAACCCGTGCTTGAGGTAGATAGGTAGGAAGCAAGAGAGTTTAAAGAGGTATTCGATCTCCTTAGCAAGTAGGTGTTTGTTGTTTTGGACTTGGGAAAGCATGATAAAGTAGTGTAGGTATTTTCCTTATAATTTTTTCTTGCATTTAGAAAGGATAGGAGAAAAACATTGGAGCAAACAGTAGGGTTTTCTATTGCTGTATAACAAGCTGAAACAAGGAGAAGAAGGGAAAGAAATGAAATTTTGGGTTAAATGTTAGTGGGAAGTAAGATTGAGGTGAGTCCAGGCATGGACAAGGTGATAAGGGCCCAAGAGTGGCAAGAAAGGCCACATTGTGCATTGCAATGTTTCAGGAGAGCAGGAGAGAGGAGGAAAGCTTTGTTGAGTGGAACTGCTTTGATCTGGCCATCTGGGAGTAATTTGCCAGCCTAAGTAATTCTATGCCTTCCCCTACATGAGTAGGTTGGATCTGGAGCTGCTCAACCAGGGGGGACACCTCCAACGCTCGGCGTAGTGAATTTTCTCAAGTCCAACAAAAAAACATGCTACGCTCGGTGTGTCCGAGTGATGGCAATTCTGGGCCGAGTCCCAGAATCGGCCCTCAAACTGCTCAAAAATTTAGGAGTCGACCTTGTCGACTCGGCCCACTACCACTCAGCCCACTCGACTCGGCCCTCGGCCGAACAACCAAACTTGGTTTGGCAGAATTTGACATTCGAACCAGTCACATTCGGCCCTTTCTACTCGGCCCTCGAACGGGCCGAATCAAGCTGTCAACCCCTGCAATTCGAACCTATTGAGCCGAATTTAGATTTTTTCAAATTTTAACATAAAGACAGGGAAACTAACCGAGAGACCATATAGAGCCGAAACCATATCATAGATCGATCACTGGGTTGAAACTTAGAGCAAGTAGTTCAAAATTTGGCTATAGACGATCTTTCAAATCATGTATGGCATTTACCGTAATGGCCCTACGGGCCGGGGGGACTGCCCCCCCCCCCCCCCCCCCCCCCCCGCCCCCGGGACCCCCCACAGAGGGGGCTCTACCCCCTCCGCACCTCCCCCAAGTAGGTTGGAGAGAAAACACGTGCCGTGACAGGTCCTCCAAAATAGACCCTAGTGTAGTAATGGCTCTACACGAGCATGGATTCTCACTTGCAAAAGAGCAACCAAAAGCCCGTACTCGAGCAGAGATAAACAAAGATCCTAGAACCTCAATGGGCCCATCTAGCCAACAAGGGCAAAAAGGCCACACTACAAAAATACATACGTGTTGCATTCGAACTGCATCTAGTCAAAGTGGAAAGCAACAACATCAAGCTAAAATAGTGAGAATGACTAGATATGACAGTCCTGATGATAGATGCTCCTTGAAGAGCACTGCACTAACAATCCAAAACACCAATGGAGAATCCACATTTGGTGGTGCAGTTGGGGACTCAAGGGCATTTTTCAGAAGGCTTCAATTTACAAGCCAAGACCCGGAAGATGAAGACATAGTACCACCTACTTATCTTAGGGTCAAACTCACCGCGAAAAGAGAGCATACTATTGATGCTCTGATTGATGAAGGAGAAGATTTTAATATCTTGACCTATGAATCATGGACCCTACTAGGCCAATCAGAGCTCACATCGAATAATTCAACTCTTAGCCCTTACGGGGGACACCCACAAGCACTCATAGGGAAGTGCAAAATCCTTGCGACAATTGAAATTGAAAGCTTGCCTATCCTATTTCATGTTCCTCCAAATAGTGCTAATTACAGGAAGGAAACCCTCCTAGGAAGACCCTTCAAGAGGGCGACCAAGTGTGAGGCCAACTATGTAGCACAAAGGATACACCTGGCACTACCGGGTGTGAGGATAGTCACAACCTTTAGCAAGGGTGACCTCATCAAACCTCGAGGGAAAGGCAAGGAAGGTGCTTACATAATAGCCAAGCCTATTGATGAGAGCAAGGACTTGTTGGAAGAGTTGATACAAGCACAGGTCAAACAACGAGAACTAGTGAGTGAGGCCATGCCTGAAACAAGAAGGTCAAGAGACAATTCCAAGGATGGGCTTTGGACTTACAAATATCGTAGAAGACCCCAAAAGAACCCCAAGCCTTATAGATGAAGGCATCGATGTAGAGCCAATACAATGCCGAGATGGATATCCAAAGCGTTGCTACGTGCTCAAGGGTATTATGCAGGTAACCAATGGATTTGGGTACCAAAACCCCCTGCTAAACCACCTCTATCAACTGAAGGCCAGATTGCATCAAAAGCAACGAAGCACAAGAGGAAATGTAAGAGAAAATCTAGGTCTTAAGGCAAGAAATCAAACATGAGTGTTTGAAAGAAAGAGCCTCAACCTAGCATGCTTAATAAGTAGATGTCATATGTAACCATTGAGCGTGCACAAAGACCACTAGTGCTCAAGGAGATTTTGACTTCCCAAGAGGATAATGAGCACCAGAGGCACAACGCTACTCGTGAGAAGGCTGATTGCTCAACAAAGAAAATGGCACAATCATCTAATAGCCTCGAGCAAATCATTCAACCAGTGCCACGTCCACTCAAGAGTCCTAGATCTCCTACACCCTCTTTTCCCAAACGGACACAAGAAGCACAGTAGCAGTCGTCAAGGGCGGCTGCTCAATCCCAATCTCTATCTCCATCTAAGCTTCCAAATGTCCAAGAGGTGGGACATGACATCATCCATAGCTCTCGGCCCAAGGATATGCCTGTGCAACCTAATGTGACTATATCAACTCATGCTCGATCTACATAGGTGAATGCTCAAAGGGCAACAAAAGATACGACTACTTCCGATCGCCCTAGGGACTTGACATCGCAATCCACCAAGAGTAGCCAGCCCACTGGACTAGCTACTACTACTTCCAATCAGGGATCACAGCAGTCACAGCCCTTGGCCATGACAACTCCCCCTGCGGAATGTGTCCTTAGCAGTTCACTCAGGGAGGAGGTGCTGCAACCAGTGTCCTTGACAAATCCAACACTTCCAAAGCACCTAGATTCTAGGCTTGAGGAGAAACCTCTCAAAGATGTGGCCAAGGAGATGGTGCATCTGACCAATCAACCTAGCAAGGCTATTCAACAGGTCGCAGCTACATCCCATGAGGACACACCAGAGAAGGGGAAAGTTGAGGCCCAACCAAGCACATCAACGGCTGACCTAGTTCAGGGTCCTGAGTCATTAAGTTATGCACCTTCCCTGACCAAGAAAAAGAGGAGAAAATAGCAAAAACAACAGCAGTTATAGGTGGTTGTGGAACCCAAGAGCATTGAGACCAAGAGCGCTGGAGAGTTGAGGAGGAATAAAGCATCGAGTCCATCCACCAATGAACCCTTTGATGTCTCTTCTAATAGCGGTGAAACCTCAGACACATCCATGTGCTTTGAAAAATCAAAGCAACCGTTACCATCAACGGTTGCTTGCAACACTCAATCCACCAACAATAGAACTCTCATTGACCAATCAAGAGTGGATACAACGCTGTCACGATAGGGTGACAAATTTATACCAGTCACATCCAAAGAGAACCATGACGCAATAACAAAGCCTCAGGAGAAACATGGAAACCCCGAGACCATAAGAAATCCTAGCATCGACCAATCTTGCTCATTTAGGCTGAACCCCCAACTATGCTAAAGCCTAGGCAAACTCCTAGAACCTTGCATGAGATAGCAACCAAGCAAGCCCTCATTGAACATAGAAGTGTCACAGAATGCTTAACTAAGTTGGATGCTAAGCTCAAGGTGTTCGCACATGTCTACGTCCTTGCGGATATGGGCGCATTCCCTAAGGAGCAGCTTGGAGAATACTTGCCATTTTCCCTATCCTGGGAAGAGCAAGAACATCTTAACGAGCACTATGACAGGCTCCTGCATGAACTCATGCGAGTCACCTCTGATGAGGAAGCCAACAAATTACGCTTAACTGTAACATTCAATGATATGCTCTACCAACCAAATCTCTTAGACATAGAGTAGCTAAAGTGACAATCAAAGGGTCAAGTCAATTTGAAAAATGTTGGTTTGAAAGCTGTGTTGCAATGGCTGAACTAGAAGCCCATATTATGACAATCTCAAAGGAGCGATTGGCCAAATGGCGATCTCAAAGAGACCCAACCTATGTGGCACCAACTTCCTTTCGAGTGTTGACTGCTATTCAGGGTATGGACTTAGCTGGAACTAGCCAAGAGAACTCTTGGCTTATAAGGTTCTCACTGAGGAGGAGCTACATGTTGCAAGTAGACTCAGACAAGGTACCATGATACTTGACATTGCAAAATACCTGATGTTATTAAGAAGGCTACCACGAGTTCTGGATCCATGTGCCACACTCCAGTACAATCCCGAGTTCTACAATTGGTTTTTATCCTCGTGAAGTGACATGGATTCGTAAATATGTATATAAATAAACAATGACTTTTGTGACCCTATATAGATAAGATCAACACGCACAAGCAATGATAGTCAAGCGTAGGGAGAAGAGTTGGGTTTGACAAGCTGAGCTCCTCAGGTCCTCTCACCACACATTGAGAAGTCGTGTGACCATTCCCGCCTACAAGAGAGGGCATGCAACCCTCATTATCGCCATACGAAGCCCTGACCAACATCTCTGATGGTGTAGATGGGGCACCATCCCTTTCTATACACCTTTCCCCTTTTTTGGTCTATCCTCCAGGGATGAGCCCTGCTCCACTCCATGACAACCAGCCCATGCAACTTAGCATAAGCCAAGATCTGCTAATGGCTGGAGGCAAAACGAACATCATCATGGGGGCCATCCCTCTACAACAAGCACTGTATGCCTCACCTCTCCTCTCCTCATCATATGCGCTTGATAACCCATTGTGTAATCCCTTCCATGTGAATAGTTTTATCCTACCTCAAGGCCTAATCCTTGGTTCGCATTTTGCAAGTCCCCCTACGGTAGCCGACATGGAGCACCCAATGCAACTGGCTTGCAAGGACGTTGTCTGCCGTAAAAGGGAGCATGCAGCACAAGCTCCTCCGTCGGAACTCTACGTGCCTACCTTTAAAAGGTATGCAAAGAAACAAGGCCCCAAGCAACACCACCCCAGACATAGGCCAAAAAATCCCCACGCCAGGAGAATAGAAGCTCAAGGGTGCATATAGGGTGTGGCAACACCAGCCGTGAGGGGCCCCACTAGACGTTCGGGAACGAAGTGCTCGAAAGAGGAGAGGGTAGCTCGAGATAAGCAGGAATTTGATGCATTGTTCAAAAGCATTCTGGAAATAGTTGCAACCAGGGACTACACGATTCAGGTCCTTGCCGACATCTTACCTACCCAACCTTACAGGAGCCCCTCACCACGGAGCCTCAGTCGCCCGGCCATCCGGACTCACCCCGCCTCATGCAAATAGAGTAGCCCCTATGATATATAAGCAGCTTAACAAAGGCCATCCTTCCCATAACTTTTTGTCGTAAAATGGTTAAAGGGGCAGGCTCCCCACCTGTATACACTTTCCTTACCTATTGCTAATATATGCCTCGCCTTTAACAAACACCCGAATATGCATCGCAATCAGCATCATAGGATTCTGATAAAGTAACAACTTGACATGATTGCATCTATTCGTTGTACTTGATGAATGCGACTTGCATATACTCTCATGAAGTGACAAGTGGATGCAAGATGATGCAAGTCTTCGTGCGAATGTGTTCAATACCCAAGTCACCGCAAGACCCCAACCTCACAAAGAGCCATGACAAAGCCACATTGCCGAAAGCGAAAATCACCCTTGCGAGTGCCCACATCGCATGGCCCAAAGCATGATCTTAACCACTTCCTCTTTCTAGGTTACACTCTACGTTGGGCACTCATGGTTGCTGTTACCACAATTGTACCAACATCGCACGTTCCAAAGAGGGTTGCAATATCTCAAGTGTATCTCCCCATCTCAACAACTACTTCTCTAACAACGAGGCTAGGGCACAATCATCACTATAATATCCATTTCCTGAGTCTTCGAAGCTTAATATTTTCCAACCCATTGAAAGGCTGATAGCCTCAACATATTGCTTTGGTTGTACTCAGGCAAGTCCCAAAAAAAAAAGAGAAGAAAAAGAAAGAAAGAAAGAAAGAAGCACAAGAAAAAGAAATGAAAAAGAAAACGGAAAAGGAAAAAAAGAAAAGAAAAGAATGAAAAGATACAAAGCACCCACGATCACAGCACAGCATCTAGGGGTCCTCAAATTAGGTACGTCCAGTGACCTTGGTCGGCTAGCTCCATCCCTAGTCCCCTAGCCGTTTAAACATCACCCACAATTGTTCAGGTCATATCAAGGGCATGACATACCTAGGGAGCTTGTCTCACCTATGGTTAGACCTGTCACCCTGACCCATTCGCACGATTCCCTCTTGCACTCTGCCTTAATATCATTGCAATCAATTGTGGTAAGCACCGCACGAATGGTCATGAAAAGTACACCGTACTCATCAAGCAAGTCCAATAGCTCCCAGCTTACAGAAAGTGCGGTGCCCCTATGTTCAATTATCCTATGTCATACAGTCACATCGCAAAGGATGTCTCATACACCTTTATGTGTACTTCTTCTCAACATGGACAACTTTGCTTCATCCACACATTGTTACGAGAAACCAGCCCACGGTCTTCTAACTATGTAATATCTAAGTATGCACGAGCACTCACATAATATCTACACCGAAATATATACACAGTTTGGGTCCTCAAGTGCAGGACAATACTCTCATCTTGCTTAGAGTTTGACCTGTCTCCCAAACTAATTGAACCACCTCTTGTGCACGATAGAGAAGACTAGCACTACCCCTAGGGAGAGACCACCTATGAGAGGTTTTCAATTGCAGGTATTGAAGACTCCAACGAAAGTGTCGTTTGCTCTTCATCGATACCCAACTCTAAATTCTTATCCTTTATCATCCTGCAAGCCCGCCAACAATCGTCATATGCAAAATCCCCAATAGACCAACACTTGTGCTAACCATCAATGAAATACCCAACAAAGAACAGCCCTACCGCCAACTCCAACAACCCTACCACCAGCCACCTAGGCCACCAACGTGCCCCCAACAACCTTCCTCCACACCACCACCAACACTCCTCCATAGCAACCATCAATGTCCCTTCCACCCATGTCTTCAATGCATGCCACAGCCTGCTACCTATGACGGTGAGTGCCATGGGACTGGCACTCGTCTAGGCGGGGGGGTAATGTTAACTCGTAGACGAACAAGGTGGAAAATATGAAAAAGCTAAAGCAAAAGAAAAAGACCAAGGCAAAGTGAAATGGAAGACAAAGGTGTACAAGGAAGAGCGCAAGTCAATACTTTTGTAAAAGAGCGCAATCGCATCATGATTTAATTTAAGAAGCACCGGGCTCTCACCCGTGCAATTTGTAAATGTAGACGGGTGGTGGAAAGAAATCTAGGAAGATAGAAGGACAATGGAAAAAAGGGCCTAGGCCACGGCCGACCATGTAAAAAAGGGGATAAGGGGATGACCACCCAAAAGGGATTTAGGGTTTTGTATATAAAGTTGAAAAGTGAATGAGAAGCTCATTCTTGTGTATGGCCAAAAGTGGCTCTCCTCTTCTTCTTCTTGCTTGCTTGAGCTTGTGCTTGAGAGAGGGAGTGTGAGGGTGTGAGGGTGTGAGGGAGCGTGTGAGGATGAGGGATTGAGGAGGAGAAGCTCTCCATCTTCTCCTCTCTTCTTCTCTTCTCTTTTCTTCTCTTCTCTTCTCTTGCTCGCGGCTATGGAGCTTGGAGTGTGGAGCTTGAGGATGGAGCTTGCTTGAAGCTTGCACTTGGATCGTCGAGCTACTGAAGTGCGCGGGAGAGGAGATAACTCGATCGGCATGGAGGTAAGCTCACTACACCCGTAGATATGGATGGCACGTTGGCTATGTGAGAGGTAGCCATTAGTGCTCGGCTTGGAACGCTTGAAACAATAAGCGGTCCATGGGTCTTGGCAGTTGAGCGAAAGCTCCCACAGACAACTACCCTCTCACTCTTTTTTAAATCTCGTGAATCATTTTAGCAAGTCTTGCGGCTTCCTCTGCTCCTCAGCTTGTAGATCCCTAGGCTGTTTTTTCTTTTCCTCCTTCAACCTTCGATACCTTAGGTGAACTAGTAGGTCCCCTTTGTTGCATTTGATCTTAGGTGGTCGAGGTATCTCATGGTCATTGTCTGAGCTTACCTCTGACTCAGAGTCCTGACTCGGAGTCGAACTCTCCGTTTTTGCTAGAAGAGGAAGTCTCTCCAGGGTGTCATAGCTTAGATGGTGATTCTATTCTGAGTATTGGTGCGACACTTGGTCGGCGATATGAACAAGACCCACTCGTTTGTAATCAATAGCTCGTATGTACTCCAACCAGGGGCAGTTGCAACCGATTTGCGTGACTCCTTTCACTATTGTGAAGAGACTCTTTTTCTATGGTTTGGAGTCTACTCGTATTTGTTCAATCTCATGTCCCTCCGTGTCATACTCTATTGTGTCGATCTCTTCTCTACTCTCATCATTGGAGGAACAATTGTCTTTGTACTCATCATTGGACTCGTCCTCATCTAACTGCTTGTCATTCCCCATGTGTAATTCCTTGTTGTCGGTGGTTGACCCAATTGTACATCAATTTTAAGCCATGCACCTTGGTCCATTGCCACTTGGGTTCATTTAAGAGATCCTTGAGCAATTTAAGATTTGTGGCTAGGTTACTAGCTAATTTGTTTGTTAGGTGCTCTAAGATCTCGTGTAGGTCTCATTTGTTGTTGGGGATGTGAAACGTGACAAAGGCGGGTCGCCCATGCAAGCTCTTAGCCATCATACAAATTGGTACTAGGGGTGTGTCTTTGGGCTTTTTGATGGCCTTATAGCTTGCTTGGATTCCTCATTGTCTGAGAATGGCATATTGATTGTGGCTAACACATGCATCAAATCTTGCTCATCCTCCAGGCAAGGAATATACTTAGTTAGTGGCCTGTAATATTTCCTAACTTGAGCATCGCCCTTGAGTATAGTTGAGATTGTGTATAGGTCAGCTGGTGTAGTCTTCCAAGTATCCATCTCCACTCTTACACTTTCTGTTTGATTTCTAAGAAGATTAGACCATTATCCCAATCTTCTATGACTCGTGTGTTGTGCATCCAGGGTCGGCCTAATCGGATATCATATTCCACTCCTTTCATGACTATAAAGTCCATGAAGAAGACTCATGTGATCTTCAATGGCCAATTTCTTAGCACTCCAGATGACCTCACTTTCATTCCGTTGGCCAATGTAACTTGAATCTAGCATTCTTGATAGGTGGGTTATCTCAAGCCTAGAGTACTGCGTGGCTAAGTACACTAGCACATGTCCCCCGTGTCCACAATCCCTTTCCTCATGGTGTCACCTGGAGCTAGGATTGGTAAGGCTGCATACATTTCGGTGCCTTCCCAGAAAGCATTAATATGTAATGATTTGGGCATTGAGTGTAGTGTCATGCTCAATATTTGTGTTACTGCATTGTGGTCTTGCAAGTCGACGGCAGCTCACTCCCTTGATCCTTCCACCCACTACTTTAGCTCCTGCCATAGCATTGGTTGCTACTACTACTGCCTAAGTAGGTCTCCTAAGTTCAAGGTTACAAGGGTGGTTACCAACATTGTGAGAAGATTGCTCACTACTTGCTTGTTCCCTAATTCTATGCTTCTCGGCCCATAGTCTTGACTGGTTTACTGGCTCGTGGCATTTTGGCTCTATCTAGGCGGCACAATTTGAGGTGCAGATGCGCCTCTCGGTCATGTGGGAGAGACGGGTGTGCTCATGCTAGAGAGAGCATCGATCTCGTCCTCCAAGATGGGCTCAGTATCCTTTAGGTGTTCCTGGGCTGCTTCTCTCACCCACTCCTTAACCTTTTCTATGGCTTTAGGTTGGTGCTTCGATTCGGGCTGCTCCCCTACCTTAGTACTCCCTTCTTCAGCCATCTGTGGGGTGGATGTTTTGGCCTTAGCATCTGTGACTTTCTTCCCGATAGGCTGTGTTATTACACTCTCAATTTTTGACATGACCTTTGCCTCGCTTCTCCTCTTTCTTCACCTACGACTTTTCCTTTTGATTAAGGATGCATCCAGGCTAGGCCCTGGCAATGATATGCCGAACAGTCCTAGTGGAAGTAATGGGACAATTGCCGAACTAGAGGATGGCTTCTGCCTAGGGCAATTGGCAAAGAGGTGAGTGATTCCCACTCAATGCATCTAAGATCAACCTTATCTCAATTTTCTTGCTCCCTCTCAGGGCACTGTGAAGAGATATGTCTTAGGTGACCACAAGTCTACAAGAAATTGATTCTTGGGTCTGCACTGCTAAGCCTCTGCCTCTCCCTCTTCCTAACACCATCACTGACACTAGCCGATAGTCCATGAGTGGATTGCCCTCTTCATCGTATGAGACATAAGGGTTCACATAGGGCTCCTCATCGTTAGGCTCCCCCACATAGTGGACTAGAGAGCCGCTCGGTGGATGGGTTATGTAGGGTCTAGGCCGCCTAGGTATGCATATGGAATTGATCTCTATCCTAGGGATGGCTAGCTTTGTATTGTTAGGTGCTAGGAGGGCCAATGGGGCTCCTCTCCCGAAGAAATTTGAAGGTCTATTCCCTAGGTAAGGTTGGTTGTAAGAATGTGAATATGGGAGTCTCTGTGGCACTCTGCAATGCATGGCATCATGGCCAAACCTACCGCAATTAGCACAAGATCGAGACCTAGGGTCCTAACACTCAACTGGAAGGTGGTTTCCACCGTAATACACACATTGGACATAGGACCATGTAGGCCTTCTCATCATCTCCTACAGCTTAGCCAACTCTAGCTTCACGTCCGTCGATTCCTAGCTTTGATCGACAATTTTTCCTTTGTCTTGCATGCCTTGGCTAGATCCATCACTAGCGATCAGGGTTCTTTCTAAGGTTCCCAAAGCAACGATGTCTCGAGTTGTGGGTCTTGAGCTCCTCTCTTTGAGTAGGTCATCCACTCATATGTCTTCTTCGAAGACCCTAGCTAGCACATCCCTTTGCAGGGTTGAGTTGCTCACCAAGGCCTTATAAAGCTCTTCACTTAGGATTCCACCTATGGACACAATGGAGACCGCTTGTCCGCTAGGTCTCTCTCCAACGGTTGGGATTCTCTTGAAAAGACTCCGCACATGGGTGACGTAGTCTCAGATATCCTCCTTGTCCTTCTACTTAACATTCATTAATCTAACTATGAGGTTGTCAGAGTATCCCGCCTCAGAGAACCTCTTGATGAAGAGACTCTTGAGGGTGTTAAAGTCGTTGTGTTCAGCATTGTCCAAACTAGTGTACCACATCTGTCCTTTATCGCCTAAGCGTAGGCCGAAAGCTTGAGAGCTTTGGGCAAGATCCGTGAGGCCATTAGCCTTGCAAACTTGCTCGAACTACTCTAGAAAACTATATGGGTCATTGCTCGATTGGTACTTGTCTAGTTGTTTCATAATCACGAGGATCCTTGACTAGCTCTTGGAGCCCTGGTTTAACTCCTAATCCTGCCAACAACGATGTCGCTAGTGTTGCAATGCTTTGCTCTGTCGATGTGTTGTCTATTAGTTGCTTCATGAGAAGCTCACTCAGCATTTAAGTCTACCTCTACCACTCTCTCCCTTTTTGCATTCGGTTCTGTTTGGTTTCTATTTGCTAGGGCTAGCACGAGCTAGACTTCTTGCATTTCTATGTCCTGTCACAATCTCCTACCCTGTTGTTACTAGTAGTATTTTGTTATGCCTTGCAGGACTTTCATGTGCCAACTTTCATTCCTCTTCAAGGTTCACTATGATGTCTTCTAATGGTCTGCCATGGTGGTCTACCCTGGTTTGTGCGTCATATGCATTCACCATCCCTTGTATTTTGACTGAGAAATCTCCTAGGTCGAGCTAATCATTTTCGAGGTTTATGTTGTGTTCTGCCATGTTTGCGATTTCCTGCTCCACCAAGTTGTCGATGAGGTTGATCAACTCTAGCAACGTTGCGTTCACAATGGTGTTGCTCCCTTGAAGCGTCTAGCCTTCTGTGTTTTGTCTGCCACTTGGTCCTACCAATTGGGATTGCTTGATCCCCCATCTAGGTTTGAGGGTGTCCTATTGGTGGGTTCATTCCATTTATTAAGTTTGAGTGTATTTCTTTTTATTGACAGTCAATCCTCAATTTGCGTTCACTTAGTGTGTGTGGTGCTCTTTTCTATGCATTGTGCTAAATCAGGCTTTCAATTTTTCCAAGTGCACTTCAAGTGTCAAAAACAACGTGGGTGCGAACACAAGACAATAAGTGCATCTTTCGCACTCCGGTCTAAGATCTCGGTCAAATAGGGCTTTCATGGCCACATCCGAGGAGAACCATGACACAATAGCAGCAAAGCCTCAGGAAAAACATGAAAACCTTGAGGACAAAAGCAATAGTCACCGACCACTTTCTCTAGTCTCTAGGATTTGTGCTACGTTGGTCATCTTGATTAGGGTCAAATGGGGGTCTAGGATCCATCTCACAGCTCTAATAGGGACTAAAAGCCGACGTGACCAGTGGTCACGTCTAGTCGTCTAGCTGCGATTTCTAGGGTTGATATTGTTTGTAAGGCTTTTGGGGCCCTCCCCAATTGCGAGTGGTGTTCTGCCTTGCTTGGGATATGCTAGATTTGTCAAATTCTCCTACCAGGTTTTTGGTCTGATTTGATAGTGTTCGATTCTCAAAATTGGACGTCTGGTTTTAACTATGACCGAGCATCTTGCCAAGGTTCTTCTTCATTCCCTTCTAGTTGCCTTATCCCTTCATCCATGTCCGTTTAGACTTTACAATTTGCATAGGAGGAAGCTTGGCACTCTTATAAATTGAATTACATTGCACCCCGCACTTTCCTTGTTGCAAGAGCCCTCGAAGGTTCTCCGTCATCCTTGAGAGAGCATCCTTCATCTTTGAGAAGACCTCATTCATCCTTGAGAGAGACTTAGTAGAATATTCAGTGCATTCCCTCATTCTTTCTGAGCACCTTGCTAGAATCTTTGATGCTTTCCTTCATCCTTGAGAGCATCTTGCTAGAATATTCAGTGATCTCCGATGTTTTTTCTGAGTTTGCCTTCTCCTCCACTTTTCCTACTTGGGAAAAATAAGCTTCTTCGTTCACTTTTTGACTTGGGCTTCCTTGGTCTTTCCCTGCTTCCTTTTGGATGTGTGATCCTTGTTTGTGACATGTTTTGTAACATTGTAATAGCTGCAATCGAGCAATCCATGAAACTGTACCTCTTGTGAGTGCAAAAATAAATCCTAGCATAGAATTCATGGAGTCTAGATTCTAAGCAAAATCTCTGCAAAAGAAACAAAAATGTATCATTCCTTCCAAATACATGCATATAGTCAGGAAGATGATTAAGAGATCTAGGATCCAAAAGAGGTGGAGATGCTTCAAATCCTAAATGAAAATCTCTTGCAACCTATTCTTGAAGGGAGAGGAAATATGAAATTGGGTGTCACCCAATTCCCAAGCCATTTGAAGAAGACAATAAAGGCACTCAAGGAGTGTGATTGGTAGAGGATCTAGACATCTTAAAACCCAATCTGACATTCTAATAGTTGTTAGTGATTTCTCAATGTGTAAAAGGATATTCAAAATCATTCTATCCAAGTCATGTGGATTGCAAATCTCCAATGTTAATGAAATCTACTAAAGTCCCATAACCCATATAGAAAGTATATATGGAAAATGCTTTTCTAGATCCAAGAACTCTAGAGAAACTACAAATGAATAAATGATCAAGTTCATAAATACCACTTTTTCTTGAAATCAACAAGTGCATTGGTGTTTGTGTAACATAACACATGAATATAGAATGTTATTACACTTTCACACAAAAACAAGTTTATAAGGTTTTTAACTAATGTTTGTTTGAGAGACAATATTAAATAGTGCAAAGCAATTGAGGTTTTAGGTAAGGAAGTGTCATGTAAACTCCTTTTTGTAGGCCCACACTCCATGTATTAATCATTATAATATCTTTTAGGTGGAGTCCATTGCCAAGTCTAGATTGCATTTGGCATGGCAAACTTTGTACTTAGGACCTATTCTGAATGAAGTGTGTGTGTGTGTGTGTGTGTGTGTGTGTGTGTGTGTGTGTGTGTGTGTGTGTGTGTGTGTGTGTGTGTGTGTGTGTGTGTGTGTGTGTGTGTGTGTGTGTGTGTGTGTGTGTGTGTGTGTGTGTGTGTGTGCGTGTGTGCGTGCGCGTGCGCGTGCGCGCGCGCGCGCGTGCGTGTGCGTGTGCGCGCGTGCACGTGCGCGCGCGTGCGTGTGTGCGCGTGCGTGCGTGTGTGCGCGTGCGTGCACATGCGTGTTTGTGTTTGTGCATGGAGCAAGTAGCAAGCCATTGCAATGAGAAGAGTACATGAAACCTATGATTTATATGTAGAAAGAGCATTAAATTATTGATGGGAGGTGAGTCATAGTTCATCAAAGTATAAGAGAGACTATGCAAGTTAGAGAGGGGGAGGTGAAGTATGGTGTAGATATGGACATGATAAACATTTATAAACAACATATGAATTCCAACGAGAACTACACATAGCTACAAGTGAGCGAGTGTGTGGGTGTGGGTGTATGTGTACATGTGTGCTACAAGAGAAGAATCATGAGAGGGAGCAAGTTATCTCTATTTGTTCATTTGAGATATGGCAAAGGTTATGGAAGTAGGAATATTTTCACAAAGTTCCTTGTAATCTTTTGTATATGCAACAAAAAACTTGGCATGCATTCCCTTTCTAGGTGGAAGTGCTACTTTTCTCTTTATACACATGATTTGTATTGTTGGTTTGGGAGATGGGTTGAACTCCAAGTGAGAGTGGAGTATTGTCCCACACTTGAGGACCAAAACTATGTATAGGTTGTTATAGGAATATTATGTGAGTGTGCATGCATACTTAGGTATGACTTAGTTAGAAGATAGCCCCATTGGTTTTTTGCAATCATGTTGGTCAATAAAGCAAGAAATATTGGTAGTAGATGTAATGTTATTTCCCTCCCTTTCGTGTGAAGTAGTATTAAGGGGGGGTTTTGGTTTTAAGGTTAAAAAACCTTAATAAACTTTTGATAAGAAAAAGAAAAAAAAAAGGCCTTCATAACAGTGCCGCTAACCCCATCAAATTGAACACCACCTCTTCAAATTTATCACCTTTCTCTCTCTCTCTCTCTCTCTCTCTCTCTCTCTCTCTCTCTCTCTCTCTCTCTCTCTCTCTCTCTCTCTCTCTCTCTCTCTCTCTCTCTCTCTCTCTCTCTCTCTCTCTCTCTCTCTCTCATCGAACTCATTTCTGTCATCCATCTCGGACTAATCAATCACTTAAATGAGCATCATGTAACCACCTTGGATGCATCAACAAGAGGGAGGGAGCACTCCATGACTATGAGATAAGGTTGACAAGCTAAGGCTAAAAGCCTTAGCCAAAAGCTATTAAGGATAGCTTAAGCCTTATACTTTACAAACCTGGCAGGTGTAGAGAGAGAGAGAGAGAGAGAGAGAGAGAGAGAGAGAGAGAGGAGGTGGTGAAGAAAGAGAAGAGAAGAAGGAAAAGAAGAAAAGAGGATAAGAAAAAGATAAGAAAACAAGAGAATAGGGGACGAGTAGAAGAAGAGAAGAGCTAGATAAACAGAGGAGGAGAATAGAGAGGAAGAGAGGGAAGTAGGAGAAAGGGAGTGAGGTGAAGGAGAGCAAGAGGAGATCATAGTTAACCATGAAGGAGAGCATCACTCTAGCTTGCGAAGGATTCATCCATCTTTTGCGTCATTCGTACCCATGGGACAAGCCCTTCTCCTCCCCACGAAGTCTCAATCTCGCAAGGAGCTGCAAAACCATTTAAGGTTTCTAATCAAGGCCATCAAATCTTGATGAAGCTAGCACCGTGGACTTTTTCTCACGATGGCCCCGAAGAGGCAATATCTAGGAGTGGGGAGTGTAGGAGCTAGGAATATGGTTGCAAACGTGGTTGACACATACGCAACACAAAATTAGATCCTTCATAGATTAATGTTCATTTAATACACTATTAGAAACATAAATAACTGAGGTTCAATATTCAATAAAGAAGTATAGTTTAACAAAAATGGGAGTCTAACATAAAAGAATGTAGAATAAGTAAGAGCTATTAAATTAGAGTTTTAATTGAAAGATATGATAGAATAAATTATCTTTAAATGCTTATAAACAAAAAAATTACATCAAGAATAGCTTCCTTGGTATTTATAAATGATTTAAATGTAGGAAAATGTAAAAATTTACACTTAGAATATTTCTTGCATATTTATAAATTTTGTAAATATTAAAGAAAAGTGAAATTTTTACATTTAGAATTTTTTTAAGTATTTAAAAATAATGTAAATGTAGAAAAAGTTAAAAGTTGCATTAATTTTTTTTGCATTTAAAAATTACATACATATCAAGAATAAATCCCTTAATTTTTATTAATCCTTTATAAAGATTTAGGAAAATTAAAGTAGGTGGTTAAAAATTGTTGATTATGAGTATTTTTTAAAGAAAGAAATTCCACTATTATTAATTAAGTTGAAATTATGGTATGTATAGCTCATTAGAAATTATTAGAATTGGATATGTAACTATTTTTCCAAAAATCTAGGATATTTTAACCAATTTACTTTGCCAACATGACAAAGTGAATTACGAGTCCTAGGTTAGGAGATAACTAAAAAGGGTGATATAATTCTCATTAAAAAGAATTAAAGTTTAAGACATCCTAGGAAAAATACTTGCCTTGTTGTCTCACATAGTCTCCGAGGAAAAATCATGATTCCAAGATCCAATTAATTCCCAAAAATTGGGACAAATTCTAGATTCGTAACGAGGTCAACTGACCAACCTTTGACAAGGGTTACGAGTAAAAATTGCAAATAAAGACTAATGATAACCAAGAAAATACTCAATGAAGAAAGGTTAATGGAAGTTGTCCAAATCTCCAAAAAATGAGACTTAGAAAATAAAAATATGAAGGAAAACTAAGAAAAAATCCAAGAAGTTAGAAGAAGGAAGAGTTGGAAATTTTTGTCTCTAAGTTAAGATCTTGCTCAAATTGCCTCTCTATTTGTTAGGAATATTACTTGAAGAATGATTGCTTGTGCTTGTAATGGTGTATACACGTTTAACTTGATGCACTTAGGAAGTTGCTTGAATTGAATAAAAAATCCTAATATACTAAGTCTGCAATAGGATAAAAAGAAAAGTGCACTAAACCTCCCCATAAGGCTGGTTTGGGTCCCTTTTCCATGGGGGATTAGCTACTGCCTCTCTCGGAGAGTTTAAGATTGCCTCTCTCGGGGAGTCCTTGGGTAGGAGGATTTGAGAGTGCTAGGGGGGCTTTGGCCGGTAAACTCGCAGACTCTTATGAATTGTCCAAAACCCTACATGACTCAGGATAGGCTTCCTAAGATCCTGTTACTAGTTAGGGGAAGAAAATCTTAGAAAAACTAAATGCCTTTATGCCATTCTTTTTGTATGGACAGAAGATGAGCACTTGTATAAGAAGTTCTATTAAATAAAGAAGCTGTTTTTCAAAAGGGTTGTTTTCATCATTTGTGTGTTGTGATTTAAAATATGTGAATGAACATTGTGACTAAAAGGATTAATAAAGGAAGTTGATTTTATGTATATAACTTAAATGTGTTATGTAAGTGGACAAATAAAACCATCCAATCGAGGGAAGCCGGGAGGTGTGATTCTTGACGAATCCGCCCTAAGGCAAGGTAGTCTTGGTAAGTCAAGAGCTTCTCATTAATTCAACGTGTTAGAGTATAGGAAAAATTGGTGCTTAGAATCAATTAGAACCTTGATTTTGTATCATTTTAGGGGAATGGAGTGAGACTTTTCCTTATGGGCAAAGGGGTCGACATACTCATACTCCCCCTTGTTTCTCACTCTCCTTGAACCAAGTGTGATATGAGTCAGTTGTAGTTCTTTGAGCAATCTAGCACAAGCAATTGCTTGAGACCAACACTAGTTAACCCAAATAGGAGACCCTAATACTTAGAAGTTTGAATTCAAGTTAATGCTTATGGGGACGGCCAATACCTTCAGTTGCAAAGTAGGCTCGAGAGAGTCTAGTAAGCCGTAAACCTTGTGTTATTTGAAAGAGTACCGAGTGGCACTACTACTTAGAAAATCATCTCAATGGACGACCAATACCTTCAGTTGCAAAGTAGGCTCGAGAGAGTCTAGTAAGTCGTAAACCTTGTGTTATTTGAAAGAGTACCAAGTGGCACTACTACTTAGAAAGTCATCTCAATGGACCACTAAATTGTGCCACAAGGGATGTCTCGAGTAGGCTCACATGTGGTATCAGAGCAAAATGAAATTATTTGAGAAAATGTTCTATACAAGAACAATTCACTCTTTAAGAATCGGTGGAATCTCTTTCAGATAATGAAGATTGGCAAAAATTCTTGGTATTTTGAACAATATTTACCTCATCAATGCACTCCCTTGATTTTGATTGGTGGAATCGCTTCATGAGGATATTGGAGTGTATGTATAATCCTTTGCATGGTATCAAGAGCATCAATGGATGTGAAGCAAAGTCTATTGCTTCATCAATATAGATAGACTTGCCTACCTTCAAAACAACCTTAAAAGGGTCAAGTGGACGACCTTAAACTGGTGGTCAAGCTATTTATCTTCAAAGAATCATGCCTGAATCCCATCCTCAACATCACTGGAGAATGGATTTGCCAGAATCATTATCTTTATGATCAAGTGCTCCATATTCTCCCAACTGAGCATATTGTCAGTTTAGGCCACTCGCACTACCATAATTATTGTAAAGATGGTTTCCCAAATCTTCCACAAAAACACAAGTTCTAAACATATATGATGAACATCCAACCTACAAAACTATTGATGTATCTAAATTTCACAATTAGGACTGTTGTAACCCAAAAATCTCATTGCTTGATTCCACCAACTATTTACTTGATGTAATAATGAAATCTGGTTAGCCCTATTGCAAACCGTGAATAATAAAGGAGTCTCAAACTTTTGGAAGATTGTGTATGTCATACTAACCTTATGCTGTATTTTTTTAAAAAAATTTGTGGATTCAAGTATCAAAAAGATCTTAAAGAGAGGAAAATATTGTAAGCATTCAAGACATGCAACTAATTATGGCTTCAAGTATCAAAAAATATCTTAAAGAGAGGCAAACCGTGAATAATAAAGGAGTCTCAAACTTTCACAAGATTGTGTACGTCGTATTAACCTCATTCTGTAAATTTTTTAAAAATTTATGGATTCAAGTATCAAAAAAGATCTTAAAGAGAGGCAAACATTGTAAGCATTCAAGACATGCAACTAATTTTGCAAGTGTTATCAAAACCAAAGTATTGCACTTTCCATGTCTATGCTTACCCCAGTTGAAGTGCAAGAGACGAATTTTCTTCTCAAGCAAATCAAACCACTCAAATTTGATGGCAAAAGAAAGGATATCAAATCTAAAGTAGAAATTTGGATCAAATCTATGGAGAATTACTTCGTTGCTACCCAACATGAGGATACACTAATGCTTCTATAATTGGATTGCACCCACATAGTCCACCCTTAGTTATGGCACATTCATTGGGCCACCTCTTTTCCTTAACAGGTTCACACTTAATGACCGTGTGTACATACATTGTGGTACTTTCATATTAGTCTTTTATCATGTTGTAGAATTAGTTCTTTTGTGTGGAAAAAGAAAAAGAACATTTTAGTCTTATCTCTCTATGTACTCAAGCCTCCATTGTTTTGTGTGTATATACTCTTTGTTTCTCTCTTGTTTGTTTTCACTCTTAATATGTGTGATGTATTTCTCTAAGTGTGTCAATAAGTGCAATACCCTAAGTATGTGTAAGGGTGCTAAGGATGAATTGCAAGAGTGAATGTGTGTGAAAGAGTGAGTGTGTATGAACGCAATAACAAAAAATACATATGCATGTTCACAAGGGTAAGGCACATGTAAACAAGGACTAAACTTCAATTGCACAAGTAAGAGACTTCATGTGTGTAGGCCCTTTAATTTTGACACACATGAGTGGGATGATACATGCAGGACTGCCCGGTGATCCATGTGTGCACATGGGATGTTTTGGGGTTTTTATACAATGTGCACGAGTCAAGTCAATAACATGTAGTCAAGCAAATAACCCTTCATGTGTATGAACTATTGTTGTCATGTGGCCAAGCCCTTTGCCTCATGGTCGAGTGCATGGTCCAGAGAAGTAAGCAATGGATGAGTAGATAAGGTGGTGGATGATTGTGTCAGTGTATGAGTGGAGAAGGTGTGGACAACTATGTAAGTTGACTAGTACAAAAGGTGGGAGATGGTTGTGATTAGTTGAGTACTTCTATGATCGAGACTTGCGATGGTGTTGCAACACTTGTTACACAATAGGGAGGTGCTTGGAGTCCACCATGGCCCAATGTTACACACAATTTGAGACCACTACAATGCTGTAGTATGCCACCACCTAAGGGAGATGAAAGGTTGCTGCTCGAGACAACCTCTCATGGAAACTGAAGGGCCACCCAAGTCAAGTCATGGATCATCATGCAAGATAATACCACACAACATGTCCAAGCAAGAATAGTTTGCATTTTGAATTTCATATTTTGCATTTTGCATTTTTGTAGTTTTGAGTTGTGTTTTGTGTTTTTACCTATTCTAGCAAATCCAATCTTTGCAATGGCAATCCAAGGAACTAGTTCCTTCTGATTTAGCCTTCCTAAGTTAGTCAAGCATATTTTGGAGTATGCAAGTCACGAGTGCAAACAATTGATGCCCCATTGATTCAGTCCACACTCAAGCAGACAAGCCTCCTACTCTTGTACACGGTAGGAGTGTGAGAACCTTGATCATTGCATCATCCTTCATCCCAAAAACGAAACCAAAATGTTGGTCTAAATGCACAACGGTTGAGACATTAAATAGACTTAAATTCTTTCAAAACCTAAAACTCACTTTGGTAGAAAATATCTCAACATTGCATTCTAATTAACCATGCATCTTTCTCTAAAACCCCAGAAGGCAAGAACATAAGACTAGCTTTAAGGCTTTCTTACATTCCTACATTGTAGTCTAAAAGCTTGAAGGCTTGAAGATGGTTCCATGATCCAAGCACTATGGTCCAACATCGTTTCTCCTTCGCAACCAACACCAAATATGACCATGTTGTTGTAGGACAAAGAGCATATGCCTAGAAGACATAGGGTCTCAGAAAGTCGCATTGTAGGG
The DNA here is from genome assembly GCF_053477565.2 of Lygodium microphyllum. Taxonomy (NCBI): domain Eukaryota; kingdom Viridiplantae; phylum Streptophyta; class Polypodiopsida; order Schizaeales; family Lygodiaceae; genus Lygodium; species Lygodium microphyllum. Next base: position 120,672,560 of record NC_141150.1, on the reverse strand, counting down.
GAAATAATCTTCAAGGTAGAAAGAAGAGGTGTATAGGTATAAACCAATGGTTCATATAGTTTGGATTCATGTTCCATCTGTGTAACATAAAAGCATTCAAGGTACATACTCCCAGCATATATATCAAATATGGCGGCCATATTTACATCTACTAGTCATTGGTATTCATTGTGATTTCTTTTGTTCTTTGATTGATCTTTCAAATTGCTTGCATTTTAGGAAAAATGCCCATTTTATTGTGCTATTTTGCAAATCTTACATGAGTATACTTCTTTATAAGCTCCTACACATTGTTCCTTGCAACCATAAAACTTCATCATAATTTTGGTTTGCTAGATGTTTGTTTTTAGGTTGGATTAATTTTTAACTAGATGCATTTTATGATGTGTGTAACATGTAATATGATATGCCTTCTTCGTAGTTTGAATCTTATATGGATGTTTATTAGTTGTCATATGTGGCTAGAGTACAAAGTGTAGTAATAGTTCCATATTTATTGATTGTGTCATAGAGGATAACAATAAAGAGAAGCCCATATTTTGTGTGTTAGGGGAGATCAATGTCCAAGGCTGTAGGGAAGAGCTGGGGCATTACATTATTAGAATTCTAACCCTTCAATTGATTTCAATGTCTAGGCTAAAGGCAACTTTTGAAAGAGTTAGGATGGACGTTGGAGTAAATAAGTACTCTACAATGATAAGTGGTTTTGATGTCTTTCTTATATAAACTTGATAAAGTGAAAGATTAGGGTATGACTAAGATACTTAATTGTTTTGTCCAAAGCATGAGACTCACTAGTTGGCAACTTCCTATGGGGGAAGCTAGGTAGAATAAGATACTTAGCTCTAATTAGTTTGTAATAGCTCAAAAAGAACATGTTGGATGGAGGATTGTAGTTAACAGATGCACTACTTTCAAAGCCAAACTCTTATTTGTGGCCTAATAATGCAATCCTCCTTGGGCCACAATGATGGAAGAGATTTTAACTCAAAGAGACCATAAATTATGTAGTAGGTGGGGACTAAGTCATAATGATGTTCTTCTAACTAGAGTAATCTTCAAGGTTGATGCCCATGTCATCATTTGCTATCTAATCTAGTCTTAGAGTGAAATCTTGACAATGATGGAACTAAACTGGGAGAACCATCAAACAGGAGCTAAGGATAATGTTTATTGGCCTTGGGAATTTGATCCCCCCCCTTGTGTAGGTATTGGAAAATAGGACGGCTCGCTACATCAAAAAAGGCCTATCTTATTTCATTCATTGGATTAGCCATGAGGGAAACATCAAGACTAGCAAGGATATCCCAAATCTTGGGTTGTCTAAATCTTGTAGGCAAACATGGGATCTAATAGCCAATCACATTCGTGCAACAATGGATTGAAAGGGCTTAAGTTCTAGAAGAAGTTGTTGGGGCCTAGAAAAAAAAAACAATATCAAACATATTATTAATATTAAATAATCTAGGAAGTTACTTAAAGGGAATAAAATAAAGGCTAGCAAAGTCAATGTGATTTGGGGAAGGCAATTGACTAACAATAGGCTTGGCAAGATACTACATAACCTATGGGCACCAAAGTTTCCTCTAACAAATAGGCTCTTCAATTGGAGGGTCATAATGGGAGCTTTTACATTAGCAAAGAAAGAAGAGGGCTATCAAGTAGCCAATGTCTTTGTGGCAACATTGAAGGAATTAGACACCTATTTTGGGATGGATGCATTACTATGCCATCATGCCAAAGCATTCTTCCCAAGCTTGGATTAGTGGAGTCTAAAGAGTGCATAATGAGAGCCTATTTTTTTGGAGAAGCTGGATTAGCAAAGTAAAACTTGGAGCCTATGGATCACTACTAGTCCTAGTCTTACAAGGCATTTGGGATGTTAGGAACTTGCTCCACTTTTGAGTTGGCTAGACTTGACGTCTTTTTAGGTCAACCCTCTTCAATGCTTTACATATAAATGTTTTTTTTAATAATACAGTCCTTTTTTTTGTGTCTCAGATACTTATTGTTTTGCTTAATCATTTTCCCAACCCTTTGCTGGATTACTAATTAATTCCATATATATCTATTTGCATCTAAATTTATCAAGAATGCCAAGTCTAATAGTCTAATATTACTATTTCATATATGATCATCAATGCACGTGGTGTAAAGGATACCTATTCTTACTATTTACTATTTAAAGGCTTGCTTGGGTGACTCCAAAACTAAGAAGACTTGGGGGGTTCCCTAGATCTATATGCTCTATACCACATGTGTTCAAGGCCTCTTTCTAAATACCCATATTTGTGACACTAGACATGCTTGATTACACCTACAATAAGTCCTACTAGGTGTCCCATGCTTAGGATCACAAGGTCCTCAACCCTAGCGTACTCTCCTCATACCTAGGCACAATATTCTTAGGTTTTCATCATTAGCTTGCCACCCCCTTAGCAACTAAGTGAACCTCATCAGGTCAAAATAACCTAAGAGCACTAAGATTACATTACACAACATGGCATTGTCACTCATGACTTTAGGTATATAATGCACTACATTTCCAAAGGGGGGGGGGCATCGTCCAATTGAATTGTTTGAGTGCTAAATTCAAATCATTCCAAGGACCCTATAAGAGAGTAGCAACTAACCAGATTGTTTGGAATGTTGTGTTGATTTCAAATCATTTTTGAGCCACATTCAAGAGTGCATCGAGACTAAGGAACTAGGAGGAGAAGCCAACATTTGAGCTAACACTTTCGACATAATCAAAGTGAAAGGTAGAGCCCAAGTTGAAGAATATAAGGGAAAGCAAGAGCTATGGCGGATGGGGAGAGAGAGTGTGTGTGGGTGTGGGGGGAGGGGGAGGGGGCGGGGGGGGGGGGGGGGAGACTCCGATAGTCACAATGTGTGACCTGCCTTCCCTTATTCTATTTGTCACTAAAAGAATAAAGAATAAAGTGAAAATAATGGATGCTTGCCACCTGTATTTTATAAGTATGTGGGTATGTACACAATAAATATAGGTGGCTAGGCACAAGCAACCTTTAACCCCCAAAAACCTTCCACTTAAAGGTGAATGTGTCTTAGTAAGGAGTAAAAGAAAAAAAGAGAAAAAGTACATGTACATAGAGTACAATAGGATAAGGAACTTGTAATATAGGAAAAAAGCCTTGTAAATAACTTGAAAATAACTAGCACTAGTGAGGCTTTGGAGAAGAACTATAAATAGGGGAGAGAGTACTATCATAGTGACTCTTTTTGTCATTTTTTATGTATCAAACTTTATGAAGTTAGTTTCAATTTTTAGGTTTCTTGTTCATTTAGTTAGTTTAACATAGTTAGGCTATGGCTTCTTTCCATTTTCCAATAGTCAGATTACTCCATGTCCAATTGTCTACTTAGATTTAGGCTAGGTTAGTTCCTTTCATTTTATTGATATCAGATCTGTAGTTAATCCAACCAATAGGTTGTTTTCAAGCTTAGATATGGTGTTTGCAGTTAGGATAGGTAACTATGGTTAGAAAACTTAGTTGCTATGTCAAGTTTGATTGGGAATAGACTTCTATAGCTACTCATGGCTACAATTGAAGACATTATAGAGGTTCTTGGTAAAATAATGGCAATCTTCTCACTATTTTAGTAGGTCATCATCAAACTGAAGCAATTTTTGGAGCCTTTCTTAGCAAAAGAGAAAGGGATTGGAGTTAGAGACAACGAGAGTACTTTGTTTTGAGATCCAAGGTTTTTCACTTGCTTTCTTCTCATTGCTGAAGCTTTCATGGAGTTTCTTTGGCATGATCTTCTCTTCTTGACATGGTCTCTCTCTACAACCTCTAAACCATAATTCCTTGCATCTCAACAAGAAAAGGGAGCACCATTTTGACTAAGATTGCTAGCTGAAATTCATGCAATCCTACAGGTATAACTTGCACTATCTGTGCCGCAAGAATAAGGGAAAGGCCTAATCAATATGCTACATGTTAGCTCATTACTATGATCTTGAAGACAGAGCTCTAGTACTCTTGAGTAAAGCTTAATGAAGATTGGCACTTATTCTTCTTGCTTTGAGGATCGAATTTGTCAGAAGTAAGAGATGAAACCATAAGCACTAAAGTTATAAGTTGTTGTATGTGTCGATCTTTCCTTTCTATGATTGTTGCTAGGATTACTTGTTGATCTCCTTGGAGATTTTGTTTTAGCTCCTCCCAAAGTTTTTGGCCAGATCTTCATGATTTCAAGGAGCAACAAGTTTACTACTCATTTGTTTTGTATTACTCAACCTTGAGTAACTTCTACAAAGCATTGTTAGCTACTAATCAACTAGTGAACACTCTAGGCTTCAAATTTAGATTTGGCAATGGCACTAACTGTACAAATCCATTTATACAACACATTGTGTAAATAAACTTGATCTAGAGAGCTTAATGAAGCTCTAAGCAAGGTTATTAAGCTTCTCATAATGTGTCCAATATGTTTATGATAGTATTTCCTCAATCCTTGCTTAGTAATAAAATTGAGTATTATCTTGACCACGTGAGCACTAAGAAGTCAATAGGAACCTTTGGGAAATCAACACTCACTGTCAGGTTTAGTTCAGCAAATGACTTGATGCTGAATTTTTACTTTTGGGGTTGTGAAATTCACAAATAGCAATTTGCAAGCTCAGCTAAGAGGGAAGATGAGTTTAGAATTTGGCATGCAATCAAGTCTAAGTAGGCAACTCCATAATCAAAATCAATTTCAAGAATGTGGAACCACAAGATTATAAGGTGCAGGACCATTTCGAGCTTGGCCAGATACATCATAGTGAGATCCATGGCAAAGACAAAACCATCTTCCATAATATCTAGCATTAACCATAGGGACACATCCAAGTGACAATGGAGCCTAGCTCTATGTTAGAAAGGTCAACCTCTACTAGCTCTATGTAGAACTATAAATAGGGGGAGAGAGTGCGGTCATTTTTATGAATCATTCAATGGAATCAAGGTGGCATCATCATCGAGTGTTTCAACACTAAAGAGTCCGAATAATATTGATGGGACTTACTATGAGATTGTCCACAAGACTAAGACTTGCCCCTATTGGGCTGCTTCGAGTCTCTACCACAGTTGTTATTGCTATTTCCACCATTTTTACCTCTAATTGTCTATGCATGAGAAGTGCATGTTGCATCAATATTCTTCATGTTTACCTCTTCTATCAGTAGAGTACTCCCTACATCATTACATTTAAAACTACTCTTAGGGGATGAGGACTCATAGCAATACGAAAAGTACCCCACAACTCTAGTGCTGTAACAAGCAAGAACAAAGGCTTGATACTATATTCAAATTGAATGCCCTGTGAGATAAGCTAGTGGAAAATGGAATGAAATTCATTCAAATGAGTAGAGATGTGTATACCCTCCTTCATGCGAAGGTTCACAAGCTTCTTCAACCAGTATAACTGAGATGCATGACTTTGCTTGTCACGAAGATCACAAATCTTTTTCCATAATGCATAAGCACAACTCTCTGTGTTAATGACATTGAAATACACCTGCTTTGATAATGACAAAATAATAGTGGACTTGCATGGCTCATCTAGCACTGTCCAATCCTTTGCATTATAAAGCTTAGGGTTGATGCCCTCTAACTTCAATGGTTCGACTTATCTCTTTTGCACCAAGACTTGCCTTATCTACGTCTTTCAAGATTGGAAGTTATTGCCATAAAGCTTTTCAAGATTGAAAATAGCACTATCTGCTAATGAACCTACCGTAATAACTACACATGTCTACAAATGACAAGGATATGGGTTGTTGTAAATTCAACATAATAGTCCCAAAATAGATCCAAAAGGGCAAGCAAAAGGGTGATAACAAATGAGACTATAGCTATCCACCAACTACAATTAGACTAGTACCAAAACAAACAGTCTACTCTTCAAAAGAATGCTAAAAACTATAATTACAACAGTGTTGAAATAAAGAAAGATGTATGTGTCAATCCAACTATGGGCAAATAGCTAAGAAAGCAAGCTTCCACTGCTAGGGATATTTGGGTAGTAATCGGGATACAAAGAATATAACTAAGAGCGCTCAAGCATAGACCACCGGTACCAAAGATTGTCACGAACTCAAAGTGTTATCCCATAAGCATATACATCATGCATATAGAAGGTCCCAAGACCAACTATAGAGATCAACCAAATGCACAACCAACTGAGCAAAGAGCAATGATGCTTAGTTGGTTGTAACCAATATGCATGTATATATCATTGACAAACTACTGACAAAGGTCCCTACTTGTGTCCAAAGCACACAAAATCAAATCAGCCCATAAGGAGAGGTAACAACATCCAATAACATACAAGAGAGCATATATATGAATCAAGAGTCCCAAGATCTCAAAGAACCAAGCTCTACCAAGTAAGTATGAGCATCTCCCACTAAAAGTAAATAAAAAATTTAAAGTGAGCAAAAAAAGCTGAAGACATATACATCAAAGCATTTGGGAAGTCCAAGCACATCACTGATACATCTAGAGCATAAGTATCCAACGAAGCTTCAATACTCATAAGTGAATAAGCATGAAAGCAAGTGGCAAGTGCCCAAATACATTCAATGTAGGTCAAATCTAAGCCTCAAATGTCACCATAGTCATGTATCAACACGTATATTAGTGCCAAGCACTCTCATAAGCATGTGACATACCTAAGAAGCATGTAAACTTGAATACATAGAGCATTTCAATTTAACTACTTGCTATCCAAACAATGTGTAGCCATAAAACCCTGCACAAATTAAGTTGTTTGAGCTCAAATCCATCCAATAAGCACCTCAAGGACATTCAAGCATCAAATCCATGCTCTAGGAGCATCACATAAGCAATGAGGAGCTCAATACATGATGTCTTGGAGTGTTTACAATAGGTTTGCATTGTTCCAGAATCAATGTCTAAAGTATTTCACTTTGAAGGAGGAACCAAATGCAACTAACCAATGCTAGAATGAGTCACAGGTGTTCAAGAAAGTGCCTAATATGTCCAAGAGTTGGAGAAGTGATGAAGCCCATCAGGAAAGGGCAACTATAGGTCAAACAACATATTTGCTACTATCCTCAATGCTAATGTCTTTGCCTTTAATAAGGCACTTGGAGAGCCCCTGAAGTGGGCCTTAACAAGAAGAAATCAAGCTGGAAGAAAGCTCAAAGCATACCTCGAAGGGTTGAAGCAATGGCCACTATAGAAATAACAAATGAAACTTTGTCATGGATTGAAGCAATGCTCAGTGAAACTCCTTAATTCCAAGCTTTGATGCTAGTTGAAATGTAGAATTCAAGTGGAAGCACACAAGAAAATGCAAGAGCAAAGCAAGACCTATGGTGGCAGATGGAGCAAGAGAGGAAGAGAGAGAGACATTGTATGTGGAAAATCCAATAGTCATAATATGTGACATACCTTCCCTTATTTTATTTGCCACTAAAAGAATAAAGAATAAAGTGACAATGATGAGTGCCTAGCACCTGCAATGTACAGGTGTGTGGGTCTATATATAATAAATGTAGGTAGCTAGGCACATGCAACCTTTAAACCCCAACACAAAGGCAACTAAGAACAAGAAAGTTTGGGCTTTAACTGTCTAAGTACACTCCATCAAACCTCACTTGCCTAGACTAAATCTTATATTGTTTCTGAGCTAAACATGAGTGAGTTTTACTCACTTTGTTGACCAAAAGACCTTTTGATGAATGACTTACCTTAAGATTGCCACTTGAATGACTTGCCTTAAGACTGCCACTTAAGAAAGCATTAGATCCAATTGTCTATCAATCAACATAGTTGGTTTGCTCATTGACCATTTCGATCAATAGAGCACTTATTGGAGCCTATCACAAAAAAAACTTGAGTGCTGCAAGAACTGAGAATAGACACATCCAAGCTTGCAAGGTTGATTGGATCACAAGTCCAAGGGATCTACAATTATTAAGAGAGGTTCAAAAAGAGGATCAATTCTCTGAGGGCAAAGGCACATCAAGGAAAAGCCAAGGATGTGCAAGATTAAAGAGAAGGACTACCTTATCAATGACTCAAGTGGACAAATTTGAAAGGCAAGAACTTGAAGAGGCAAAGTTGAGAGACAGAGAAGAATTAATAAGCCTAGAGATTCGGGGGAGAAAAAGCAAGTCAGAAGACTAGAGAGACCACACAAAAACTTGACATTGCAAAAAGATTTGAAGAGTTTTTCATTTCGATATTGAAAGCTTCATACTTTGTGACTTGCCTACATAGTAAACTAGACCAAGAAGTCTACAAGTCCTAAAATCTTATTAGTCAACAAAGGGAGAACATTACCATCCAATTAACCATTCACACGAGGATAGAGCTAGTAGCTCAAGAGCCATGACTAAGTCTAGTAGACCATATGAAAACCAACATATTAAGAATAGTAATGTGGCAAGTTTCTTTTTGACAGCAATGCACGAGTCACCACTGCAATGTGTCTATTTTTTTGCTCAACAACTCCATTTTTCTGTGGAGCATATCTACATGTATACTACCTCTATATACCATTTTTCTGTAAGAAATTATAAAACTCATTGGAGAGATATTCTCCCCCTCCATCCAACCTTGGGCATTTAATATGCAACCTTATCTCGTTCTCAACAAAAGCCTTAAAGCTTTTAAAGTGAGTGAACACCTTACTTTTCTCACACATAAAGTAAACCCATACTTTGTGAGTATGATCATCAATGAAGGAAATATAATACTTGCAGCCACTCAGAGTTCCAATCTTTGTGGGAACCCATATATTAGAATGTATCAATTCAAGTGGCTTTTTGTATACATGGTTTTTATGTGCAAACACATGCCTTGCTTGCTTCCCAAATTGACATACTTTACATACTTTATGCATCCCATCAACTCCAAACTTAGGCAAACCATCCACAATCTATTTTGATTGCATGTCTTTTAGTTGTTGCACATTCACAAGACCAATTTTCTTATGCCAAATTTCAATATTAGTCACACAACACATGAACCTTATGCAAACATGGCAAGATTCATTTTAGACGGACTTGTATCAAGAGTAAACAATTTGCTAGCATGTTTCCCTTTTGCAATCAACCTTCAATCACTTTTATGATATTCTTACACAACAACCATCACATGTGAACCGAACATGCAATCCCTGTTCTACCATATGATCAACAGAAACCAATTTTTTTGTAATATTTAGTACATGTAGCACATTAGCCAAGTATTTAGTTCTACCATCTTGTATACTCAAAGGAACATCTCTAACATGAGTAATGGGATGAGAGTATCATCACATGTCTCCACATAGCCTAGAGACTTTAAACTATGCATCTCTCTAAACCACTCTCTGTGAGAAGTTATGTGGTTAGGGGCGCCTAAGTCTGCGTGCCATACATCATTCTTTGATGAACCATTAGTAGTCATAGTATTCATAAAGTGCTGCACAACAAACAATTGTTCGCTTCTATCATCATTTTTTCTATTATTGGGTACATAATTACCTTGTTGAAGCAATTTTTAAAAATGCGGCCTTTCTAACCACGATGCCAACACTTCCTACTATCACCAAAATTTCATTACCAATTAGAATATGCAAATTAATCTCTTTGACTCCCCTTTCCTTGGGATAATTTTCCTTTATTTTGTTGTGCATCATAACTTTGACCACCACCCCCACCTTGGCATCTACCCATGACCTCCATCTTTGCTTCTAGAGTAAAACACCTATTCAAACTTGTTCTTGATTTGAGAAGAAGAGGAATCCAAGCTAAGTTTCTTCTCCTCAAGTATTAGCATAGAAATCAAGTTTGCAAAATCAAAAATATTATCCCGTGTATTCATAGATGACTTGAAGCTCTTATATTCATCTCCAAGTCCATCTAAGCATGCACCCACAACATCATCATCATTAACTACCATACTGATAGATCCAAGAGCTTTCACAATACTCTTGATCTTCGCGCATAATCATTAATGGACAAATTTCCTCTTTTCACTTTGAGCTCAACTTTTGGCCTTTGTGTTTACTTTGAATAGCGCAAGGGTATCAGATTTCTACAAATAGCCTATTATGTTATCTTCTTCTTCTTCTTCTTCTTCTTCTTCTTCTTTCAACCATGGGATAGCTCTGATACCATGAAAATAGACAAGAGAGAAGGGAGGTAAAGAAATCAAGAGCATACACACAAAACAATGAAGACTTGAGCACATAGAGACATAGGGTTGAAATCTTATTATTATTATTATTATTATTCTTCTTCCACACAAAAGAACTTAGTCTTTAAGATGATAAAATACTAATATGAAAGTACCTCAGCGAGTGTACACATAGTCACTAAGTGTGAACCTACTAAGAAAAGAAGAGATAGCACAATGAATGTGCCACTCATGGGTGTAGTCCAACTGTAGAATAACTGGTGTATCCTCATGTTGATCACCTAAAATGACAGTGAGTAATAACTTGTCACATCAACAAGGTGCATAGTGGATGCAAGCTCATTTAAAGTTCGGCATCTCAACAAAGACCACTCAACTTAAAAAGCACATAGTCACACATTTTCACCACATCCCTTTATGAGCACTCAATCACACCTAATGAGCTAGACCACACATGTCTACTCAACAACATAAGGCAAAGTCCACTTGATTAGATATAGGTTGGGCACTTGAGCACATCACATCCTAGGCACTCCATTTCCACTTGGGTATTAGGGCACTATTACACCATAGGGTATTTGACACACCTAATCAAAATACCTACCACATATCAAACTCATGTTCATAATTGTAGGGATACCTTAGTGTAGCTCACAAAGGCACATGTATCATTAGGTTTTTATGGGCATAGTCTTACCTAGTAGCTCACAATTGCTCTAGCCCTTAGAGCATGCACATAGCACCTAGTTTCCCACAAGCACCTAGGCTAGGAGTCTCTCTTTGTGAGTTGACCATGCATACACCCTAGGCACTTCCACTTTGAACATCTTTGATAGATACATAGTGTTAGGTCTCTAGGTGTGCTTACCTGTGATAAGATTGATTCGTCAAGGATAGAGTCCTTTGGCACATAAACACCTTAGTTAGAGCACTTAGGAAGGGGGGGGGGGGGGAGAGGGAGGGAGACTAGAAAAATTAATGAGAAAGAGAGAGAACTACGAGAGAGAGAAGGGAGGAAATACACATGCATGCAAACACACACATCCATGCACAAACACATACCTACATGCATACACAACATGTACATATATAGGCGGAAACAGATGAGAGATAGGGGAGTTGGGAAAAAAAAGGGAGATGAGAGAAAAATGATGAGAGGGAGAGAGAGGACAGACACACTTATGAGACCATACAAATGGAAACACATATATTAAACACACATGCATATACCTACACACATACACATATGCATGCACATGTAGATACTTGCATACATAACATGCACACATATGAGGTGGAAGAAGATGAGAGATAGGGGACTCAGGGAAAAAAAAGTAGATGAGAGGGAGAGAGAAGACTTACACACTTATGAGACCACACAAATGGACACACACACACACACACCCACATGTAAAAGAAAAAGAAGAGGAAGAAGAGAGAAAGGACATGAGAGTGAAAAAAAATGGAGAGACAAAAGAGGGGAAAGAAAAATGACGAGCTTATGAGACTAGACATATTGACACATGTTTATAATCACTCATACACATACAAACATGGTCAGCTTCTTTGTGACTTAACCACCCATGAATCTTGCATTAGGACGTGAAGTCCCCTAATTGTTCTTGACATCTGTCCTTTGAACTTGGAGTGAAGCACCAAAAGATCACCAGCCTATTTTTCATTAGGCAGACTATGCCTATTTCTATTCTATATAATAACAAAAGGTTTTGTAGGGGGGCCACGTGGCACACGCGGAGCCTGCCCACCCAACAAAACCTTTTGGTGGCTCCACGTGGCCCACCTGCCGTCACCACACATTGTCCACACCTACTCATCGTTGGCGTGCCCATCGTTTTCGTGGTTGCCCATTGCCCCCTTTATGCCCGCCTGCCCAGTCCTAGCATAAAGTGCTGGGCGGGTGAATTATGACGAAAGAATGTTAATTCTATCTGTATTCTATCAATGTTGCGCTGTCGACTTCTTTCATTGCGATCTGCTTTTTTAATTACGCAAAACTGAATGTGATTATGAATATAATTATCCGCAGTTTCTTTGACGAGAGAGAGTGTGTCTATATGGCATTTCTGTTTCTATTTCATGGAAGACGAAAACATCGCTTGCAGAGGTTTCTAGGTGTTTAAAGAGTGAAAATGAAGTTGTTATGAACAAAGTTCATTGCGAGTGCTCATGGATGTGAGCCGGATGATGTGTCAGGCGAGCTTTCATGGCGTCTCTGTACATAACCACATGAAGTGCAGTTCCTCTCAAATCACGAACGTATGCTCGCGCAAAGCAAAGCTGCTCGATTCGTGGCTCACACCTCGCTTGGGAAGATTGGGAAGTAGGTTGCTTGCAACAATGGTCTGCAAAATGTTCATTTTTAACTCTGCTTATCTTGTTTTGTCACGTCTCCACATGACAGATGTCAAGTTCGTCATTGTGTTTGTGATAGTTTCCACAGGATTGTCCGCCTGTTTTCTGTTTTGGAGAAATGACAGTGATAGCATTGATCCCCTAGAACTTATGGCGAGGGATTTGGAACGTTTAAGTCTTTAAGTCTTAAGTGAAATCCACCAGAATGCCCCTGAATTTCGCCAACATACAAATATTTCAAAAATGGCCCAAATATCAATGTGCTTTTTTCGTGACAAATTCAGAGAAAATCACCACAATGCCACCCCTAACATTTGCAAATTACCGAAATGCAGATGTGTTTTTCAGGTCAAATTTGCAGAGTCCATTCCGAAATCGCCTTTAAATGCCTCAACCCAAAATCACTAACGTTAGGGGGCATTTATGTTACTTGATGTCAAGCATTAATCACCTTTTTTCAGCTCATTAAACACCCCCAAAATCCTATTGTTGGCGACTGCTCCATCTGCTGCCGACCTGCTGCCACATCATCTCGGATGTGCTGGTAGCCTAGGCATTTTCTACAGAACAGGCTGCCCTGCTGTAGCCCAGTTGTCATGTCCTATTGTTGGTGACTGCTCCACCTGCTGCTGACCTACAGAACAGGCTGCCCTGCTGTAGCCCAGTTGTCATGTCCTATTGTTGGTGACTGCTCCACCTGCTGTTGACCTGCTGCCACATCTTCTAGGATGTGTTGGTAGCCCAGGTGTTTTCTACAGAGTAGGCTGGCCTGCTGTAGCCCAGGTGCCATGTCATCAACCAAGTGCTGGCAACCTGATTTTAGCTCTCTGTCCGACATTTCCAGCACCTGCTGTTGCTGATCTGGCTGCGCCCTGGCTGATGTCATCAACTGAGAGAGGTTGCCGGCTGCATTTCATGCACATTTGTTGCTGCCCCGCTTCGTTGAACTTCCTACAAGTGTGTTTTCTCCTCAAGAGGTTGCATTTGCTGCTGATCACTCTCTGGAACTACTACAGTTGTGTTTTCTTCATCTCTGACTGCATGGCATTCTCAGACATTTGAGCTTTGGTGATGTGGTGCTTTGGGATTTCCTGGAGCAATAGGATTGGTGTCAATTGCGCGAGGATTCTAATCAGATTCCAAGCATATGGTAGAGCACAAGGTCACATGCACTTAGAAAGGTGGTTCAAGCTGTGCAGGAGCTAAGCCTAGGGTCGTAGACTTTGCAAAAGGTAGGAATTGAATGTGCTGTCACTCGAAAGGATCTAGGATATGAGCACGCAACTAGTGCTCAATGTTGGACATTGTTAGATGTTAGTACTTTGGTGTTGAACAATAAGTGTGATAGGAAATTGGAAAAAAGTAGCCTTTGTAAAGTTATGCTCAGCTGGGGTTAAAGTAAATTCATGAGCCCGAGACTCGAAGAAATCACGGGATATCAAGGGCAAAAGTTGCTATAAGTTATGCCGCACATGTACTTGGTGGTATCTGGTGCCAGTTTTTGGCCTAGGTCATCCATTTGGCCATAAGTGTCAGTTGGTGACACAAGAGAAGTGACGTTTAATGGTACCTAATGTCAATCTGATGGTCAAAGATGGCGCAGAGACACTCGAGAATGGAAGTTGCCTAGCCAATTTAATTATTGGACAGTCATATTATTTTTCAGGGCACTGAAATAATTATTATTAGATTAATTTTCAGTATTTTAAGGTTGAAAATTAATACTTAATTATGAAAAATGTTGGAAAAACCATTTGGGAAGGCTGCCACTTGTGAAAAATGCCCATGCAAGATTGAAAAACGTCTTTAGAGGTTGGAGAGAGACATTTCTATATATTCAGGCTGCAAGAGAGAGGGAGGGGAGGTTGTTGGTTTGATTTGCAGCCATTGGAGGACCTTTTGAGGCAGCCAGGGGCAAAAGAAGACTAATCAACAGCAGGAGGTAGCATCTAGAGGCTGTTGAGATAGGGCAACAGTTGTAAATGATTGATTTTCTTCAGTTTTTTGCATCTACAAGCTGTTGTGGCAGGGCAACAGTTGCATTTGAGTGATTTTCAGTCATTCTTCGCGACAAAACTTTGAATTTTCTCTCTCTACAGCTTTTTCTCTCATCTCCTAGTCATTTCACAACCTTGCTCTGAAGATCTTAGCATTTGGACCCTTGGAGGCTGAGAAATTGCAAATTTCTTTGCTGTAAATCCTAATTTACAGTAGAAATTAGGGTTTAGCAGCAGCCTTGGGAAGCGTGCCAAAAATTGGAAGCTCCAAGACTTGGATTCAACAAAGCTGAAGGTGAATTTCAGAATTTAGGTGGAGGACTAGCCAGCCATTGAATTTGGGGCATTTCCATCGTCTATGAAGTGGGTGAAGGCCAACATCGGTAATTGCATTTCCCCCTTCACCATGTGATTGACGAAGGAGTGATGCATCCTCTCCACTTCATCCCATATCACCATGTGAAGACATGCTTGCTGTAATTCACTGCTGATAACAATTTCAGCAATAATGCAATATTCCCAAGTTGCAATCAAGTACCGCAGGCCCACCAATTCATAGGATTTGATGGTATTTTGGCAATGGAACCATAAAACCAGCCTTCCTTCCATAGATAGGGTGGTAAATCCCTGATTACAACTTAATTACAGCAACAAACAATAAATGCAAATCTAAAAATACAAATTTACCTATTGATCTTGGACAATGCACACCTGATTGGCCCCGAAATTGGCGCCCCTTCCGGTATTTCTTTAGCTTTATTGAAGAAAAAGTTGATTTACAATGGGATTTTCCCAATCCCTTTCGGTATTTCAACTCCCCTTGTTGTCCAAAGTGACTAGCAAGTCTTCAATCTATTTTTCCCCTTGATTTGGACACTCAATCGGCCTTCACCCACTTCATAGACGATGGAAATGCCCCAAATGTTGGTACTTCAATGCATTAAGAGGCTGATGACTAGCAAGGGACTGAAGAATTTGATGATAGCTTCAAGGATCGAATGCGTACAACAGTAAATCTTTTTGCTGAATTGGCAAAGGATCCCCAGTTTACTCGATTCTTGAATGCCCCAAAGAAGGACATCAAAGGCAAAGAGAAGAAGATACCTTCTACAGCTTCGGGACAGCGACAAGAACTGAAGGAAATGCCTAAGCCTTCTTTAGAAGAGCCCAAAATGCCTAACGAGCTCAAACAGTTGGTATCTGTGGGGCAGCAAGTTCAAATGCATGGCCAACTTGGTAGTGCCAATACATGGGAATATGGGCAACAAGGCAATTATGCACATGCAAGCATGGGACATCAAGGATACTTTGGTGGTGGTATCATTTTTCATGCTATGGTTGGATAAATCCCTATGGTATGCAGCAGCCAATGCATGGCTCACAACATCCAATGTATCCGGGTAATGCAAGTGGAATGCCTAATCCCATGTATGGCAGCATAATTATGGTGCTTGGGGCACAAAGCGGGCTATATGGATATGTATCGGCACCCCCAGGGACTGTTGGAGCACAAGGATTTGGTGCTGGTCATGTAGGTGCTTTAGATAGTGCTGGTTTTCATGCAAATACAGCCAATGCACCCTTTTTGCAGCAGCCCATTTATGATAACTTGATTCCCATAGGTCTGTCGAAGGACTATGATGAAGGTGGCAAAAGTGTGAAGTTTGAGCCTTTCGGTGGTGCACAAGATAGGTTGAAAGCACTTGTTTTTATTCAGTAGTTTGATGCAGCCTATTCTGGAGGTATCTTCACAGGGGCATTTAAGATACGCAAGGAAGCCACATTTTTGCTGGTCATGTAGGTGCTTTAGATAGTGCTGGTTTTCATGCAAATACAGCCAATGCACCCTTTTTGCAGCAGCCCATTTATGATAACTTGACTCCCATAGGTCTGTCGAAGGACTATGATGAAGGTGGCAAAAGTGTGAAGTTTGAGCCTTTCGGTGGTGCACAAGATAGGCTGAAAGCACTTGTTTTTATTTAGTAGTTTGATGCAGCCTATTCTGGAGGTATCTTCACAGAGGCATTTAAGATACGCAAGGCAGCCACATTTTTGATAGGAAATGCATTGCAGTGGTGGTCTACACTCCTTATTCAAGGGAAGTCACCTACCACTTGGGTCCAGTTCAAGCAAATGTTTGCTTCAAAGTACCTTTGAAGTAGACATTATGGAATTAGTTGAATTCCAAAGACTGCAAGAACTTGGATCAATATAATAAGAAGTTTTGGGATGCATTGCTTCCTATTACTTCTTATCGCCCCGTACCCCTTCATGAGCAAGTGGAAAAATATGTTTGTGGGCTGCCCAAAGAAATCAGATATTTTTGTATTAAATCCACCGTGTCTAGTATGTCTCAGCTTATAGAGACTGCTGCTACAGCCAATGCTTTGCTACGTGGGAAGGATTCGGGCTTCCTAGAGAGTGGGGAGAAGCCAAATAAAAAGTTGTTTAAGGCTGAGAAAAGAGGCAGATCTGAATATCAGCCTGAAAAGAGGCCAAAACAACAAAGTAAGGCCTCGAAAACATTGGCATAGCGTAGGGAATTGATGGCTGCAAATAAATGTTTTATTTGTGAACAGGAGGGTCACATTGCAAGGGATTGTCCCAATAGGCAACAAGTTGGAAAATCAGGAAATCAGGGAGATTCTAAAGGAAAAAAGCCTAAAACATCAGTGGGATTGATGTGCGATGTTGTTAGTGATCAGCCCAATGATGATGCTACTGAGTTGTGCAGAGCATGGGGCAAAATTAGAGATCAACATGTATTGATTTTCTTTGATAATGGTGCACGAGCCAACTTCATCTCTGTTGATATGGCCGCTCGTCTAGGCATGAGAGAGGATGAGATGGGACCCATGGGGGAAGTTGGAATGGCATGTAAAGGCCATGCAGAGCTTGTCACACTGCTCATTGGAAAGCTTCGGTTGCACATACAAGGATATGTGAACAATGAAGAGTTCTTCATTGCTTCACTTGAGGGTTGTGATGTATTGCTTGGTATGTTGTGGTATCACCGTATGCATGCAGTGATTGATTCTCGTGCAAAAAAGATTACTATTCAGCATAAGGGAAAGGTACTCACACTTGATGTAAAGTTGAAAGGTGAATCTGGCCCTGTTGTATCTACAACTGCCATTTCTAAAGTAATGAAGAGTCATCTTTCAACGTACTTGGTTTTACTAAGGATAAAGATGATAGTGAGAATGTTGGGAGCATGTCTAAGTTAGAGAAGGATCACATGTCATTTCTAAAAATGTATGCTGATTGCTTTTCTCAGTCACTTCTAGGGCAGCTACTACTTGTAAGGCCAGAAGATCATGGCATAGATCGTATCCTTGGAAGTAGCCCATCTAATAAGGCACCCTATAGAGTCAGTGCACCCCAATAGGATGAGATTATGACTCTGATAAATGAGCTGTTAGAAAAAGGGTTGATTCAGTCCAGCTCATCTCCTTTTTTGTTCTTCAGTGCTTTTGGTGCAGAAAAAGGATGCTTCATGGCGTATGTGCATTGATTATCGTGCTTTGAATAAGATCACAATAAAGAACCACTTTCCGATTTCTCGGATTGACGACGTTATGAGTAGATTGCAAGGGGCAACTATATTTAGCCGTATAGGTTTGAAAAGGGGGTATTATCAAATACGCATTAGACCAGAAGATGTGTCTAAGACAGCTTTTAGGACATCTTTTGGATTGTATGAGTTTCTTGTTATGCCTTTTGGACTTACGAATGCTCCTGTCACTTTTAATCGGATGATGGATTGTATCTTCGGGACACATAGAGGATTTGTGGGCACTTTCTTTGATGACATGATTGTCTATTCAAAGAACGGGACAGAGCATAGAAAACACTTGGATATGGTGTTCAATGAACTGTGTGACCATATGTTGGTTATCGATAATAAGAAAAGTGAATTCTTCTTGTATGAAATCCACTTTTTGGGGCATATTGTATCGGCTGATGGTATTTGCATGGACCTTGCAAAGGTTGAAGCAATACGATCATGGCCACCTTTGAGGAATGTGCATGAGATCCGCAACTTCTTGGATTTATGTTCTTACTATATGTCACAACTCTATAGAAACAGAATTTGTATCCTTTTTCACTAATTTGTCTATATAATGATTTATTAAATTTATTTCCTTTGCACTAATTAGATATAAAGAAAAGTGCATTGGAGCTGGCCACTGATGAGTGGTCACAGGTTATGGTGGACCCATGCGGTGGGTTAGAGAAAAGATAGTTCACACTTCCACCTATATGACTCGATTGGGCGCCTGTGACTAGAACTCACGCAAATCAGGGTTAGACTCGCACACAGAAAGGATTGATGCCGTGAAGTGTGGGCTAGATCCACTAGAACAAACAGTTACAATCAACAAGATGGCATGATCATGAATTGCTTGTGTAATGTGTATGTGTGGGCTGAAAGCTTGAAATGCACATTTCTTTGCATAGGAAAGTCACATGAAGATTCGGATACCATTTTTGCGATGTACACGGAAAAAGCTTTCATATGACACCCATATTGGGGGGGTCCCTAAATTTTAGGAGGTCCCTAAAATTTAGGAGCCTCGAATTAGCCTAAAAATGCTAGTCCTAAAAAATAGGGATATCATTCTAAAAATAGTAAGTTCTGTACTCTGACTGTACTTACTAAATTTGGTTGTTTCTATTCTTGACAGTATTCAACCCAAAAAGGAAGGCCATAGAGAAGAGACAAGTGTCAAGACACTTGTCACACAAGTTTCCAAGTGTCCCACCACTTGTCACATCTCATGACATGTGGCTGGACACTTGTCTTGTGCTACTCCACTTTCCCCTTTTGTACTAGCTCTCCCCTCTCCTATAAATAAGAGCTCGTTTTTCTTCATTCAACATCATTTTTCTTTGCTGTAAACTCATGTACAGCATCCACAGATAGCCAGAAACTGGCCCCATCCATCCCCATCATCATCCCCCACTTCTCCATTATCAAATTCCTCCATATTCCCTCTTCTATCACTGCTGTTTTACAAGACAGCAAGCCTGTAAATTCATTACAGCACCTCCTTCTTGAGCTCTTTCTTTCATTTTAGCTACAAGAAGAAAACCCTATCCATGTACTGCTGATCAACGATGGAGAAAGGCTGAATTTCCCTTTTTCTTCTCTCATACTGTAAAGAAATCAGTTCTTATCATTGCATAATAGATAATGCATGTGTGTTTGTACATCTTTGCATGATCTTGTGAGAGTGAGAATTACTTTTTCTCACTCTCAGGTTGATTGTAACTGAGCTCTTCCCTAAGGGACTTGGGTTGAGCAGAAATACATTCCTTCGGGGGGGGGATTGCCCATCTTCAACCCTCAATCTTGTCTCCATTACTTTTACATTTTCATGGCTGTAATTTTGTGAGTAATTTTCATTTTCAGCTTTAAGTGTTCATTCTCTTTTATATTAAATCTCGAAAACGAGCAAATATCATAATTGTTAAGCATACTACATTGTTCGGGGCGTTTACACTATAGAAAGTATATATGCGGGTTTGCTGAAATTGCATCTCCATTGCATGCCTTGCAGAAGAAGGATGTGCCATTTAGATGAACTGCAGTGGAAATTTCAGCATTTGAAAAGTTGAAGGAAAAGATGACTTTAGATCCTATGCTTGTGTTGCCCAATCTAAGGAAGTCATTCATAGTTCAATGCGATGCATGTGGTAATAGCATTGGGACTGTTCTTATGCAGGACGGCTGAGTTGTGACTTATGAGAGTCGAATTCTCCACGGTGCGGAAAAGAATTTGCAGGTCTATGAGAAAGAGCTCTTGGCTGTAATTCATGCACTGTCTACGTGGAAACATTATTTGTTGGGGGTGGATTTTACACTAGGACAGACCATCAAACTTTGAGGTACTTTCTGATGCAGACAAAGTTGTCAGAGAAGCACATGAGATGGGCAAATTTTCTCTCTATGTTTCATTTTTAGATTGTACATATTGATGGTAAAAAGAATATTGTGGCTAATGCACTGTCACGTAAGCCAGAAATTTCAGCTGTCAGTATGGTTTATCACACTGAGTTGGATGCCATGAAAGAGCAATATGTTGCTGATTTGGACTTTGCTAATGTTTATGATCAGCTTTGCAATGGCCAAAGGCATGAATACTTTGTGGTAAGAGATAGATTTCTGATGATGCATGGATGACTATGTGTCACAAAGCAGTTAAGGCCTAGAGTTATCATTGAAAGTCATGTTCCTTCGTATGCAGGACACAGAGGCATTGATGCCACGGTCAAGGCAGTGGAGCATTTCTTTTATTGGCCAGCTTTGAGGCATGATGTATAATAGTTTGTTAAGACATACATCGTATGTCAGAAGGTAAAGCATGATAGGCAAAAGATGCCGGGTTTATTATA
Organism: Lygodium microphyllum; assembly: GCF_053477565.2. Lineage (NCBI taxonomy): Eukaryota > Viridiplantae > Streptophyta > Polypodiopsida > Schizaeales > Lygodiaceae > Lygodium > Lygodium microphyllum. The sequence continues at coordinate 120,651,628 of NC_141150.1, read as the reverse complement.
GCCCTTGCCTATTTCAGATAGGCCTTGGCGGAGCATTGCAATGGACTTTATCTTTGAGCTTTCTAAGACATCTACACGGAATGATGGGATATGGACTATCATTTGCAGATTTAGCAAACAAGACCATTTCATTCCGATGAGGAAGAAAATAAAGACTGATCATATGGCACGATTGTTTTTGCAGCACATCTTTAAGTATCATGGTATGACAGAGTCAATCATTAGTGATCAAGACCCTTGGATGACCAGTTTATTTTGGAAGGACTTGTTTGAGAATATGGGTACCACACTAAAATTCTCATCATCCTTCCATCCGCAGATAGATGGTCAGTCTGAGGAAGCAAATTCCATAGTGTTAGATCTTTTGAGATGCTATGTTTTAAACCACAAGACACAGTGGGAGTAGTATTTGCCCTTGGTTGAGTTTGCTTACAACAACATAGTGCATAGTTCTACGGGCAAAGCTCCATTTGAGGTAGTAGAGGGTGGTAAGAAAGTACCCCCTATTTTGCCCATAAAAGATACGATCTTTGAGTTTGATCGCTATGTGGAAAGCATGGATGTAGCTTATTAGAAGGTTAAGTATGTACTTCAAAGATCATAGGATAAGCAAAAGAGGGCAGCTGATCGCCATAGGCATGCTTTGCAATTTGCAAAGGGTGATTATGTATGGCTGCATTTTGAAAAGGCAAGGTTGAAAAAGATGAAAGGAAGAGAAAAATTGTATCCAATGTTGAGTATGAGATACTATGGGCCCTTCAAGGTGTTGGAGAAGATCAATGATGTGGCATATCGGCTGCAATTACCTCCACATTGGCGGATACATAATGCCTTTCATGTTAGTTTGTTGAGGCCTTTTTGTGGTGATGTGCCAAAGGATATATATGCTGAAGAGCTAGATGAGATTTTGGTACCTGAGCAGATTTTGGCACACAAGGAAAGAAAGGTCAAAGGTAAAGTTTCCACGAGGTACTTGGTGAAGATTTAAAATTATTCACCAATGGATGCAAAATGGATGGAAGAGGATGACTTGGCAGACCATCCTCAATTGTTGCAACTTTACCTAGATGCCTTTCAGTTAGAGCTGACTTTAATTCGGGCTCCGTCAGGTTCAGTAGAGCAAGGGTCTGGAGTATTGCCTGATGCTCAAGGGGGAGGTATTACTTCCACTCCTTCAGTTATGGACAACTCTCGTATGTAGTGGATCTTGGATGTATTAAGCATACATTCAGGGTACTATAGTTGAATAATATGTTTGCAAGGAGATCACTATTCAGTGTGCTAGTCACTATGTATGGTATGCAGATTGGTATGGTTTTCATTGTAGCTCTGAAACTGTACATTTGCATCCGTTATGTTGGGGGTGTAATCAGTTATGCTTGGTATGGCATTGGTATATTTGGTGTAGCATCAGTTAATGATCATCAGGGGGACTGATTATCAAATGTTGGTTTTCAGCGTATGATAATTAATATTCAATGGTATTCAACTCAGTTTTTGATCAGCTTGAGAGCCGTTTATGGTCACTTTTTGGATCAGTTGTGCATCAGTTTTTGCAGTGATTGCCGGTTAGTTTTTCAACAAGTTTGTGACTAGTTTGGGGTCACATTTGCAGCAGTTTGTGATCAGCTCTCAGATCAGCTAGTGATTAGTTTATGATCAGATTATGCTCAGTTTTCAATGGTTTACATTTAGTTCCATGGACAATAGCATATTTTATGATGCCATTGATGTTTTAGCTATGGTTTATGTTTGGTTATGCTATGCTATGGTTTGGTTTTGTCAGATGAGTTGAGCTCATGAGAAATAGACATGTCACATGATAATCTGGCAATGTTTTTGAGATTCTTTGTGAGTCTTATGTTATATTATGTTGGCTGGTAATTTTCAGCATATGTTGGGCATATGGAATGGTTGAACAGTAGTGCGTACTGTTGTGTTGACTATGATGCCCTATGGAAATTCCAATGTATTACGTTGCTTTTGATGCATTTGACAACGCAATCAATAACGATTGTAAGGATTTCAAGAGGGAGGGCTATCATGAGGATATGTATTTTTGAAGCCTCACTTAACATGTGGATTAATTTTTAATCACATAATTAAGTAAATGATGCACATGTGATGTGCAGCTAGGGTTAAAGTAAATTCATGAGTCCGAGACTTGAAGAAATCACGGGATGTCAAGGGTAAAAGTTGCTATAAGTTATGCCGCACATGTACTTGGTGGTATCTGGTGTCAGTTGTTGGCCTAGGTTATCCATTTGGCCATAAGTGTCAGTTTGTGACACAAGAGAAGTGACGTTTAATGGTACTTAATGTCAATCTGATGGTCAAAGATGGCGCAGAGACACTTGGGAATTATTAGATTAATTTTTAGTATTTTAAGGCTGAAAATTAATACTTAATTATAGAAAATGTTCGAAAAAACTATTTGGAAAGGCTGTCACTTGTGAAAAATGCCCATGCAAGATTGAAAAACGTCTTTAGAGGTTAGAGAGAGGCATTTCTATAAATTCAGCTTGCAAGAGAGAGGGAGGGGAGGCTGTTGGTCTGATTTGCAGCCATTGGAGGACCTTCTGAGGTAGCCAGGGGAAAAAGAAGACCAATCAACAGCAGGAGGCAGCATCTACAAGCTGTTGAGATAGGGCAGCAACTGTAAATGATTGATTTTCTTCAGTTCTTTGCATCTACAAGCTGTCGTGGCAAGGCAATAGTTGCATTTAAGTGATTTTCAGTTATTCTTCGCAACAAAACTCTGAATTTTCTCTCTCTACAGCTTTCCCTCTCATCTCCCAATCATTTTACAACCTTGCTTTGAAGATCTCAGCATTTGGACCCTTGGAGATTGAGAAATTGCAAATTTCATTGTTGTAAAATCCTAATTTACAGCAGAAATTAGGGTTTAGCAGCAGCCTTGGGAAGTGTGTCAGAAATTGGAAGCTCCAAGACTTGGATTTAATAAGGCTGAAGGTGAATTTCAGCTGAATTCAAGTGGAGGACTAGCCAACCATTAAATTTGGGGCATTTCCATCGTCTATGGAGTGGGTGAAGGCCAATTGAGTGCTTGAATCAAGGGGCAAAATAGATTGAAGACTTGCTGGTCACTTTGGACAGCAAGGGGAATTGAAATACTGAAAGGGATTGGGAGAATCCCATTGTAAATCAACTTTTTCTTCAATGAAGCTAAAGAAATACCGGAAGGGATGCCAATTTTGGGGCCAATCGGGTGTGCATTGTCCAAGATCAATAGGTAAATTTGTATTTTCAGATTTGCATTCATTGTTTGCTGTTGTATTTAAGTTGTAATCAGGGATTTACCACCCTATCCAAGGAGGAAGGTTGGTTAGACAATGAATGAATACTGAACCTCGAACTCCTGTATCTCAAGGATCAAGGCAGGGGTAATGAGCCGGAGAGTGTGTCGTACTCTGAACGGATCCCGAATTGCAGCAAGGTAGCCTCTGGATGTCAAACACCAACAAATGCAGTAGTGAGAAGCTGGATCTGATGCAGACGGCAGTGAAGAGAGAAAAACTAAAAACACAGGTAGGACAGCTTGCAAGAGAGAAAAAGACTAAAAACGCAGGCTGTAGGAGATAGTAAGACTAAAAACGCAGGTAGGATAGCCTGCAGGAGAGAGAAAACTGCCAAATGACATGCCAGACAGCTGGGCGACAACCTGCAGGAAGCAAATGCAGGGCTGTGATGATGTGGCAGACTGTACGGTAGCAGGTTTGTGCAGGAACAATAGCCGCTTGACTGGGATCAGCTCCAAACTGCGTGAAGAGGGCTGGAAATCAGGCGCCAACTGATGTAGACAGCAATGGACAGCTTCGGTTGAGATGTCCTCCGTGAAGGGGTGTGGGCAGCAAGTTGTAACACCTGAAATCTGCAAAAATGAGATTGTTTTCTGAATGGAGGGCAGCATATGTATTTATAGAAAGTTTGGGCCTTCCCATGTAGGTTTGTGCTTATGGGACATAGAAACTCTCTAGGATTGCGTTTCTTTTATATAAACTAGGTTTTTTCATTAATTAATCAAGTTTTGGGGTTGTTTAAGTAAAGCTAATGCATTTTTAGCTCAACATCCCGTCTCAGGCCCAACAATGGTGCCACGAGAAAGATCTTTTATCCCAAGGCGTCCCACTTGTCACAAGGATGTGAAAATTTGATGCTTTGCTTATGTTTCATTGACATTTGATTAAAGGATTAATCATGTGCAATTAAAAGATGCACATGTGTTGCACATGTGAGGTGCAAGCTACTTTTTTACAGTTGAAGGCTCAAGGACCCTGTGAAAAAGATGGGTGTCAAAGGCAAAAGTTGTAACAAGTTACACTTGTTAGATTCTAGGAGAATTTTGGTGTCAATTTGCCCCTAGGACCATTAATTGGCCATTAAGTGTCAGTGGTGACAGTAGGGACTATACATTAATTAATGGATTAATGCTTGTCCAAGGGTCAATTAATGCATGGGATCACTTTGGGTTGCAAATGGCCTAGCCAATTAATTTTTGGATGGGCAAGGTCAATTTTCTGGGAATGGATTAATGGCTGAATTAATTTTCAGAATTAATTAATTCTGAAAATTAATTAAATGGCTGGAAATTGCTGAAAATGAATTAAGAAAGATGCCACTTGGCAAAACTTTCCCATGCAAGTGGGGGAAAGGTTAAATAGGGCTGAAGGGAGAGGGAAATCTCGTTTTTTCATTTTGGAGCGATTGGGAAGAGGTGTTGGATTATTGTTGCTAGCTTTTGGGGCCATTTTCCAGCCATTGGAGACCATTTTGGTGATGGAGATTGCATATTCTTGACCTTGGGAAGCTGGCAATTGCTGCTGATGCACTTTCTCTTGAAGATCACAGTCTCTGATGCTCCTATTGTTGTTGGTGCATCCGTCTGGGGCTGGTATAGCAGGGCAGCAGCAGATTTTGATCAATTCTTTGCGACAAATCTCAGAATTTTCTCTCTCTACAGCATTCTCTCATCTCCTTTAGCCTATGCTCAGCCATTCTTGGCCATTCGGAGGAAATCTCAGCCATTTTTAGTGGGCTGATCTGTAATCTCTGCAGTAAATCCTAATTTACAGCAGAAATTAGGGTTTAGCAGCCACCTTGGGATCCGTACCAGAGATTGAAGGCTCAAGGGACTGAAATCAGCAGTTGATAATTGAAGATTATCAAGGAATTTCAGGAGCCAGCCCATCCCGAATTGATTTGGGGCAGCATTTGGCTAGCCTAGGGTCAAATTGGAGAAGAAGAATCAAGGGGCAAATGACCCAAAAGGCTTGCTGGTCATTTATGATAGCAAGAGCAATTGGTTAGCAGGAGGAGATTGAAGAATCTCAAGTTGTACTCCTTCCAATTGAATGAAAGCTAAAGAAATACCGTAAGGGGCGCTAGTTTGGGGCCAATAGGGAGTCTACTGTCCAAGAATGTTATGGTAAAGTGGGTATTTCATTTTATGTGCATTTATTTATTGCTGTAATCAACTCTTAGATCAGGTTATCACCACCCATTCCAAGAAGGAAGACTGGCTCCATCCACCCCAAAGCAGCTAGAGCATCAGACAAAGGGTGTGTGTCGGCTGCCGAGTGGCCTACTAAGATTACAGAGGCAATGGTTATCTTACCCAAGGAGCCTAAGTGATCACCCCAGAGAGGATAGGGCATCAGACAAAGGGTGCATGTCGGCTGCCCAGTGGCCTACCAAGCCCTACAAAGACGAATGGAATCAACTACGGATTGATTTTTTTTTTTTTTTTTTTTGGAATTTGGGAATTTGATAGGTTTAGCGCATTAAGTGTGGGTTCAAGTTAGTTTTCAACCTATTGAGTATCTGTGTCCCAAACTAGAGAATGATAAAGGATGGTCAGACCCAAGACCTTCACAAAATAAGCATACTATCCCTACCATTACTGGGTGTCGGTAAAGAAGAATATAGCTAAGTTGTGGATATAGCAAATATGTGAAGCAACCAAGACAAGTAAAGCAAGCAAGCAAGCTAAGGAAAAAGTGGTTTGGAGATTGCCATGGGTAATGCCACGAATATGGTGGATCCAGAGTCGACCACTCCAAAAGACCGAAAATGGATAAATGCGCACAGATGAATGTTTACGTGAATAGAACGCCAATGCATGGGGTAATGCAAAGGGTGATGCAAGATGTCATGCTCATGCAAGATGCAATTCAACGGTGCCACTTGGACAGTGCCTTCATAGGGGAATTGTTCACTTGCCCAAGTGCCCTTTTACAATCATATCATCCTAACAGTGAGGATGAAGTTACAGATGTCCATTTTATAATAAATGAATGAATGTCTAAAAACCTGTAAGCATCATCACTATCACTATCAAGAGGAGAAGCCGCCCCCTCTCAAACTGGAAGGGAAAGCAAGAGGGAAGCACCCTCTCCCCGTCAAGCGGAAGAAGTAGGGGAGGATATATCCAAACCAATCTTGGGTAACATGTAGTCGTTTATTGAAAACATGATGAAAGTATGTTTTCTCTCACCTTTCTCAAAGCGAAATCTAGCTTTTCTCTCTCCCTAATTTTGCTTCTCTCTTCTCATTGACCTTTGGGCTCCACATGGAGACTTTACTTACTTGTGTTTGCAAGTATTTAATGTGTCAAGATAGCATGCCCAAGCTGAGTTACTTGGGCATGCCTTGGCTCCTATATTTGGTTTGCAACTTTGTCCTACTTACTTTAGGCTTTTATATTTGATGATGTACCTATTGGAGCAAGAAGAAAAATGATTGTTGAAAAAAGGATGAAAAGGCATAGCATAAGGTTATGTGTGGTGCCTTGAACTATACGAGTGCCACATAGTATGTATGGTAGAGCAATGATACGAGACTTTTTGAAATTTATCAAGATGGGGGTCATACCTTGCTCATTGTCCATGTGGATGACCACCCTAAGACATGTGTTGTGAGATTAGATATTGACGCATAAACTTTAGGAAGTATTTTAGAATACATGTTTTTGAGGATGTGCACCATTCAAATAAAGTTTTGTTTGAGAGTAGTGAGCTCCTTTACTTGCTCTCTCTAGTCCTACACATCTTGAGTTCACCAAAATGCGATTGCTAATTGATCAATTGTTGTTTGAAATGATTAGCAATGATTGTATTTGATTTCTCATTCTCTGATTGATCAATTATGTTGAAGGAATTACAAAAAAATTAGTCGTATAATAATTCTATGCTAAACGCACAAAACTCAAGACTAGGCAGTTTTTGGGTTTTTGGTGTGTATTTGCCGTTCCTATGGATTGAAACATGTTAAAAAAATAAATTTTCATAAGAACAATCAGTCTAAATTAGAAAATAAGTAATTATTAGTAAATTTTTATATATATATATTTTTTAGGATTTTCACATAATAGGAATAATGAAAAATAAGATTTATATTTGTGAACGTATGATAGAGCTGAAGCATGAGGTTTAGGCTCAATTCAGTCCCATCTCTTTGTTAGAGTGAGTTTTATGGCTTTTAATAAAGATAAATACATTCTGCAGAATTGTTGGAGCTGGGCACAAACTCTAGGTGGATAGTGCCTAGCTCAACGTGCTCTCTGGAAAAATGGAAATGGACTCCCACATGCCGCATCTGTGGTGTAATGATTAGATTGCCCGCAAGGGCAATGATACTCTGGTTGTCGTAGTAGATAACAGTGGGAGAGTCGCATCGGAAATGAAGTGCTGCTAGTAAACTCCTCAGGTAGATGGCCTTGGTGGTGCCATCGAAGAGAGCTCGGTACTTAGCCTTGGCTGTGGAAGCTGCCACTGTCTCCTACTTACGGCTTGACCAAGAAATGGGAGCTGTGCCCAAGGTAAAGAGGTAGCCGCCATGGAAACGTCAGGTGTCAGGATCTCCTATCCAATCAGAATCAGTGTACCCTTGCAAACATAAACCAGAACCATATGTCAGGCCATAAGAATAAGTATATTGTAAATAACGCAAGACACAAAGATATGCAATCCAATGTGACACCCTAGGTGCTGTGAAATATTGATTGAGTATGCTAATTGAGTAAGCTAAATCTAGCCTAGTGTGAATTAACCAAAGAAGTTTTCCTACAACAGAACGATAGGTATGTGCATCGAAGGGCTGTCCTAGGGTATCCTTCGACAAGTGGACAATAGGATCAAGACATGGCCATAGGCTGTGTGTGATCTGAAGTGTGTTGTTCCACTAGTTGAAGTGTGTATTTTTGCTGTGACACAAAAATGCATCCCCCAGAATGAAATATCTCCATTCCCCAAAAATAAGACAACAAACCAAGGTCTGTCATCTCAAAAGTAGCACTAAGCTTTGCCTTGATGTCTGCTAGGATAGCAGAATCTGAGCTTGTGATGAGTAAGTCGTCAACGTATAGCAGGATATAGCTGATCCCCTCTGCAATAGATCAAACATGTACGTTCAGGTTTAAGAGGTAGAATGGTATCCATGAGTCTATAAGAACTCATCCATCCTATGGAACCAAGATCGGGGTGCTTGCTTCAACCCATAAAGAGCTTTCTGCAAGCGGAATACCTTATCCCTTGGGTTCCCTGAAGGAAAGCCTGGTGGTTGCTCCGCATAGACTTCCTCCTCCAAATAACCATTCAAGAAGGCACTCTTGATATCCATTTGATATATCGACCAACCGTGGTGAGCGGCTAGTGCGAGAAGCAACCAGAAAGATGTCAACCGCGCAGTAGGAGCAAAGGTCTCTTCATAATCAATGCCATGCTTTTGTCGAAACTCTTGCACAACAAGGCGAGCCTTGTACTTATCTAAAGTCCCATCAGCTTTTAGCTTGGTCCTGAAAATCCACTTTGTCCCGATGACCTTGCACGATCTCCGATGATGTGGAAGGAGCAATAGGATCGACATCCTGTACAAAGGATTGCACGATATCCCTCTCGTTAAAAACGACGTCCCTCCTAATGATCACCTTGTTTGTTCAAGGATCGAACAAACGATAGGCTTTTGCTTCAGAAGAATATTCGACAAAAATATGGAGATCAGCTTGGGGAGTGAGCTTTCCTATCTTATCATCAGGCGTGCGTGTGTAGGCACAACATCCGAAGACTCTAAAGTAGGAAATGACAGGCTAAGAGCCAAAAAATGCCTCATACGGGGTCTTCTAAAGAGGAGCCGCGGTCGGGCACCAATTGAGGATGTACATTGAAGTGTTAACAGCCTCGACCCAAAGGGGCTCAAGAAGCTCTGCTACGAACAGCATAGAGCGTGCCATTTCTATGACTATCCGGTTTCTATACTTTACGACTCCATTCTGAGAGGGGGAGTTAGTGGAGGTGAGTTGGCGAGAGATGCCATGCTTCAATAGAAACTCGGAAAACTCGTGGGAGATAAACTCACTACCACTATCACTCCTCATGCAACCAACACGACGACCAGAATGGTTATAAACTAGGAGTACCCAAGCAGAAAAGTAGGTAAAAGCATCGGACTTATGCTTGAGAAAGTACACCCACATGTATCTAGAATGATTATCCACTATAAAAAAGAAGTACAACGCACCATTGAAGGCGGCAGTGGATGTTGGCCCATAAAGATCAACGTGAATCAATCTAAGAGGCTCCTCAACACGATGTGTGGATTGCTCAGGGAATGGGGTACGATGTTGCTTTTCAAGCTGACAAGCTTTACAGACATCGCGAGCTAGTTTTAGGCGGGGAAGGTCCTTAACCAGCTAACGGCATGACTACTCATAGAGAAAGTCAAAACCAAGATGACCTAAGCGAAAGTGCCAAAGAGGCTCATTGTTCCTAGGCTCGCGAGATGTGGCTAATGCCTAGAAGTTGTGGAACATGGAGCCCTCGGCTGTTGGCTCGGTCAGAAAGTGTCATGTGGTAAAGGCCATTAGGCTGTGCCTTACCGTGAACAATAACTAAACTAGTCTGAGAGTCAAGGATCTCGACTGTGGTTGCTGTAAAGAAAAGTACTCGCCCCTACTGGCAAAGCTGTTGAACAGAAAACAAGTTCACCCCAAGCTGGGGGACATGGTATACATTGTCCAGTGAAGCCAGATTCGGACCCTTGTCAGTGGCAAAACTTATACTACCTTGAGCTTGAATCTTGACCGAGGAGTTGTTTCCTACGTGGACCTGCCCGGGTGTAGGGGCTTGGGTACAGAAAATGTCCTTTGTAGGAGTCGTATGATGTGTAGCTCCACTGTCCACAATCCAAACGAGAGCTGAAGTGCTCAACTGTGATGAGTGGGCCTTTGCGGTAACCTCGTCGGGAGGCAACTCACAGATGTGGACGAGACTCACATTTGATGTCTCCATGGAGATGATGTGGGCCTTTGCAGACCTGTTAGACAATCCCTCTAGAGTTGAGAATGTTGTCAACTGAGATGGCTGAGTGGTGGTAGTATGAGTTTTGTTGGGTGTAAAGTCCCTTCGTCTCCGTGTAAATAGTCTTACGGGTGTGAACACACCCTTAATGTACCCTAACATATAAATACATTCTTTTATTCTTTGTGTAGTATCACAACTGGTACACCTATATGTGTTCACTCTCCCTAACTCTCAGCTCTGCTCCTCAGCATGCCTTGACATTGCACTCCATTGCACACTCTCCCCTTCAAACTGGTATTAGAGTGTGACGGTCCAAGCTCGCAGACGAGATAGGTGCAAGCAATAGCCAGCATTCACAGTCGACTAGTGTAGGCGATAACTAACAGCTATAGGAGAGAGGAAGCAGTCGCAGGCGAGGGGAAACAGTCGCAGGTGATTGGCGATAGCCTCGCAATAAGGCGTTAGATAGGAGATGTGACCGGTTGAGTGACTGATGATCCAACGACGGGTGATTGCCAACGATCACCAACCAGTGACTACCAATGACTAGCTAGTGGCGACAACCAGCGGGCAAGCGACATTTTCAGGGAGTTGAGGTGTGACCTGTATGACGAGCCGGCAGATAGGCGTGATAGGCGTGACGAAGCTGCGACCATTGCCTACTAGTGAGGGACTAGCGCATGACGAACAGGCGACGCGTGTCAGACGGGCAGTCGACAGGGTTCCAGGTCACGCGACGTGACTGGCAGGTCAATGGACCTCGTCACGTCATCCTTTTTTGGGCCACATTCGTTTTTTCCCTTCAAAATTCTCTTGGGATTTCCCCTTGGCTTGATGGGGGTTTACACGTGCAAGCACAGAGTTCAGATTTGTGTCCATAAATTTGGGGCTTTTTCAGATTGAGTGCTGTTCATGCAAAATTAAGGCATTTGCGTCAGAAATTGCAGACATTGTGTGCGTTTGAATTGGGGATTTCACAAAATTTATTGAAATTTTGCTCTTTTGAGTGAAATTTCTCAACATTGGACCCATAAAATTTGGGGCTTTTGTTGTATGGGTGAAATTTTGTTCAGTTGAGTCAGATTGGCTGACATTGGTGCACAATTGGACCCGAGGAATTTGGGGCTTTTGCAAAATATTGTGAAATTTTACAAATTTTCTAGTTTTATGCTTTCGGGAACATGTATTAATGCAATCAGGGCAGATTGGTCAGTGAAATTTTGGGGCTTTTGCTGAAATCTATGGATTTTGGCAAAGTTAATGGGTGAAATGCACTTTGGGAATATTGCTGAAGAAATCTTGTGGTTATAAGCAGAGTGATTTGAGCATTTTTACCTCCCGCTTGTGCGATTTTGGAGAAATTGCAGAGATTTCTTGGTGTTTTGGGTATCAAAAGATGATACGATCACATACATATGCAGAACACATGTTGGATAGTTCCCATTGAGTTGATGTATTGCTGATTATTCATGTTGCAGCAGTCTTAGTGATCATTTGCAGATTTGGGATTGTTGCAGATGTATTTTTGTTGATATTGCTGAAGTGGAGCTACCTAGCAGTGATGTATGCATTTAATGTATGCTGAAATTGTAGTCATACTGTTGAAAGTCATTTGTTCTACTGCTGTACTTGTACTTGGACTGAATCTTGCTATTTTTTGCTGAAAAATTGGGCTGAAATCAGCTGAAAATTCAGCTCATTTTTGCTATCATAAATTGCAGCATTGAATTTCTGGTTTATTACTGAAAAATGGCTGCAAATGCTTCTAGCAGCAGTGACACTAAATCCTTCTTTGAAATCAAGAGGTTTGATGGCACTCGCTTTGACTTGTGGAAGGATAGGATGCAAGGCATTTTGTTTCTCAAGGATTGTGAAGATGCTCTCTTGGAGACTAAGCCTATAGTGATGATAGATGTGGATTGGACTAGACTTAATAAGAAGGCCATTGCATACATTAAGATGGCAGTGTCTGATGATGTACTTAAAGACATCAAGCATCTTGATACAAGTTGTTATGCTATATGGAAAAAGCTTAAGGATACTTATAAAAATACAACTCTTGTGAATCAAGTGCATCTTATGCATAAACTTGTGAACATGGAGTTGGATGAGTCTAAGCCAGCATCTAAGTATTTGAGTGCTTTCACAGGGGTTTTGAGTCAGTTGTAGGACTGTGGTTTGGCAGCTTTCGATGATAAATTGAAAGCTATTTTCTTATTGATGACTTTGCCTGATAGTTAGGAATCTTTGGTTGTGTCACTTAGTAACAATCCTACTTTGACTTTTGATGGTATAAGAGGTTCAATCCTTAATGAAGAAATCAGAAGAAAGTCTAGTGGTGAAAGCAGTGGCTCAGCTTACCATGTGAGAGACAGGTCTGAAAAGAGAGATAATTCAGCGAGTAAAGGTAAAAGCAGAAGCAAAAGCAAGGGCAAACAACAGGATCTCACATGCTATCAGTGTGGGCATGAAGGGCATAAAAAGCCCGATTGTAGGTACTTCAAGAAAGAGCAAGAAAGAAAGAAACAACAGGGTAAGAAAAAGAAGGATGATAAGAAAGATGATGACAGCTCTTCCTCAAAAGAAGTTGCAAAGGCAAATGTTGCATCTAGTGTGGTCATTGAAGAACTTCATGACACTGAAGAGATACTTGTTGTAGCTTCATGTAATGATGCAGATATTATGGCAGCAACAGGTGATATGCACATCACCAAAAAGGAGCTAATTGATGCCTTACTTTTAGCTCATGATGGGCTGTCACAATCATGGATAGTGGACAACGGTGCCTCTTTTCATATTACTCCCTCTTTGGAGTTATTTTGTGAATACACTGTAGGTTGTCTAGGCAAGGTTTACTTGGGTAATAACTATGCATGTGAGATAGAGGGTATTGACACCATTCACATGGCTCTTGAAAATGGCCAAGAGCTGATTTTGCAGGATGTCAGATTTGTACCTAGCATAAAGAAAAGTCTACTATCAGCTGGGCAGCTTGATGCTAAAGGGTATTTTACTATCTTTGGTGGTGGATCTTGGAAGGTCCATAAGGGCACTATGCTGTTTGTTAAAGGCAGCAAAAGGGGGACTTTATATTACTTGCATTGTAAAGCATTACCTGGCAAGTTCTTGGTTGTGGCTAAACTCCATTCATAGATGGAGCTTTGGCACACAAGACTTCGTCATATGAGCTAGAAAGGCCTTCAGGTTCTCTCCTCTTTAGGGAGATTTGATGTAAAAGGCTCTGGTCTCGAATTTTGTAATGGTTGCTTGTATGGAAACCAAGTGAAGTCTTCTTATTACTCTGGTGCCGTTAAAAAGTCTAATGCTCTTGACTTAGTACACTCTGATGTGTGCACTATGCCTGTTAATTCGTATGGGGGTGTACGCTACTTTGTTACTTTTATTGATGATTTCAGTAGAAAGTCATGGGTGTATGTATTTAAAAGCAAAAAGGAAGTGTTGGATGCTTTTAAAAAGTTTCATGCTTTTGTTACCACACAGAAAGGGCTTAAGTTGAAAGCCATAAGAACAGATAATGGGGGTGAGTATGTCTCAAATGAATTTAACAAGTTTTGTGAGATGCATGGCATTAAGAGGGAGTTGACAATCCCTTATAATCCTGCATCAAATGGCATGGTTGAAAGATTTAATCGCACACTTTGTGAGAGAGTCAGATGCATGCTGTCCACAGCTAATTTCCTGTAGCAATTTTGGGGAGAGGCTCTTAAAATTGCAGTTCATGTATGCAATCCCTCTCCCAATCATGCATTGGAAAATGGCATTCCTGAAGAGGCTTGGTTTGGCAAACTTGCTTCATATGACCATTTGCATGTCTTTGGTTGTGATGCCTTTGTGCATGTACCTGTAGAACAGAGGACCAAACTAGACATGAAATCCATCAATGACATCTTCATGGGATATGGAGATGAGGAAGATATGGGTTATAGAGTTTGGCTTCCTCAGGGTAGGAAGATAGTATGCAGCTGAGATGTAGTATTTAATGAGACAAAGTTGCTGAAAAATGCTACACATGGTGATCTTGACAAAAAGAAGGTCAAATTTCAGCATGAATGGCCAGCCATTCAGCAACCATTAGCTGCAAATTCTGTCCCTTTTGATGCTGAAAATGAGCAGCAATCTATTGTGCTACAGCCAGAAGATCATGGACAACAAATAGATGCATAGGATGAAATAGAACAACAACAAGAACATGCTGAAAACAGATTACAGCAGCAAGAAAATGCTGAAAATTAGCCTCTTGGTGATGGTGTGCACATTCCTCAGGATGTAGGCCCATTGCATGATAGTACAGATGATTGGGTAAGACGGTCTACACATGTCAGAAGGCAGACATAGAGATTTCAGCCATCTTTGGATTGCATTTTGTTGACTGATGAGGGTGATTCATGCCTCTAACATTTAAAGAGGCACAGTCATGTGAAAACAAGACAAAGTGGGAGCTTGCTATGCAGGAAGAGATGAAGTCTCTATATGCAAATAACACATGGGAGCTTGTACCTTTGCCCAAGGATAGGAAAGCTATTTCTAATAAATGGGTTTACAAAGTGAAATGTATTGATGGGAAGCCCAAGTACAAGGCACGGCTGGTTGCTAAGGGCTATACACAGAAGGAAGGCATAGACTTCCAAGAGTCTTTTCACTAGTGGTAAAGATGACTACGCTCTGTGTTTTTTTTGCTCTCACTGTATCCTTGGATTTAGAGTTGGATCAAATGGATGTGAATTGTGTTTTTTTTCACGGTGACTTGGATGAAGAGCTGTACATGAAGCAACCAGAAGGATTTTTTATTCCAAGAAAAGAGCATTTGGTTTGTAAGCTGAAACACAGCTTATATGGGCTAAAACAAGCCCCTAGACAATGGTACAAAAAATTTGATACCTTTATGCTCAGCCATAGATTTAAATGCAGTCATGCAGATCACTGCTTATACACTAAAAAGGTTGATGGTGGCAGCCTTATTGTGCTGGTTTTATATGTGGATGACATGCTGATCGTAGGATAGCATAAGAGTACTTTGAATGCTCTTAAAAGGCAGCTAAGCTCAGCCTTCTCCATGAAAGATTTGGGGGCAGCTGAACACATTTTGAGCATGCGCATTAAACAGAGGGGAGCATTTGTTGTTTATCTCATAGGACAAGTATATAAGCAAAGTACTTGACAGGTTTAATATGGCTGATGCTAAGCCTCTTGGTGTGCCTTTACCGCCACATACAAAGCTTTGCAAAGCTAATTGCCCTAAGGATGATGCAGTTACTAGTGCCATGAAGGGTATACCTTATGCATCAGCTTCTGGATCTTTGATGTATGCCATGGTTGCAACTTGTCCTAACATTGCCCATGCAGTGGGAGTTGTTAGTAGATTCATGTCTAACCCTAGCAAGCCACATTGGGAAGCAGTGAAATGTATCTTCCGATACTTGAAAGGTACACAAGAAAAGTGTATATGCTATGGAAAGGGTACACGAGAGTTATAGGGATTTTGTGATTCAGACATGGCAGGTCTTGACACTAGGAAATCTACCAGTGGGTATGTTTTTACTTTGGCTGGTGGGGCTATCTCTTGGTGTTCAAGATTACAAAAAATTGTGGCACTGAGTACTACAGAGGCTGAATATATTTCAGCCATAGAAGCTTCTAAGGAAGCTATTTGGCTTGGCCATCTGGTCAAGGATTTTGGTCTTTCTTCAGTATTCCAGTGCTTGGTTGTGATAGCCAAAGTGCCCTATGTTTGGCTAAGAATGCCATGTTCCATGCACGTATCAAACACATAGATGTTCGGTATCACTTTATTTGACAGGTCTTGGATGATGGTCTTGTCACACTGACTAAGGTCAAAACCCAAGATAACCTTGCAGATGTTCTCACTAAGTGTCTTGCAAAGGCTGAGCATGAGCATTGCATTTGTTTAGTGGGAGTTGGCTAACTTAAAGGTACCACTTCGGGCCTTTAGGTGGGAGGTTGCTGGGTGTAACGTACCACTTCGGGCCTTTGAGTGGAGGTTTGATTTAGTTTGCCCTTCCCTTGTTACCCCTTCTGAGAATGAGCAACAAGAGCCTCCTCTAATGAAAAGTTCATATGAAATTGATTGAACAACCGTGCGTAACGCAACAACCGACACTCAAATTCATAGAAAGTAGGCATGGTAGGCTTTGAAACTATATCTTTCACAAAGTTGAAGTATTTCCTTGGAAGTTTGTTTAGAAACAATGTGACTTGATCGTCAAAGAACTTGGGAGTTCCCGTAGTGGAGAATTCGGCAATAAGTTATCGATACTCAGCCAACTTGACTTTAAGTCATCTCGGTCAGTGATTTTAAAGAGTTAGAGCTCATGGGCAAGATTTATATGACGGGTCCTATCCCGAGCCGCATAGCGGTTAGTCAAGTGTGCCCATCATTTTGACGTTAAGTCAAAATGCTGAAGCTGAGAATGAAAATTAGGCAATAAGCCCTACATCAGCTCGACAATAGCGGAGGCATTCCTAGTCTTCCATGAGCGGACAACCTCGCATGGAACAAGTGCGAGATCGGGTTAGGGTTCCAATCCCTACACAAGATCCCATAGGTTCTGGGAGTTAGGAATATATTTCATCAAGTTTGATCAAGTTAAAACGAGTCTTATCATTGAAATCATGCTTGGCAGAAGATGAGGTGGAACCATGAGGTGTTGAGAAAGTGGGATAAGATGGAGGTGGAGGGTAAGATGGTGGTGGTGGGTGTGTTTGATAGGAAGAATGTGTTGGGATATAAAGGCTTGGTAACCTCCGTGTATATAGTACATGCACATTGTGCATGCCTTAAGTATAAACACATTTTATTCTTTGTGTACCAACACATTGTTGGTACACTCTTATCGTCTTGGACTTTTCACTCTGCCAAAAACTCTCTCAAGTCGACACACTCACTGGTTCACTCCTGCTCGATCTCCATCACTCTCTGCTATGCCCCCCTCCAGCTCCAACAGCTGGTATCAGAGCTTAAGGTTCTGTGTACGCTTCCCAACTTGAACGCGACCTTCTGTAGGCAAGCAACAGGTAGAGTCGACGTGCAGACAAGACCAGGCGGCACTGGATAGCGGGTGTGTGGATTAGGCGCCTGTTACTGCGTGTGGAACGACGCAACGTGCAGACGACATTTGTTGGCGGTTCACGTGATGGGCGACAGGCAGGCGGCTCCGGCGGGCAAGCGTCAGTCAGACGTGACAGGGTCACGTGACGGTTCGTGACGTGGACAGGCGAGCGATGTGACACGACGGGGATCAACAGACCCCCCTCGGTTAGTTCCTTCGTTTTTTTAAAAAACAAATCAAAATTTTCTCTAATCCCCTCATTACCACTTGCCTTGGCGGGTGTTCACACATGAGAGGCACAGTTTCAAAATCTGTGCAAATCGGGCCACAAAATTTGGGGCTTTTCCCAGATTTGGCATCATTCATGCCTGCCAATGACTTTTGAGTCAGAAATTGCAGGCATCGTGAGCGGTGACCTCAATTAAATTGGGGATTTTGCAAATTTTGTCTAAATTTTGGGTAAAATTTCTTGACATTGGATCCCAGAAATTTGGGGCTTTTCATGTATTGAAAATTCATAATTTCCACGTCTCGTAACCTTAGGTGTATACGGTGTGCTTCGTAGTCCACAATGCATGTGGTTGCGTGCTTGATTATTTTTTTAGTGATATAGATCTGTATCTTTATATAAACAAGTCTCGAGATAGTAGCCTTATCGTTTTGGTACTATATATTGATAACATGATGATTGCTAGGAGTGTTGGATGCTTTGAAGACCTAGCTCAAGAATAGCTTTGAGATGGATGACATGGGGCATGCTTCTCATATACTTTGTATGTGTGCATTATGTGCAATCGCTCTAAGGGACTCCACTACTTGTCACAAAACGAGTACATTTATAAAGTCCTTGAGTGGTTACATATGTAGGGTTGTAAGCCTATTGATTACCATTACCTTCTCATGCGAAGTTCAACCAAACATATTATCCCCAATTAGATTATGAGAATACTAGGCTAGCCAAGATCCCATATGTATCCATGGTGGGTAGCTTGATGTATGCCCTAATAGCCACTAGACTTGACATAGCATTTGAAACGAGAGTTGTGGCTTGTTATATAGTAATACCTAGTAGGCAACATTGAGATGCCATGAAGGGTATCATGAAATACCGTAAAGGCACTACAAATATGTACATTTATGATGGCCAAAATATTGAGGTCATGGGCTATAAATACCCAAATTATGTAGGACATGTAGTTAGTAGGAAGTCCACCTCTGGCTATATCTTTGTTTTTGACGGAGATGTTATTTCTTGGATGTCCAAGGTGCAAAAATACATAGCCTTGCATGCTACTGAGATTGAGTATACTGCATCCATTGAGGCTTGCAAGGAGGCCTGATGATTAGGCCATCTGGTTGCCAACCTTGATATGAGTATGACTTTTACATTGCATTCTGACTCTATGAGTGCCATTTAGTTGGCATGTAATCCATTTTTTGATGGAAAACTAAGCACATTGAGTTCATTATCACTTTATCAAGGATTGTGAGGATGCTTTGCAGGAACATAAACTCATACTAATGTCTGATGTAGATTGGGCCAGAGTGAATAAAAAGGGTGTGGCTTACATAAAGATGGGTGTCACTGATGACATTTTGACAGACATTAAGGGTTTAGACATAGGTTATGCAATATGGGAGAAGCTGAAGACTACTTATGAGATCACCACACCTGTTAATCAGGTGCATTTAATGCGCAAGTTGGTGAATATGCGACTGGATGAGTCAAAGCCTACAGCTGAGCACTCGAGTACATTTACAAGGATTCTAAATCAGCTCAAATATGCAAACTTGGACTTTTATGATAAGTTGAGGGCAATCTTTTTGATCATGACACTGCCGGACTCGTGGGAAACCTTGGTGGTTTCACTCGGCAATAACCCCAATCTCTCATATGATGGGGTGAGGGGTTCTATCTTGAATGAAGAAATCAGACGTATGTCTAGTGGAGAAGGTAGCAACTCAACTTATAATGTAAGAGGCGGGCTGAAAAGAAAAATGCATATGCAAGGCAGAGAAACAGGAGCAAGAGCAAAGGAAAGGATAAGAGTGACATTACTTGCTATCATTGTGGTTGGAAGGGCCACAAGAAACCTGATTGCAGGTACTACAAGAAGGAACAAGAGAGAAAGAAGAATGCAGGAGATAAAAAGAAGAAAGAAGAAAAGACAGATGCATTGGAGACATCCTAAGGCAAAGAAAAGGCAAATGTGGCCTCTAGTGTGGTCATAGAGGAGCTTTCAGATACAGAGGCTAATGTATTATGTGCAGTTGATTATGATGCCCTTGCATGCCACATGCAGGATATGCAGATTACCAAGGTTGATGTGATTGATGCACTCTTGTCTGTTGATGATGGTGTCACTCAGACTTGGATTGTAGACTTTGGTGCCTCTTTCCATGTAACTCCTTGCTTGGAGTGTTTTGCTATGTTCAATGCAGGCAGTTATGGAAAGGTGTACCTTGGAAATAACCATGCTTGCAGCATTGATGGGATTGGTACCGTACACTTGTCTTTAGACAATGGTCAAGAGCTTGTGTTGAAAGATGTCAGATATGTGCCTGGCATTAAAAAGAGTTTACTGTCTGTTGGTCAGCTTGACTTGCATGGCTACACCACACTGTTTGGTGGTGGTTTGTGGAAAGTGAAAAAGGGTTCCATGCTGATTGCAAAAGGAACCAAGAAGGGCACATTGTATTGTTTGCACTGTAAAGCCTTGAATGGCAAGTTTCTTGCAGTTGCTGAAATTTGCAGCCACTTGGAGTTATGGCATAAGAGATTAGGCCATATGAGCCAAAAAGGACTTGATGTCCTTACCTCTCTGAAGAGGGTTGATGGAAAAGGCTCTAAACTTAATTTTTGTAATGAGTGTTAGCTTGGAAAGCAAATAAAAAATCCTTTTTACTTTGGTGTCTCTCATAAGTCCAATATCTTGGACTTAGTGCATTCTGATGTACGTAGTATGCCCGTGAAATCGTTGGGTGGTGTTGCATATTTTGTCTCCTTTATTGATGACTGTTCCAAGAAGATTTGGGTGTACTTGCTGAAAAAGAAAAGTGATGTGTTTGCTGTTTTTAAAACTTTTCATGCATTTGTGACCACTCAAACAGGTAGAAAGCTGAAATGCTTGCGAACTGACAATGGGGGTGAGTTCACATCGACTGAATTCAAGTCCTTTTGTGACTTGCATGGTATTAAGAGGGAGCTTATAGCCCCTTACAGCCCTTCTTCAAATGGGGTGGCTGAAAGATATAACAGGACTTTATGTGAAAGAGTGCGGTGCATGCTGTCCACTGCTAATCTCCCTCATGCATTTTGGGGAGAGGCACTCAAAACTGCGGTTCACATTTGCAACCGCTCTCCAAACAGGTCCTTAAATAATGACATCCCTGAGGAGGTTTGGTCTGGTATATCGGCCTCATATGACCATTTACGCATTTTTGGCTGTGATGCCTTTGTGCATGTTAGGAATGAATTGAGAAATAAACTTGACCCAAAATCTACCAAAGGCATCTTCATGGGCTATGGTGATGAGGGTGAATTTGGCTACAGAGTGTGGTTACCTCAGTCCAAGAAAATTATTCGCAGCCATAATGTTGTGTTTAATGAGGCAAAATTGCTGAAAGGCACTCTAGCCTCTAATGAAGATCTAAAAAAGGTAAAATTTCAGAGTTTGCAGCCACCCATTACTTCAGAAAATGAGCCTCAAGGTGCTGTACCATAGGCTGAAACTGATGATTAGCCGGTTACTTTTGAGCCAGATGATGATGGACAGCAAATAGAAGCAAAAGGAGGTCATGGCCAGCAAGATAGGCTTGCTGATTATGAAAATGCAGGTGCTGGAAATGAAATTGAAGGTGCTGTACAGCATGAACAGCATGCTGAAAATGGTTTACAGCAGCAAATGAATGCTGAAAATAATATACCTCCTGATATAGACCCAATTCCTGACAATGTTGATCGTTGGGTACGCAAGTCTACACGCATAAGAAAGCAACCTCATAGGTTTTACCCCCCCTTGCATTATGTGATGCTTATAGATGAGGGTGAGCCTCTTACATACAAAGAGGCCAAGTCATGTGAGTTCAGCAGTAAGTGGGAGCTAGCTATGCAGAAAGAGATTAAATCTCTATATGCAAATGATACTTGGGATCTTGTATCATTACCAAAGGGAAGAAAGCCGCTTCCAAATAAATGGGTGTACAAAGTCAAGACAATTGATGGGAAACCCAAGTACAAAGCAAGGCTAGTTGCCAAAGGTTATGCACAAAAGGAAGGGATTGATTTCCAAGAGGTCTTCTCACCTATTGTGAAGATGACCACTTTACGTGTGCTTTTTGCTCTTACTGCTGTTTTGAATTTAGAGCTATATTAAATGGATGTAAAAATAGCTTTCTTGCATGGTGACATTGATGAGGAAATCTACATGAAACAGCCCGAGGGCTTTGTAGTTCCTGGAAAAGAACGGATGGTGTGTAAGTTAAAATGCAGCCTGTATGGGCGGCTGAAGCAAGCACTACGGCAGTGGTACAAAAAGTTTGATACTTTTATGCTATCTCATGAGTTTACACGTAGCCATGCAGATCATTGCTTGTACATGAAAAATGATACAGATGGCAGCCCCATAATACTTGTTTTGTATGTGGATGATATGTTACTAGCTGGGAAAAGAAAGACTAGCTTGGATGCTCTCAAAAATCAGCTTTCTCCATGAAAAATTTGGGGAATGCAGAGCATATTTTGGGCATGAGGATTCGTAGAGATAGAATGCAGAAATTGCTGTTTTTATCTCAAGAAAAGTACATTGGAAAGGTACTGGACAGATTTAACATGGCTGAAGCTAAGCCTTTTGGGGTACCCTTACCTCCTTATCTCAAGCTTAGCAAAGCCAACAGCCCGAAAGATGACGTGAAAGCAAATGCTATGAAGGGAGTTCCTTATGCATCAGCTTGTGGCTCTCTTATGTATGCTATGGTTGTTACTCGTCCAGACATTGCTCATGCAGTGGGAGTTCTTAGTAGGTTTATGTCAAATCCTGGCAAAGCACATTGGGAGGCTGTCAAGTGTATTCTTCGATACCTTAAGGGTACACAAAGAAAAAGTATTTGCTATGGGCAGGGTGTACTTAGTTTGCAGGGTTATTGTGATGCAGACATGGCAGGTGACTTGGACACTTGTAGGTCCACCAACGGGTATGTCTTTAAAGTTGCTGGCGGGGCTGTTTTTGGTGTTCCAGGTTGCAAAACATTGTTGCACTGAGTACCATTGAAGCTGAATATATATCAGCTACTGAAGCTTCTAAGGAAGCTATATGGTTGAGTAGACTTGTAGATGATCTCGGCATGTCTATGGGTACTGCAGTTTTGGGATGTGATAGCCAGAGTGTAGTGTATTTGGCTAAGAATGCCATGTATCATTCACACACAAAGCATATAGATGCGCGATATCACTTCATCAGACAGATTCTGGAAGATGGTCAAATCACATTGACCAAGATTAAAACACAAGATAACCCTGCAGATGTTCTCACTAAAAGTCTAAGCAGAGCTCAACACGAGCATTGTATTCAACTAGTGGGAGTTGGTTAGCTAGAGGTTCATATCGGACCTTTAAGTGAAAGGTTGTTGGGATATAAAGGCTTGGTAACCTCCGTGTATATAGTACACGCACATTGTACATGTGAACACACCCTTTATGTGCCCCAAGTATAAATACATTTTATTCTTTGTGTACCAACACATTGTTGGTACACTCTTATCATCTTGGACTTTTCACTCTGCTAAAAACTCTCAAGCCGACACACTCATTGGTTCACTCTTGCTCGACCTCCATCACTCTCTACTGTGCCACCCTCCAACTCCAATAGAATGAGGGGGAAAAGGTGGGTAGACTGAAATAGGCTGGGAGTGTCCAGTGAGTGTCGATTGATGCGGAGGCATTGGAACATGAATGTTTCCATAAGGTGCCAATGGAGGTGGAGGCACTGGGACACGAAAGCCCTGTCCAAAGCTTGACTGGGGCATAGTAGAATGACTAGTAAGTCCACTAGGTAATGCTATAGAAGCAAGCTGTGGTACCAACTGATCTACACTTGGGAGAGATTTGGGAGGGGGGGGGGGGGAGGGGGATACCTAGGCTACAAGGATCCCAAAAGTGTGTGAGAAGTAGATGGAATACCACCCGATGGAGGAAAGGATGAGGTCCTAAAGGCGGTGCTTATGTTTTCATAACCCCTTGGTGCAGTGTGATGTGCAACATGAGGTGTTTGATAGGGGATTGCAAATGGTGTAAAGAGAAGTGGGGAAGCAGCATAAGAATGTGGTGAGATGGATGGGTTTTGAATTTGTGGTGTGAAAGGTGCATATGCATTTTGTTCGTTTTTATCATTTAATGATTGAAAATGAAATGATGATGATGATGATGCACCATGCAATGTAGAAATAGAAACACCAAATTCATTCTGATTTTGAGAAGTAAACTGAAAAGAAGGAAGGTTAGAAGAAGAGGGACTTAACTTTTTCTTATAATCCCCACGATGTGTGTTAAGATACAAGAATTGGTCCTCAAGAGAACCTTTTTCGTAGTCAATTGATTGTATTTTATCTTTCTCATGATTTCTACCAGTATATTGCAAAGTAGAAGGGGTAAAAGACGAAGGAACAAAGGACGAATCTAAAGTACCTTAAATCAGAGTGGTCGAAAGAGGATAAAAGAATGGAACATACTCCGGATCTCTTTCTTCAACAGGAGGGCCCATCCCTGAGGGAGGTCTCGACGGCCTTGCAATATCATCAGATTTATGCGCAACATCTGAAGAGAGAAATTCATGCATACCTTCATTGAGTAGCTTCTCCTGAAGGGCAATCCTTCGATCGACCTTCTCCATCTTCTTTCGTCTAAAGGCCATGATCACATGATATTCTTCAGTGGAAAGCTTGTATAGCCTTTCTTTTGTATTGTCAGAAGTGTCTTCCACCATGTTGGATCTTTGTGGAGCAAGCTATTTTGCCCACTCTTGCTCGGTTCTCGGCATAGGTTGTTCTGGAGATTGAATTGGTGTTGATGTGTTCGAAGTCATTTGAACCTATTGTTGTTTTTGCTTCTTGCGAAGAGCTTTCAGATCAAAGGCCTAGGTTTCTCAGAGAGTACTAGGCTCTGATACCATGTAAAGAAATACTCTGATACAGAAACACACGTAACAATTGTACGACAAAGCACAGACTGATAAAAGAACACAGTTAGGGTTAGGGTAACTCAGAGACAATGAACACAGAAAATAACTGAAGTGATATAACTTTTGAATATACAATGCTCATGCAGCAAACACACTATGCAGTGAATGAATACTGAATCTCGAATTGTATCTCAAGGATCAAGGCAAGGGTAATGAGCTGGAGAGTGTCGTACTCTGAACGGATCCCGAATCGCAACAAGGCAGCCTTCGGATGTCAAATACTAGCAAACACAACTGTGAGAAGTTGGATCTGATGCAGACGGCAGTGAGGGGAGAGAAAAACTAAAAACGCAGGTAGGATAGCTTGCATGAGAAAGAAAGACTAAAAACGCAAGTTGCAAGAGAGAGAAAGACTAAAAATGCAGGCGGGATAGCCTACAGGAGAGAGAAAACTGCCAAACGACAGGTAGGATAGTTGGGCGACAGCTTGTAAGAAGCAAATGTAGGGCTATGATGACATGGTAGGCTGTACAGCAGTAGGTCTGTGCAGGAACAGCAGTTGCCTAGCTGGGATCAGCTCCAAACTGTGTGAAGGGGGCTGGAAATCAGGCGCCAACTGATGTAGATAGCAATGGATAGCTTTGGTTGAGATGTCCTCCATGAACAGGGTGTGCCAGCAAGCTGAAACACTTGAAATCTGCAAAAACGAGATTGTTTTTGAATGGAGGGCAGCATATGCATGTATAGAAAGTTTGGGCCATCCCAAGTGGGTTTGTGCTTATGGGACACAGAAACTCTCTAGGATCGCGTTTCTTTTAAATAAACTAGGTTTCTTCATTAATTAATCAAGTTTTGGGGCTGTTTAAGTAAAGCTAATGCATCTTTAGCTCAACATTGTGGTCCTTTCCAAATTACCAAGAAGATAAGTAGTGTATCCTAGGAGTTGGATTTATCTTCAAAAATTTGAGTTCACCCTATATTCCACATTAGTCATTTAAAAGAAGGATTGGGACAAGGTGAACTGATTGTTTCGATTGACGAGTCCCTCGACTTCAGTATACTATTCGATATGTTCCACTTGAACCCGAATTGGTTCTTTACCTTAGAACTAAACAATCTTGTTGGACCATTTATCCTGAGTTTTTGGTCAAGTGGAAAAATTGCTTGGAGGCCGTTGGGAGTCTTTACGTGTGTTGAAGAGTAGTTTTCCCCACTTCATCCTTGAGGATATTGTTGAGCACAACATTATTCATAAGGGGGAAAGTGCTATATCCTTGGACATTTCGGATGGGTGCTAGTAGCATTGGTTGCATAGTTATCATGAAATGAATTAGTGCAAACGCACTAAGGACACTACGGGGTTAGGGCAGTTGAGTCTTATTATAGGACTCAAGGCCCTATTATGCATTATCATTGTGTGATCACCATTCTTGGACTCTTGACTTATTGGTTGATGCATCCATACATCAAGATGGTGTGGGATGGTGGTATGAAATGCCAATCCTTGGGATATGATCGTGATGCAGAGTGCTACTAGCTCCAAGACTTGGGGGTGGCTCAATGGCTCAGAGGTGAGTTTGATGTCGGGTCCCTTTTATTTGTGGATATGGCTTGTGTTGTGTCTTGTGTGCAAGTTGGATTCTTGGGGGACGTTTCAAATAGTCCATGACATATTGCAATTGCTCTAATTTGTGATACTTCCATATATAAATGTGCTTTCACATGGTTGCCAACCACACAGGAGATGTCAACATTCTCTAGTTCACTCAAAAATGTGGCAAAGGATCCTCGAGCAAAGACACTGCTCATGACAAAAATATATAGCCACAATTGTGCAATCATCCTGTACAATTGGGCTACATTGTCGCATCATCATGACTCATCTCTTGCTTGTTCTCACAATTTTTTTTAGCAAAGGCCAAAATTCAAATGGTAAACCAATAACAATTTTTTGTGTCTTTGAGTAGGAGTGTTGGATGCTGGCATTTGGGTGCTGGACAACAGTGAAGTAAACAGGAAGCTGAAAATGTAGCAGTTTGGAGGACTGACTGATGGTGTGGCAAGTTGGAAAACCTGTGATTCCAGCCATTGACAGCAGCATGCACCTCTTGGACAGCAGATATGATGCCTGGAACAAGCTTGGAGGCAGCAGTGGGATGCATTTGGGTCTGCACAGCTCAAGACGACAGCACTTAATGACGTGGCAGCAATGGGAGATGGCTGGAGCAGTTGGACAACCACCTGTAGCAGGCAGTGGGTTGGAGGGTAGGATAGAACATGACAGTAGCAAGAATGGCACTAGGTAGCAGAGCAAGTTGAATGCTGATAGGGCTGGGGGTGGAAGGCTGGTGCTAGGTAGGAATGATGGTGCTGGTGGCACAATGATGGCTGAAGGGGATGAAAAGCGGCTGTCCAGCCTGGCTTCCTTCTATAGGGTTTTGTTTGGACATCTGTCCTACCAAATTTCAATTAAAAGAAACAGATCAAATTCCCTTTTGGGGATGTATGAGAGCTGAATGATGGCTGAAGGGGATGAAAAGTGGCTGTCCTACCTGGCCTCCTTCTATAGATTTGTTTGGACATCTGTCCTACCAAATTTCAACTAAAAGAAATAGCTTTTGGGAATGTATGAGTGCTGAATTGACTTTGCCAATTGAGGATTTACTTTGCCCTAATTTTCATTGCTTAACAAGATCTTCATTCTATCATCCAACATTTATGGAAAGACAATTTATCCTCCTGAAAAGTTCCAAAATATGATTTAATGAGACATTTCTGCGAAAATCGTGAGGGATATGTTGGAAATATTGGCAAAATTAGGGGCATTGTGGTAATTTTTGCCAAAATGGAGGGGTACATTTGGAATTTGAGGGGTAGTTTTGGGAATTCTAGTCTTGATTTCAGATACATGAGCTATTCTTGGTATACAGCTTGTGAGGCTTTGAAACTTATATATACCATTGGTTTGGAAAAGGATAATGCAGCCAGGGTTTATGTGTGTGAGAAAAGAATAGTTTACAGGGTCAAAAGTAGAAGACTTAACATTGAGGCCTCTTTTGTGGGGAGGCTATGCTTACTAATATATGTTAGTCATGATGATTACAATGATAGCTCGAGGGGTTCACTATATGTACACCCTCCCAATCACGTACATTCAAGGCCTATTAAAAAAATCCCTTAGCTGTGAATTTTCCATGAACAAAATACACCCTTTGTCTATTCAATATTGTGAATAACCCCTTTAAATGACACCTTTCTGTATGTTAAAGAAAATGTATAAATGAGATAATGATTAATAAATCCATTCTTTCGAACCCACATGATAGACTTACATATTTTGTGGTGACCCCCCTGAGGATGATAGCTTTAGCTTTTCTCAGTTTTGTCTGCCACAGGTTCTTACTTTTAATCAATGTGTGTGTCTAGGTTATGTGACAAAGACCAGCTGGATGAAGCACTGTATGAGGCAGACCTTTTGTGCCAGCGAGGTGTCCCTCTATGCAGGGATGATGCCTACAGGCTGCTGCAGGCATGCACAAGAAGGAAGGATCTTACTTCAAGCAAGCGAATGCAATCACTTTTGGCTAGCAGTGGACATGACTCTGTGCCTGTTTTAGGTGATCATCTAATCCGCCTGTTCACATCGTGTGGAAGCTTGCAGGATGCAGTTGATGCTTTTTGGAAGGTCTTGAAGCCATCTGTTTATACATGGAATGGGATTATCTCAGCATATCTCAACTTTGATCAAGCTGACAAAGCACTTGACCTCTACAACAAAATGCAAGAAGGATCAAAGCCTGATAGGGTCACCTTTTTATGGGCCATGAAGGCTTGTAGTGCCCTAGGGTTCCTGGATAAGGGGAGACAGATACATGGTGACATTGTGTCAAGTGGGCTTGAATCAGATACAGCTATTGGAAACATGCTTGTCCATATGTATTTTAAATGTGGAAGCATAAAGGAAGCATCCGTAGTTTTTTATGAGTTGCAGCAGCGGGATATGGTTTCTTGGAATGCAATAATTGGAGGGTATGCTCAGAATGGAGAGGGATATCTTGCCCTTTGCCATTTTGAAAAAATGCTGCAGGAAGGCTTAGAGCCAGGAGATGTGACATTCTCGTATGTTCTAAAAGCAGTTGGCAGCATCAAAGCAATACATCAAGGAAGACAAATACATTCTCAGATTAGGAGACTTGGACTGCTTTCTGATGTGGTCATTGGAAGTGCTCTGGTTGACATGTATGTATGCTGTGGTGAAATGGAGGAAGCACGAGCCACTTTTGATAGCTTGCCAGTGCGTGATACGGTTTTATGGGGCACCATGATTTCAGGCTATGCTCAAAATGGGCATGGTTTTTTGGCTCTTGAACTGTTTGATAAAATGCAACATAAGCATGTAAAGCCGGATAGAGTCATCTATTTGAGCAGCCTCAAAGCTTGTGGTCTGATTGGAGCAATAGAACAGGGCAAGTTAATACATCAAGCGCTTATAAAAAATAAAATGGAATCAGGGATAGCAGTGGGAAATGCCCTCATTGACATGTATGCCAGATGTGGAAGGCTACAGGAGGCTTGTAAACTATTCTCTGAGTTGCCTTCTCCAGATGTTTTTTCCTGGGGTGCAATCATTGCAGGGCATGCCCAGTATGGTGAAAGCTCAGCTGTTCATTGTTTACTTGAAGACCTGCAGCATAAAGGTCTCAAGCCTGATGACATAACATTTACTAGTCTTCTTGCAGCATGTGGCAATGCAGGTTCAATTCAGGAAGGTTGTCTTTATTTCAAGCAAATGTGTGCAGAATACAATATTTCACCAAGCATTGAGCACTACAATTGTCTCATTGACCTCCTTGGTCGTGCTGGTAGGTTTATTGAGGCTGATGATGTGCTTCAAAGCATTCCAGTAAGACCAGACATGGTTGGATGGACGTCTCTACTTGTTGGTTGCAAGACATACACGAATGTGGGCCGTGCAAGGCATTATTTTGATAAAATCTTTGAGTTGGACTGCAAAGAAGCCTCTGGATATGTGCTCATGTCAAATGTATATGCTGATGCCTCTTTAAAGTTGGATGCTGAAGAAGTTCAAGAGCTGAGAGTTTCTGCTGGGGCCTGGAAAAAGCCTGGCCAAGCCTGGATTGCAGTTGATAACGTGGTTTTTGAATTCATCAAAGATGATATAACATATTACAAGCATGAAACACTTGGTATATTAATGAAGCGATTGAATGGGTCATTGAAGGAGGGGGGACATGTGCCCCATTGCGATGTAATCCTATATTGAGGACATTGCATCTCTCATCATTCACCAAATCAGATTGAAAGAAGAGGCTTGTTTAGGTATTGGTAATTGTACAGTTTAATTGTTCAACTCCTTGTGCCCAATTAACATTTGTTAGCTATTGTCCATGATGACTCATCCTCTGATGCACTACCTAAAATGTTTCTAACCTCAAACTTTCTGCAAAGGCAGCATAGGAACATTGTGTGAAAGGGGCGGTCTTAAAGGAGACCAACTAAGACTCAAGCTTCAATGATTGCATTTTAGTGTGGTCAGTTCTTGCCAACTAAGAACATCAAGAGCCCAAGCACTCAATAGATATGTAAAGTGAGAACTTACCTAAGGTTACAATTTCTCAACTATCTCAAAGAACCTACATGCCTAGTATTTACTTTTGAAGCAAAACTTTGCACATTTTTGTTTTGAGGGTTGCCAAACAATTAGACTTAGATCCAAGAGTACCAAACAATCTTTACAGGGGTGACTTGGATTTAGATTGAAGTGCCAAACAATCTTTAAGGGATGACTTGCAACATATAGGACTCCTTGGGTCCAACAAGAATTGTATGTTGCAGAATCTTGGCAAAATCTTGCAAAGAGCACATAATTTGTACTTATTTTGGGTTAAGAGGCTGGCATTTACAAGATTTGAGTGCTCCATTGTTGACCAAAACTCATTCAAATCAGACACATAACATATGAACTTGATTTTGGAATTTCGGATGCTTCTACTCCTTTTGTGAGCTAAATTCTTGCTCTGGAAGGCAATGGGTAATAATGGACCTTGCTCAATTAATATTTCAAGAGGGTTGTATTGCAGATTTTAAAATCTCTGAAAATTCGACTTGTATTTGGGATATCAGGCCTCAAATTTGAGCATGCATACACATAACATGCATTCTAGTTTTTCATTTATTCATTCATGTAATTACAAGCTATGTCAATAGATGTAGTTTCCATTTGTATTGTATAAACCAGCCCTAAAAAGGTGCATGCGAGGCTCTTTCATTTCTTCCTTTTGGTGAGTTAATGGCACATTTGGTTGCTAACAAGAAGCAACTTCACTTTTCAGTTTGCATTACACATTCTTCACATAGGGCAAGAATTTACGAAATACTCCCTTGGGAGCTTTCTTCTTTGGAGCAAACTAGAGTGCTTGACAAAGGTGGTGCCTTTGATTTAGATGATTGGGGTTGTTGCATTGATGTGGAAGCTTGACTTGTGTAGGTCCATGAGACTTGACCTTATTTGACTTGCATAATCATTCTTTCTAAGACAAACTCTCATGGTTCTTGGCAAGGTCACTTGTTGTAGAGTTGATTGTTGGAGGATCCAAAGTTGTAATATTTTCTCAAAGTTACTCTTGCAAATGAGGCATTGACTAGAACCAAAACTTCAAACAAGGGGTGGGAACATTATTGATTTGAGGCTTCATATCAAAAGCAGTGGCAATTTCATGACTACATCATTTTTTTGTTGCGGAAGATATAAAGGTTCCTTCTTTCAATGCATTAACTAAGAGCAACTCCCAAAATGACTTAATGGGGATAAACAAACATTCATCTAAAAAACACACGGAGTTTTAGAAATTTGGCTCTACATAAATTATCTTAAGAAGCACCTAATTTGGTGTTTGCATCAAAGAGGTCATTGCTCAAGATATTTGCTTGTAGACTGGTGCATTATGAGTGTAAAGCACTCTTTCACATTGTATTGCTAGAGAATTTCGATGTTTGTAAAATATCTCAATAAAAGGATTAGTGATAATAAAGTTTTATGATGTTCTATCGAAGAAAACTCAGTCTTTCGTACTTCAAAGGGAGAAAGGGAGAGAGCAAGAGAGGGTCATTGAGATCCTAGTTTTTGATTCAAAATATTGTTGACTTTGCATAAATATATAATGTTTTCTTAATTGTTCTCATGCTTTTCTATTTGTCAATGTGTGCATGAATCGGAATGTTGTGTTAATGCTTTGTACTTATGCATACACATTTCTTCTTCTTCTTCTCCTATAGCATCTAATGATATAATAATTTTAGCCTCGAGGATCTAATTTGTCGATGAAAACATACTTTTTATCTATTGTTAAACATTATTTTCCTTTTGGGCTATTGTTTGAAAGTTAAGCGTTTGAGCTGCAACATCCTCATATTAATGTTTCAAGCTACTCTGCTATCTATTTGCAGTGATGGTCAAATGATTTGGCCTTCGAAGTGAAGTATATTTGCAATAAAGCTTGATATAACCTCTAAAGTCAAAAACATCATGTATCAAACTTGAAGTGAAGTAATACATTTGCAATAAAGAACGATGTGATGACCTTTTACACTATCTTATTGAAGGTATCCTATCCCCCCCAATGAGAGATCCCCAAAAGTGATGTGCATTAAGGTTGACCATGGTGAAAATGTCCTAAGCTCACTACCAAGGCCTTGGCACTTGGGATGAAGATACTACTCTCTTAGGTTATTCACCCCCAACAATATCTTCAACTAGAAGAAATAGGACCTTGGAGTTGCCATTGATTGGGCGGTGGCTAATGGATTGTCTCTTTGTCAGCATGGATTTCGAAACAACATATGACCACATTTCCCTTGAAGCCATGGGCTTTGGAAAAAAGTTGTCAAGAATGATAATGACTCTTCTTACAAGGGCTGAAGCAAGGTTTGTCAACCCCCATCACTTCGATTGGCTGAAGTGGAGACGTTGTCGCCTTGGGGGGGAAGGTAGGCTTCTTATTATTCTTAGCTCTATGCTGGTGGCCATTGTCTTTGTGGCTAGCATTTCCCTTCAGCGAATCATCATGGATCAAAGGGAAAGGGGCTGAGGTGTGGAGGAGTTTTCGAAGCATAAGTTATTGAAAACCAAGATGTGGACTTGGAAGAAGAGGCTGAGAGTTGTTTAGAAAGCTACTCCCTCAAGTAGGCTGAATCCAATATCATGGAAGGCGCTTACAAGAAAATTCCCTACAAAGCTTTAGTCCTAGACTAAGCAACATCGCCATTTTGGTTGATGTATGTATTTCTTATAAAAACAATTTTTGCATTATTTAACAAAAATAAAAAAACTAATGGGAGATTAGAATGAGGATCCCCTTTGCCTTCAAATCTTGTAAAGTGCTTCATGTCTAATATTTTTGAGGATGAGAGACAAATATCCTCAAAAATGTCCATGTGATTACCAAGGTATATTTGTTGCACTAATCGAAATTCCAAGAGTAGAACTTGAAGATTTGTGTCTTTAGTTGGGAATCAAATTCTGCATGGATTTTATTATTGGAAAACACTTAAGTAAAGTCCATATTGGGATATGATGATGAAAAAAACATTTATGCCATTGATGAAATGTGAACTTAGACAATATGGGAGGCCTTGGAAAAAATGATGGGGCTTGATATGCGAGAACTTTGACAAGTAATGTGACAGTGAAGGCTAGAACTTAACAAGAATAAGCTTGGATAATTGAGCCAAAGTCATGAAATGGATCGTTAGTTGCAAGATATCACTAACAACTCAAACTCGTCTTTGTTTCTATTGTGAAACCCCATGCTATCAGAAGGTGAAGTGTCCATTGTTTCTCCAAAGTAAGGTGGAGTGTCAAGCAATGAAACCAAGTTTTGCTTCCACTAGGCGAAAGCATTGTAACAATAATAGGTTTAAGTACGAAGCATATGACACAAATTAGATCTAGTTTCTTTGTCAAAGAGATTTTGGATGATGTAGCATGATAGGAATTTTGCATTGTGGATCAAGTTTAGATATAGTTAGCACAATCAAATTAGTAAAACCTACCACTAATGTCCATGGACATGCCAATCCTCTTTTTTTATAATGCGATAAGATTATATTAACAAAGGATATTCACATCAACACTCAAAGAGGGGAACGCGGCATAGCTAAACCACCTATTTACCCTTTAGATGCTTAGCTATAACCTTAGACAAGGAATCCTTCTTGCAATGACCTTCAAGCGCCACCAGTAATTTGCATTTACAAGCCTCCACATTAGAGGGAGTACAATGGGGTATACGATTGAACACTACCAAATTCCTATAATTCCACAAGGAAGACAAAGTGTTTGCCAAATGTTTACATGTGCCATCACAGAGAATTTGGTATTTGTTGGTGGTCAAATGGAAGAGGAAGGGTTGTAGGTTGGACTTAATGTGAAGGGTTGTTTCTTTGAAGACTTCAACAATAGCTGCACGTTGGTTGCAAAAGGAAGCTAGAGTTGACTGTATATTTACTTTGGATGCTGGAAATCTTGCTATAAATGCTACTATGTGTGCTAAAGGTAAAATTGTGGTTGCAAACATTGAGATATGACACAAACACATTAGATATGCAAAAGCTGAAATTAATGCAATCGAAAGGGTTGGTTACATGTTTGCCTACATTCAAAGTTGCAGAATAGCCTAAAGTCTATGAAGCATGTTAATTTGGAAAGTAATCAAGGTAATCATTTTTGTATGCCAAAGATGTAATCAAGAATATACTTGATGTTATGCATAGGGCCTACCCAAAATATATACATGAGTGGTAGTAAGTATTCTATTATATTCATTGATGATTTTTAGGAAACTCCGGGTATATTTCATGAAGAAAAATAGTGAAGTGTTTGAGCACTTCAAAACTTTCAAGGTTGTTATTGAAATAGAAACATGCCTTGAAAGTTAAGCACTTAAGGTCAGATAGAGAGGACAAATGCCTCTCTAATGATTTCAGTGATTTTTTAAGGTCTCATGGAATAAAGCGACACTTTACATGTAGGTATATCCACAATAAAATGAGATTATAGAAAGAAAAAACATGCATATGCAGAAGTTGCATGTGCCTTGATGGTTGAAAAGAATATGCCCAAGCATTTTTAATTTGAGAGTGTTCATGCTACTATCTACATTATGAACATTTCTCCTAGCTATAGTTCATGGTATGACTCTTGAAGAATATTTTTCAGGCAAGAAACTTAATGTATCACACTTAAAACTGTTTGGTTATATCACATATTTTAATGTGCCTGATGAGTTAAGGAAGAAATTGGACCTAAAAGTTGAAAAATATGTTTTCATTGGATACTTAATTGAACAAAAATGATATCATTGTTATAACCTTGCTAATCATGAGCTTTGAGTGAACAAGGATGTTATTTTTATGTGATAGGTAGTTGATATGCATATAGTGGAGATACATTGGACGATATTGATGATTATGATAGTCCTACGTAGATAAAAAAGTAAGAATCATAGACTCTCTTAGGAGGCCCAAGACAATATTTGATAGTAGATCTATAATCAGCCCTTGGTTTGGGAGATTGAGTAGTTCCACATCTTCAAGTGTATCTACTAGTGTTGTAGGTAATGACAAAGAAAATAAGAAAGTGTCGAATGGTAGTAATGCATCTACTAGTCATATAGTTCTTGATAGAGACTCTAATGACTTAGAGAGTTTGGATGATGGGCTTGGTATTTCTTCACTTGACACTAAGTGTGCATAAAGAGCACATGGTAATGTAAAGACTCCATTGAGTGATCCAGTGGTATGCAAGTCCATCATGGTGAGATATTTTGCTAGAAGATTTGGTTTTGAGGGTCATGTAACTCACCATCATGTTTATATGGTAAGGGTAGTTGAGGATGTTGAGAGTGATCCAATGGTATGCAAGTCTAGCACGGTGAGATATTCTACTAGAAGACTTGATTTTGAGGGTTATCCAACTCACCATCATGCTTATTTGGTAAAGGTAGTTGAGGATGTTGAGCTCACTTGTTTTGAAGAGGTTGTTGGTCATGCTCATTGGGATACAACAATGGATGAGGAGACGGTTGCATTATAGAGGCCAACATGACATGGGATCTAGTATCATTACCTAAGGGCAATAAAGCTATAGGTTATAAGTTGATCTATAAAGTAAATCATAATGCAGATGAACAAAAGACTATGCATAGACATATCATGTAGATTATGAAGAGACATTTAGTTTGATTGCTAGGATGTCAATTTTTAGATATGTGATTGCTTTGGTAATAACCAAAGGTTGGAATTTAAAGAAAATGGATGTGAAGATGGTGATTTGCAAGAAGAGGTATATATGGAGCAAGTAGTAGATTATGAGGATTTAGAGCATTCCAAATATGTTTGTAAGTTGAAGAAGGTGTTCTGTGGGCTAAAGTAAGCACCTAGAGCATGGCATGTCAAGATTGGAGAGTATCTTGTCAACATTGGCTTTTATGTCTTCGATGCAAACCACTCATTTTATGTGAGGAAGGGTGATGCAAGTCTGGTCATCATAGTCATCTATATGGATGACTTAATTATTATAGGTAAAAGTGATAGTGAAATTGCTAATGTCAAGGGCCTTTTGAAACAAAAGTTTGAGATGAAGGATTTGGGTGAGTTGAGATACTTTCTTGGTATCGAGGTGATCATATATGCAAATGGTATTTGGTTGTCCTAAATGTAGTATGGATTGGATATGTTATTCAAGTATGATATGATGGCATGTAAGCCTCTTTTAGTGCCATTGGAGCAAAATGTAAAGTTGAGTGTTGATGTTGGGGATGAGATAGAAAACCCTATTATATTTGGGAAGATAGCATGGAGTTTGATCTATATGATAACCATAAGGGTTGACTTGAGCTATGCTATTGGACTTGTGAGTGAGTTTATGTAGGTACCTAGGAAGCTCATTTGGATACGGTCAGGTGTATATTGAGGTATGTAAAGTCCATCTTGCACTATGTAAGGACGTACAAGTGTTTGGGTACACAGATGTAGATTGGGTGAGCGGAAAGTCTGATAGAAGATCTATCAGTGGATTTACGTTTTTCCTTGGTAGTGAAGCAATTACTTAGAGTAGCAAAAAGCAACCAATAGTTACTTTATTGAGTACAGAAGCTGAGTATAGAGTTGCTTTTATGGAAATATGCGAGTGGTATGATTGTAAAATTTATTGGGTGATCTGGATGTGCAGCGAGATGGTCGAGTTGTCATTCACTATGACAACATGAGCAGTATACAATCAGCTAACAACATGAGCAATATACAATAAGGCTAGGAACCTAGTGTTCCAAGCTAGGAAAAAACATGTTGAGGTGTATTAACATTTTATGAGAGAGAAGGTACTTGCAGAAGAGATCAACTTGATACATGTCAGCACATAGGATCAGATAGTTGACATTTTCATGGAGATGGTCTAGTTGTCATTCATTATGATAACATAAGCAATATAGAATTAGCTAGAAACTTAGTATTCACAAAGCTAGGATAAAATGCATTGAGGTGCATTACTATTTTGTGAGAGAGAATGTACTTGCAGGAGAGATTGACTTTGTATATGTCAACACATAGGATTAGATAGTTGCCATTTTCACAAAGGCATTGGGTGCAAAGAAGTTTTGAAAATTTCTAATCTTACTTGGAGTTGCATAGATGCAATTGAGCTTGAGGGGGAGTCTTGAGATGGAAAACTCAACATGTGCACATATTGATGATGGACCACCTTGTTATATGGGTTCGCTCATCTACATTTAGTTATGCACTATTTGAAGTAGTAGGCCACTCTTCTTTATGTTATATCTTATCTATACTTTGTGTACACTGCATTGTGTGTAGAAGAAGAAAGAAAAACTAGCAAAAAAATGTTTTGGTCTCCATCTCTCTTCTTGTGTTTTTTAGTAAGCTTCCCCTTGTGTGTATATAATGCAATAACTCAAGCAAGTCTCTTCTTATGTTCTTAAGTGAGCTTCCTTTTGTGTGTATTGTGTTCGATGTAGTAGCTCAAGTAAATCCCCCCACCATGTGATTTGTGACAGTTTGCACTCTCTTTCTCTCTTTTTTCTTTATTCACTTTCTCCTCTCTCAGTTCATTCTTTAACAAATAGCTCAAAACTTCAATCATTGATCCATTTTCACAGCCATTTTCCATCTATTATCTTTTGCAAAATCTATTTTACCTTAGGTATAGTGGTGCGCTCTTTGACAGGCTTTGGTATTGACTAATAGAAACTCCAAAGATAGTAGACCAACTTTATTGAAGGTTTATATAGGAGCAATGGAAAAATTTGGAGATAAAAGGTCCAAAATGGCTGGTTGCCACCAACTCTTAAGAAATTTTAGAGATATTTTGTCTAAAAGGGACTCACAAGAGTCATAGTTACTTTTTGGAGAGAGTTTCTTCTTCTTCATTTTGTTCAAGCTTCCATGGATTATTGGAGCTTCTTTCTCCTAGATCTTCTCTCATCAACCTTCAAGTCTTGGTTAGGAGAATTATAGAATTCATTTCAAGCATGATCATAACCATCAAGCAGTGTTGTGGATCATTTCAAAACCCTAAGATAGACCTTGAAAAATGTGGTGCATTTTGTGCTCTTAATCTCACTTATAGGTTTTACTTCAATTTTAGTAGTTGATCCTCCATTTGGAACTTACATAGGCATTGAGCATCAAGTTTACATAATTCTCTAGCAAGATTGATTGTCATTTGGCTTCTCTTCTTCATCTTTCTTCCTTGAAACCTTCATACACTTGGGGATTTTATTTTTGCGAGCTTTCATTTTCGTTCTTTTGCAATTAATCTCGTTTTTTTGAGTTTTTTCATGCAACATACCGATCATACTTAGTTTGCATACATACATTCATAGCACGATTACTAATTCATAGTCATATAAACTATAGACATGACATGATATAAAAATAAAATAGTTATTATTAATTATTACTAAAATAGCATGACAATTTATATTTACATGAACACACATCAAGAAAACAAGACCAGTGTGGCATATTCTCAACATAACCAACCAAATCAAATATCCTAATGCATGCAATCCTTTGGGCATTGTCTCCTTTGTGGTAGCAATCATTTTTCAACATGATATATCGACCACCCTCAATTGGGCTTCCTCGTGAAATTTAAGGCAAAGTAATGATAGGGAAAGAAAAACCAATATAGTCACATGCCAACAATATAGCTGAATGATATTGTACCAACACAATCAACCACAAAGCATAATGTCTGACCAAACAATGTAATAAGTTCTCATGGCACACTCCCACCAACCATATAGTCACATGGCATACTCAAAGAATAAACTATAGTCACTTGACAGAGTACATAATAAATATCTAAATATAGCAACAAAATGAGATGTCTAGAGTCTCTCAAAAAACCCCCTCTCCCTCAGCATAGTACCACTCCACACACAAGGGCAGACAAACATTGCCCATTGAGCACGTCATCTAGCTCTAGACACATGCAATGTCTCATCTCCTCTCATTGGCCCATGCCAAACCACCACACCCTACAAACACATCCAAAACATAGTTATAGAGCTTCGTAAATGTAGCCAATAACCACCTAACCATATCACCAATTAAGATACAAAATGTTTGCGACCATGGAAGTAGAAACAATGAAATAACTATACAAGGAAACCTGAGAGTAAAAACATACAAAACTACTTACCGATAAAAAAGATGAGGCCTTTTGCCCCACCTCTAAGAATGACACCATCAATATCTATGGGAAAGACACAATCATCTAGCATGTAGCTACAATATGCTGGAAACAACCTCTTTGAAATCTTCTCCCCAACCTCTCTATTCTAGCAGCAAGGTACAACATGACCAGCATGATGCCAAAGACACACAGTAAGATCAAGTACCTATTCATGATGAGTGGAAATAGAATAAGTGATCCAAGTTTACATTTAAAGTATGAAACAATTTTTTTTTTTGCAACATATAACAATATGTTTAAAGCATCCGACTTTGTTATCTTATCGCCTCTCTAGTAATAGGATGTCGATAAGCCTTGGAATTACACATGAGCATCCAAGTGTGGTGAAGCACAAGCCCCACTCTTGCAGCATCTGCAATGAACTCACCTATATGCTCTGCCAAGCACATACTGACCAAGAATCCCTCATCGTCCAGGTTATAACTGCCAACCCCTATGGAGGAGGCGGGTGTGCGACATCAGCATGCTTGCCTGGACTTGATGATGAGGGCTAGCCTCCTCCCTTCTTTTTGCCTAGCTCTCTTGGAAGACATGAACGATAGCCAGTTCACCAGATGTAATAATCCCTTCCTCTCCACCACATCACTCCACATTCGCATGAATCTTAAAGGATAAATGTAGAGCTAGCAATTTTTGAGTAAATCCATCCGACCCCCTTCTCCACCTAATTCAGACAATGAGAATTAGGCACTGGCTGTCATCCTACTAGTGTAATACTTATTTTAAGAAGAAGAAGAAGAAGAAGCAAAAAAAGAAAAAGAAAAGCATGAAAGGAAAAGAAAGAGGAACATCACACAAGGACATGGAAAAAATGACTCACTTGAAGAAGCACTTAGCACCAATAAAACACGATCACTGCACCTAGGGGTCCTCAAGTTAGGCATGCTCGGTGGCTTTGGTCGGCCGGCTCTGCTCCTAACCCCCTAGCCCTTTTGATCCCCCACTTCATGCTTAGGGCCCATCAAGGGCAGGACATACCTAGGGAGGTAACACTTGCCTATGGTTAGACTTTTCACCCTAATCTACTTGCATCGCATCTCCCTTTGTACGAATGGGGTCATGACCAACATCAGGGGTGTGACTTAGTGAATCATATGAGGAGAATAGGAACGGGAGATCTATGAAGTGCATGGGTGCACTTTGATCACACCCATAGGGTTGATGGATGGGCAACAATGTCTTGTTCTATTTATGATCCTGGGTATGTGTGGTAACATTATTAGAGCTTACATTAAAATTGAATTGTTATTAGCAAATACTATGCTAGTGTATCAATCATCAACTAGCATGAAAGTATTGTAGGTGATTGCAATATGTGAATTTAAAGAGGAGGATGAAGAGTCTCAAATCTTATTTTGGAAAAATTTGAATTTCTTCATGGCTCGATGTGGCTATGATCCTCTTGACTTTGCTGGATTCATGTTCGATGAGGCAAGTGCGAATTGATTGGTAGTAAGGGTTGTATACAATAGAGGATTGCATAACATAATGGAAGGGGGGAGCACTCTTGTCCTTTTCATTGGGAGCAAAGTTTACAAAGGCATAACAAGAAATCAATCACTATAGACAAAAAAATGCATCACATTGACATGTGTGAAGCATGGAGGCTAGCAACGACAAGTCAATAGGCATTGCTTCATGTCTCTGCTATCCGAGATTAGTGGTCACAAAATGTAAACAAGGATAACATTAAGGCTTTGGATAGGTGGTTAAAATGGTGGCAACAAAAGGAAATGCCCATTGGGGAGGAATTGAATCTCGTATAGGTCTGCTATTTTTCTAAGCTCATTAAAAGAATTGCTAGACAATGTACTAATGGAGAGAGCTACTAACTTTGTTCTTGGATTTGACTCTATAGGATAACAAAAGTCCCTGGGAACATGCTCAAATTCCAAGCATAAGCTTGTCGGAAAGCACCCGTGCTAGCTAATTAGCAGGTGAGGTGGAAAACGAAAGATATCACTCTATGATGCATGTGCTAGTGATGTTTTGAATGCATATATCCAAATGTGCAAAGAGGTTGGCTATACCATGGGTAGGTATATTGGATCTAGGCCTTCAATGGGCTCTTTGATGGCTAATGCTAGCAAAAGGGAATCCCCACATCCTATCTCTATTGCGTGTGCATTGCAAGGTGTTGTAGTTGGCAGTCCTTTGTATGACCCACAATGCAAGGTAATAGGGAGATTGTGCATAGAAAAAAGAAGGGAAGTGGAGCAACTACAAGTTCCCATAAACCAGGATATGTGATCAAGTCAAGGCAACGAAAAAATAGGGGCAGGCCACGAAGTATATAGTTTGATGATGGTGAGTTGGAAGACATATATATTCAGGATGGTGAGGAGAATGAAGAGATACTAGTCAAGACCTTGGAAAGTGGAGTAAATGTGCCAAATGTAGGAACATCAACCTATATATAAAGAGGTAGAAGTGGCATGGGATGAGTGGGCTTTACAAAGGATGCCACCTAATTGTGTGAGAAAATGTTTTGGTATGGAGGGTAGAAAGAGCTGTAGCAACAAGTTACAAAGTCGACAAGTGGGGCTAGTCGCACCATGCTTTTGGTTTGAGAGAGCCTATAAGGACAAGACCATTGCACAATGGATATGGTTTTGCAATCATGATGTCACAAATACAAACGTTGTGCAAAAACAAGTGATAGTATCACAAATTGTTCCTTCTTTGTGGCGAGTTAATATAGGGACAAATATATCAAAGGAAGAGTGTAACAGTCTAAAACATGCTAGTTTCATGTTTTCCTACTTTGCAACACCAAAAGAATGAGAAGAGAATACCTCCTACTTTTGTAGATGGTGGTTCAAGTGGGAGGAGACACAAGTGGAGGCATATAATTTCCAAAGACGCACAAAAGGGAATAGAGGCAACTGCTTACATGGTTGCGACCTTCTTGGAGGAGATAGTGAAACTTGAGAGGCAACATTCAGTATTTCAAGTCTTGACAGAGAGTTGTTATGATGTGCATATCAAAGAAGAGCCTAGGTGCACTTGTCCTGATTTTCAAAGAAGAGAATCTACCCAAAAGGCATTCCTTGCTTGCAAACATATGTATTATGTGTACGTGCACATACTTGGCCTTTGACCTAAGGAGCACATGGTTATACA
Source organism: Lygodium microphyllum (assembly GCF_053477565.2). NCBI lineage: Eukaryota > Viridiplantae > Streptophyta > Polypodiopsida > Schizaeales > Lygodiaceae > Lygodium > Lygodium microphyllum. The sequence goes on along the minus strand of NC_141150.1, from coordinate 120,609,129 downwards.
ATCAACATGCACTAACTCCCATTGACTTTACCTTTGCGTCAAGACAATCATGTAAGATATGCCCTGTCATGTGGAAAGCCCAAAAATAAGCACAACTCGTTCATTGTTTTGGCCCACTCGTCATCACACTCACATCAGTAGGGTGTGGCATGTCCTTTTTTATTGCAGGAAGATTAGGGTGTAGCAAACTTGGAAAATTTCTAGATATTGTACTCTTTTTGGGAGATACAGAAGTTCTTTATTGCTCATTGGAGGAAGGCTGCCCATACTCTTTCTAGATATTGTACTCTTTTTAGGTGTTGCAGAAGTTTTGGATGTAGCAAACTTGGAAAATTTCTAGAATATGTACCTTAGCTTCCTCAATTCTAGATAGTACATGTCTTGTTGCAAGCTTGAAAAAACAATTTCAATTACAAAAGCATGAAATCGAAAGCTCACAAAAAGAACACATTCCTTACATTGTCGAATATCCACCATTAAAGTTTGCTCCAAGCTTTCACTTTCGAGAAGATTTATCCACACTTTGGTCCTAAGATTCATCTACAACATTATTAATTCAAGACCCTGCTAAGATTTCAAGCATTGAAGCCTATTTGTTAACTAGAATCTACTATGGAGTTAGATTTGGGGATTTTTGATACAAGGTTTCGATTCATCTCTAAGCATTTAAGAGTGCTAAAGACCCTTCATGTATTGTAGGGTACTATTGAGCTCTTGAAGATGAAATATAAGTCCAATAGGATAGTACTCAATGTTTACATGTTTGATAGTGGTTTACATAGGGTTTACATGCCTCAAACAATGTGTATATGTCACCTTTTCTCTAAAACATGGCATTTACAGGGTACATGATTGTTTTGGATAATTACAAAAAATTGGTTCTAGAATATTTTGTCCTTATTCTAATGACAAGACTGATAGCTCACTGGAAGATTACATTGTCATCTTTTGATTTAAATTATAAAATTCAATGTTTGGATATTGGGATCAAAAGTTATTGCCACTTTTGTGACAATAGGTCTAGAGTGGACAACACCAGAAAATGGTAGGCAATAGGGGTAAAAGCAAGGGAAATGAGGATGTATAGGAGCAAATTAGGGACTTTATAGTTGAGCATCCTCAACAAGACCATCATAAATATTCTCAAGAGCATGTACCATATATCACTATAAATGTAGCCTTATGTAATCATGAAACCCAAATATATTGAATTAGTGTCTAAAATTGATCAAATGGTTGATTAGGTGACCCATTCTAGATTCAAATGAAGGCAGCTATTAATCATATGGCACAATCAACTAATGAGTCTTTGGAAGAGATTATGAACCAAATATCTCAATTAGTGGCATTGCAATTGGATAATAAGGAGCATAGGAATAAATTGGAAGCTAGATAGCCATTTCTCAAAGATAGAGCAAGAGTGGGAGCAAAAGAGGAAGAAAGAGAAAGTAACAAGAATGAAGCTTCAAGCAAGAGAGTGAGAGAAAGATGGTATGTGGAAACTCCAATAGTCACAATGGGTGACTTGCCTTTTCTTATTCTATTGTCATAGAAAGAATAAAGAATAAAATAACAATGATGGGTAGCCCACCACATATAGTAAACAAGTGTGTAGGCATTGTGTAAAAAGTTGGTGGCTAGGCATAGTGGTGGGTGGCTTCCACCTATAGTGTACATGTATATAGGCATTGTGTACAAAGTAAATGTAGGTGACTAGGTACAAGTGGCGTTTAAACCCCAGTAACCTCCCACTTAAAGGTGAATGTGATGCGCAAGGAAATGATATGAAAAAAGTGACAAAGTACAATGTGTACAAATGTAAGTTTAACATGATGAGGAATATATGCCATCTCATTCTATGCCCATCAAATTCTTAAGGAAGATATAATATTTCATAGGGAGATTTTTAGTGAGCAGATCTGCAAGATTCTCATCTATCTTGACAAGCTCTACCTTCTTGTTCTCAATCACCTCTCTATAAAGTGATATAATAAACCTCAACGTGCTTGGTCTTTGCATAAAACATTAGATTATGTGTCAAATAGATGGCACTCATAGAGTATAAATGCAATATAGGAGTCATAGTCATACCTCAGTGGGGGGGCACCTATGAGAAATCATCTCTATAATGTGTGTTCACAAGGCATTAAGAAATACTCTTTTTTAACATGTTATACGACCATAAAATGATCCCTTTTTATTTACTAAACTTATGATTTTTTTAATTTTAATTAAAAACACATTTTAAAAATGTAATATTATAAATTTTACTAAATAAAATACCCTTTCTTTTGAACTCACGTGGCATCTTACACATTCTGTAAGGTGCACCTCCTTGGGAGTCATACTAAGGTCTGCAACTAGAAGACCTAATCATAGGGCCTCCTTGTAAGGCTTAATGCTATAATGTAAACTTTGGTAGTAGACAAGGCCATGCATTTCTCCATCCTAAACATCAAAGAAACAATACCTCCAGAAAAAGTGAAGACATAGCTAGAGATGGACTTTTTTACTATTTGTATATCTTGTGCATAATCAAAGTCTATGTAGCCCACAACTCCAATATCCTGGCCACCATAACAAATATAAAAATCTATAGTGCCCTTAAGGTATCTCATGATATCCTTCACGGTGTCCCAATGTCACCGACCAGGTATTACCATATTATAAGCCACAACTCCCACTACAAATCCTATGTCAAGTTTAGTGGCTATCATAGTATACATCAAGCTGCCCACTATGGATGCATATAGGATCTTGGCCATCACAGCCTTCTCATTATCAAATGGTACAAAATGAATGGTATGGTACCCTTGTTCTTTGTTGTCTTCACACATATATGATTGTACATTGTGTACATATAGGAGGGGTCCCTACCCAACTATTGGCCATTGCCCTTTATCCTAAAAAATTTCCTCTTAAAGAACAATGTGCCTTTGTGGGAGTAAGAAGGAACTAAAGATACTATCCTATGCCTATTGCACTCTGCAGTGTGCAAAGCACTCAAAACTCTTCATGAGAAGATCTTTAGGGCCACCATCATCTATATGGATCTTGACAAGCTCAATGTGCTTGTCCCTCAAGTATCTCCCTAATGAAGTGAGACTTCACCTTAATGTGCTTTATCTATGTATGAAAGATAGTGTTTCATGCCAATAACTGAAGGGAACTTTGACTATCATAGTACAATATAGGTACCTCTCTTGCAAGGCCCCAAGTCTCCCACTAGACGAGTAAGCTATATAAGTTCCTTGTGGGCCTCAGTTGGCTACAATATACTTTGCCTTAGTAGCAGTAGATAAACTTATACATAGTACAATTGAGATATCCAAGAGACTACATCACCTAGGAAAGTAAAGAAAAAACGTGTAGTATATCTTCTAGAGTCTTCATTCTTTGCAAAATCATCATTTGCATATCCAAGAACAAATGCATCTTTTCTTTCAAAGCATATGCACATAGATTTAGTGCCATTCAAGTATCTCAAGATACTCTTTACCACCTCCAAATACTTCTTATTAAGGTTTTCCATGTACCTGCTAACTACTCCCACTACATTGGGAATGCTTGGACGTGTAGCAACCATGGGATACATCAAGCTATTAGCATAAGGAACCTTAGCACCTCATCCTTCTATTCATTTGGCATGGGATAGTCCTCTTGCCTAAGTTTCATGGAACACTAATAATAGCCTTCCCTATCAACATATTGAAATACTCCAATACCTTTCAAGTGTATTCTTTTTGATAAATATAGTATCTTGGCTCGATCTTGCATAATGTACATACCAAGAATGTGACCAACGTTTCCCAAGTCCTTCATGTCAAAGATCTCGTGTAACCTTTTCTTTAAAGTAGCATCCACATTGATAACTGATATTGCAACAATTAGTATATCATCCATATAAAGAATCAAGATCATAAGGCTACCATTCCTAGCCTTTCTTGTCTATAGGTAGTAATCGGTCTCACTCCTAGTGTACTCCTCAGACTGCATAAAGACATTGAACTTATGATACCGTTCCCTAGGAACTTTTTTCAAATCATGTAAGCTCTTATGCAGCTTACATACCAATTACTCCTTTCCTTCTACAACAAACCCCTTAGGTTGCTACATATAAATATCTTCATGCAAATCCCCATGCAAGAAAGTGGTCTTTACATTCATCTAAACCAACTCCATATCCTCTATAGTAGCTAAAGTAAGAATTGTACAAAGGGTGGTCATTTTGACTACTAGTGAGAATATCTCATCATAATAAATCCCCGTCTTCTTCTTAAATCCTTTGGCTACCAATCTTGCATTATACTTGAGCAATGCATTAGATTGAGATACTTTCAACTTGTAGATCCACTTACATGGAAATGTATTTTTGCCTTAGATAAAGAGACTAACTCCCATGTAGTATTCTTTTTCAAAGAATCCATCTATGAATACATAGTCCTCTTCCACTTATGATAGTCATCCCTAGTCATAGTATCTACATAACAAGAAGGCTCACCACAATCCATGACCATGACATAGTCTAGAGGTAGAGTATATCTATCTCACAATCTAGAAATCCTCATAGACCTACATAAAACTGACTCAACTAGAGCCTCTAGCTATTCCATCTATCTATTCTACAAAACATGAGGCTATTCACCATCTTGTGGCACTCCCACTTTAGCATTTTCTTATTTTTCAAGCCCTATATCATGTGGAATAGGTTGCAAAAACTGCTAATGTGTTGGCTGCTCATTCTCTAAAATACCACTCTATAGATCTCAACCATTTTGATAGGTTGTTTATGAATCTTATCCTTATTAAAGATGGCATCATGGCTCCATACCACCTTCTTTGATTCATGATCCCATAAATGAAAGCCCATTTTACTTGACTCTCCATAGCCAAGAAAAACACATTTATTAGACTTAGGATCCAGCTTACTCAACTTGTGCCGAGGTATATGCATAAATGTCTCACAAAAAAAACATGCAAGTGATCATAACTAGATCACTTGCTTGACCACAACTTATTTAGTGTCTTGCCATCCAATGGCTTGGTATGAGACCTAGTTGTCAAATGCACAGTTGTCTTCATAGCTTCAATCAAAAATCCATTAATGAGATTAGCATTAGAGAGCATACGATGAACCCTCTCTTGAATGGTCATTTTCATCTTCTCATCCACACTATTTTGAGTAGGATTCTTAGGAGTTGTCAGCACTCTCTTGATACCAGGGTGGCTTGTGCAAAAGTTTGTAAAGGCATGTGAGGTGTACTTCACCATTGCTAGTCCTGCACTTAAGCTTCTTGCCTAACTAACTTTTTGCAAATGCAAAGAAGTTTTGAAATGCATCCAACATATCACTTTCTTGCAAAGAGGATAAGCCTAAAAATTTCTTGTGGCATTATTTATAAAGGTGAAAAAGAGACACATGACTATTTAGTGATAGCTATAATGGTGAAACATGCAAAGGGTACAAAGTATCAGATTTTGGTCCTTTGGCCATAGTAAAAGATCCCTTGCAAATCTTTCACACATGATCACCCAAGATCAATATATAATGATAATTATCAAGTTTTTATGTAGTGATTAAGCTCTTTGGCAAGTCCGAAACAAACCATACATTTTGCAAGATGAAAGAAGAATCATTTTGCAATGACAAGTGTAGATCCCTAATGCCAACAATGCTGGATGCATAGTTATTTCCAAGATGGACGTATCCTGTTTTTCTAGCATTATGAGTAGAGAACCATTCCCTATGTGGAGTAACATGAAATGATGCTCTACAATCTATAAGCCAATTTTGAGATAGGCCATTATCCATGGCAACCAAGAATGAATCACCAAAAGAGGATATAAACAAGACATCACCATCATCACTGGCACATGCATGAATCTCCTCAATTTTTAATTTGTTTTTCTCTATGCCATCATCCTCATTTTCCTTATTGCCATTTTTCTTGTTATTCCACTTGTGACAATCTTTTTTAATGTGCCCCTTCTTGTTACATAAGTAATATTCTACATCCTTTCTGCTATGTGACTTGCTTGTTGATTTACCTCTCTTGGGAGAGTTTCCCTTGGCATTTGATCTTTCTCTCACCATAAATGTAATAGAGCTATTTGATGCTACATTGTTCTTTCTATTCAACTCTTAAGTGAGCAAGTTTCTCTCAATATTAACACTTATAAGACCAACCACCTATGGGTATGGAATTACCAATGATAATCTTGAAAGTATCCCAACTCTCAAGCAAGGTGATTTAAAAAAATATGGTCTTCACTGAATCATGAAAGATAATCTTTTGATATGTCAACTCTAGTTGAAAATGATGTTGAACTCATTAAGGTGATTAAACATTGAAGTCCCCTCCATCATGTGGAGATCAATGTGTATTTTTAGCTAATAAACTTGTAAAGCTACACTTTCTTTTTCATACAAGTCACTAAGCTTTTTCCATACACCATATGTATCTATTGTGTCTTTTACATTAAAGTACACAAACTTTGAGAGTGTCAACATAATAGTAGAGAATGCCAATTCATCCAATTCTTCCATATATCTGCATCCATGTTCCTAGGCTTAATCCCACTATATTTGATCAGCTTTATATGCTTCCTCTAAACCAAGCATCATATATTTATTCTTTCCAATATGAAAAGTTTGTACCATCAAGCTTTTCAATATTGAATAATACATTCTCAAAAATCGATGAAGAAGCCATAATGACAAAAATATATATGCATAAAAAAAGAAAAAGGAATACCCAATTGCAAGCTCATGTGGAGCTCGATATCTCAAGACTCCCCCTCGAGCTTAGCATGAGCTTATATACTCCAAGTATAGTCATAAACTGGCAAAACTTCTCAACTCCCAAGGCCTTGGTAAAAATATATTTAGCTTGATCCTCTATATTGAAATAAACCAAGTCAATGTCACTATCTAGAATCCATTCTTGAATGAAATGGTAATTGACCTCTATGTGTTTTGTTTGTGCATGATAGACTAGATTCTTGGCTAGCTGAATGCTACTAAAGTTATCATAGATGATAATCTTGTTATCCACCTATAGCCCCAAATCACCAAGTAGCTTACATAGCTAAGATACCTCACATGCTACAACTATAGCATCCCTATACTCTACCTCAATACTAGATAGTGCAATTGTTAGCTGTTGAGAGTAGATTTTAAAGGCCATTTTTGAAGTGTGGAAAAGAGTCCGGGAGGCTGTAAAAAACGATATTTTTATGTAAAGTGAAATGATTGCGGATCACTGAGTTGGAGTTTTCCTAGATGGAGTTCAATGCCAGGAACCCAACACAAGCCTCAGTTTGTTGATCGGAGCCCGTTTGGCCCCCCATTTAATTCCACAAAGTTTTGCATTATGAAGTAGCTATGTGATCCAATACCCGAAAAGTGCATCACAGTGGGCATGTTTATAGATTTTGATGTCACAAAGCTAGCTGTCCAAACGGATCTTAAATGCAAGCTTGTTTGCTCCTCCAAAAGCAAAAAAACCACTTCGGTCAAAGTGTGAACCAGTTTTTTTAAAGCTTAAACTTTAAGCTTGCTTAAGCTTTTGGAATGAAAAGGCACGATTGCTAAAATTATGGGGGGGAGGGGGGACTATTTTCTTTGGCGCCCCCAAATTTCCATTTTTAAAGGATTTTTTCGATTAGCACCGCAATCTCTTATCACCAAGATGCATAAATTCTTCGCCCTCCATCATTGCAGAAATGATTAAAAATGATGCATTGAGCAAAACGATCTAATTTATTTTTCTTTCTTCTCTCTTCTCTCTTCTCTCTCCTCTCTCCTCTCTCCTCTATCCTCTTGTGGTTTGTTCTCATGGATCAATATAAAAGAGAAGGGGGTGGGTTGTTGAGATGGATGTTTTTGATCGTGCGATGATGCAGGAGTGGAAAGAGACATGAATCGAGGTTGGATGGATCATTAACAGTCGTGAAAGAGCATCGACGGCCTCCAAGTTTGAAAAATGCGTGCCATAATGAGCGATTTTATGAGAAAAAGATAGATTCCATGGTTTTATGATCAATTCTTATTTGAAATGGTTAGAAATGATTGTATTTGATGACCCATATTCTAATTGATCAGTCATGTTGAAGGAATCATAAAAAAATCACTTGTATAATAATTTTATGCTAAACATGCAAAACTCGAGACTAGGCTGTTTAAGGAAAAATATGTGGTTTTTGGTGTGCATTTGGCATTCCTATGGATTGAAACGTGCTAAGAAAATTATTTTGCATAAGAGCAATATGTCTAAATTGAAAAATAAGTAGTTATCAATAATTTATATAAATAAATAGAAAAAAATAAGAAAAAATAGAAAAATTTAGGTTTTTCTTATCAAAAAATAAGATTTATGTGTGTGAACATATGATAGAGCTGAAGCATGAGGTTTAGTCTCAGTTTAGCTCTATCTCTTTATTAGAGTGAGTTTTTATTGTTTTAAATAAAGAAAAATACATAAAAAACCATGCCTTGAACTTATCAACGCATGTAAAATTTTAAACGGTAGGGAGTAGGGGGTTGTTGAGTGGTTTAAAGTACATTAAAATTTGAGGTTTTATAATGCATATCATATACTAGCCCTAAGCAACGAAGCACTATAGTAGTGGAAAGAAAAGCATGAAAAGAATTATCTTCACACTTTCACATTGTTGATTTTTAATGAATAAATTTGTTCGAGCATGATGGTCATATACACACTTGCATTGATGCACCCTATGGTATCATATCCTGGATACATAGCACCTATTTGTATGAGTGATGATTGATTGACACTAAGAGTGTGAGGTATCCCAAGCCATAGGGCTAGATATTCGATTTGTTAGGGGTTATTTGGTAAGGTTTATCAATTATCTCTTGGATCATTTAATCAAAAGAGTAGACTTTGTTTTGAATGTGTTTTATGTTCATGGCACATATCTTCTGGCCAATCCTTGAGGTGTAGGAGAGCCATAGTGGAGCCAGAGTGATCAACCAAGGGGTACTCCTTTGTGTGTGCTACGTGGTGTATATAACACCAGCATGTTTAGGGACTCCCTCTGAGGAGTGGGAAAATAATTATTCGTTGGACTAAAAAATCGTACAAATGCAAAGTTCTTAGACGCTCCTAGCAGCGAGGCCATGTGGGGTGGTTTTAGGTTAGTAGAGGCTCGACTAGTGCATTAGAGCCAATGTCGAGCCCGTTTTAGGCCTTGATATTAGCCATGACTTGACACTTGATATTTACCCTTACTATAGTTTATACCCTAGTTCTTGGTCTTTCCCTATGTGAGTAGACTTTAGTGTGAGTAGAATTTAGATGTATCATGAAGTTATAGCTATGTATACTATTGCAAGCATGGGCTGAAAAAATGTTGTTCATGTCTCATTTGCTACATGATGTATGATGGGAGTTTCTGATTAACCATGATCTTTGACGGTTGACACCATGTTCTATGTTTCTAATATATTCTCATCATATTCTCTAATTTTTATATCTTTTTTGCTATTATGAGTATTCTAGAATGTATTCTCATAGTTTTGTGACATTATCTTTGAGTTTTAGGTTGTTTGTCTGTTACAATATGGGGTATTTTCTGGAATACCTTCAGTAGTTTGTTGTATTCTTATATACATAATTGCAGCCCTGTTATGTATTTCGCCTAGATTAAGGGTGCTAACACTTTGGTGATCCTGTCATTGCTTTCTTGAATCTTTGGCTTGAAGCTTTGTTAAAAGCATCTTTATTTTAGGGAAGGAAAAATGAATTTTGTGTATGCAATAATTCAAAGGGGTTTTGTGAAGATATCCTGTCAATGTTTGCTTGAATATTTGGTTTCAAATTCAGCCTAAAAAGATTTTCTTTTCAATATCAAAATTCGAGTCTTCCTAAAAAACCTAAAGCGATGGTATATTTCTTGAAGCAAGATCATAAAGTTTCAAGATTTAATATTGTATCTCTATGTATATGGGAGAGAATTACCCATACCAATCAAATGTTATCCTGTTAGAGAACTCAGAGAAGTATGGGCAAGGTAATAGTGACAAGAAGATGTGAAGGATGATAATATAGGAGAAGCAAGAATATTGAGCACACTAGATGAAGAACATATTACAAATTACATGGAGGATTATGAAGATGTGGGTACCTCTATGGGTACCACTACAATGTATAATTTCCCTATTGCATCTACAAAATCTCCTCTAAGTCCTCCAATTCCTTCAAGTGTTCCATGTCTTTTAATGAAGAGAAAGTAATACTCCTTCAACAAGATCAAGCTACCCCTCCTAAGTAAGTGGATGAAAGATTAAAACTCTTAGTACTTGGGAGGGTAGTGCTATTGTGGAGTGCAGCAATTGTAGCAAGGAGGTCTTTGAATTTCAACCCTTTACCTTCATTGACAAATGCAAAAAAAAAAAGAATACAATGAATCCCAATCAACCTATCAATTCCAAGGTCGCGGCCTCCAAATTCTTGGGCAAGAAGAAACAAGACCCGAATTGTCATGTTGCTCAAATTGAGACAAGATGGATTGCAAGTGGTTTTAATACTATGTACATGGATCAAGCTAAGTTGGAGTAATTTATTGCAACCTTCAAGAAGAATGCTATGGATTGGTACAATACCTATGATGCTATTCATTTTACCAAATATAGTGGACTTACAAATGTGTTCCTTGGTAGGTTTAGGAAACATAAGACTACTATATATATATTTAAAAGAAGCTAAAAAAAATTAAGCAGGGATCAATGCTTGTGCAAGACTATGCACAAAAAATTAAAAATCTACCAAATAGATTGGATATTGTAGACATGCCTTCTTTGGATCTGTAGAGATCATATTTTGTAAAAGGTTTGGATAAAACCATTCCTAGTGCAATTGATAATGTTGAATTGCAAGCAAATGCTACAATTGATGTATCGAGACACAGATGATGCCCAAAGAGTGGAAAAGAGGCTTGTCAAGAGCAAGTCTAAGAAGAAGGTAAGAAAGGATTTATTGAACTCTAATTCTAAAGATTTAGATTTAGAGGACAATAGTGATGATAATTCCTCATGAGATTCAAACTTGGATTTGAAATCAAGTGACTTGGATGATAAATAGGAAAAAAGGAGGCAAAGATGCTGGAAAAAGAAATCCAAGAAGGATAGAGGATCCTTGAGAGACAAGAGAAAAAGCAATGGCAAAGAAGATAAAACTGCCTTGGAAAGAAGGCTTGAAAAGAAAATTAATTTTTTTTTGCTAGGTATGGGAGTGGTTACTACTATATGGAAGATCAATCTTGTAATATTTGCCAAAAGATGGACCACGAGGTTAAAGAATGCTGGTATAATCCAATGGTACAAAATAAAAGAATGTAAAAAGCACCGCCAATGGCACCACTAAATCAAATTGTACTAGAAATTGTACACTAAAGAGGATTTCATGGTTTTGGCAGGAAGGATCAGCCACCAAATCACTAGCATAATGGCCATCTAAGACAATGGAATGATCTTTAGCAGCAGCAACAAGAGCCTTGCTACTACTGTGGCAAGTAGGGACACATGTTGAGACCAAATTGTGAGCTATGGGTATGCCACAAGGACGAGAGAGGAATCTAAACTAAGAATCAACAAGAAATGCAACTAGTGGGAACATCCCATGGTCAACAACCACTAGTACTTGCACTAGTCATCTTAGTAGAGATTCCTACAAAGATTATAGAGAGCTAAGTGATTAGCCAATAGCTAAAGTAAAAGAGTAAGAAAACTATGGAAAAAGAGGTACTAGCTAATAGGGACTTAAATAAAGACCAACAAGGATTTGAGCATCATGTTTTTTGTGATTGCTCCAACTCTATTGTTGTAGAGGATTGTTTTGATATTATGGGAGTCTTTGTTGTAACCAAAGCTAAAGCTAAAAAGAAGATGGACTGGGAGGAACATGAGAAGGCTAGGGAAGTAGTGCCTCAAAAGAAGTATTGAGGTTGTAGAAAAAAAATCATATACCACAGATTAGTCCTATTGTAGACCTGCTCCATGGATTATAGGAAAGGCAAGAGCCAAGGCACCATACAACAAGTTTTGCAGTAGTCATTGCAGCAACAAAATGGTTGATACAATGATTATCCCTCGTGGAGGCAAGGAGATAAAACTTTTAAGAGTTAATCAAGTGGTTTTGAAATCTAAATACCATCAATTGGCGGATTAAATAATAAATATAGCATTTGAAATAGAAGATGATGAAGAGTAACTATCCTTATGAGCTAAACCCACCATTGTTCTAATTTTTGAGGTGAACGTTGCAAAGATTCTACCAATATATAATGTATCTGTAGTAACACCACTGCAGGAAGCAAGATTACCAGTATAGGAAGCAAGGTTACTACTACAGGAAGCAAGGTTATCACTATAGGAAATAGGGTTACTACTGCATGAAACATGGTTACTGCTGCATGAAATAGGGTTATTGCTGCTACAGGGAATAGGGTTACCACTGTAGGCAGCAAGCATCCCATGGAGATAGTTATCCGAGTGTAGGAAGTAGTGACTTCATATCGCTAAATAGAAAATTGGGTGGAGTAATCATTGATTTTACTAAAGAAAGTAAAGAAGGCAATGGAAAGACTTAGAAAGAGCAGGATAATACTTCAATGGAGATGGAAGAGGCTTTGGATAAAGCTAGTCCAGCAAGCTATTATTGATGCAGAGCTGAAGCATGAACATACCATGAAAAAATCAGCAGTCCTAGAAGATGATATTCATGAGGTCAACTTAGATAGTGATATAAGTACTTAACCCATTAGAAGATGATATTCATGAGGTCAATTTAGACAGTGATACAAGTATTAAACCCATTAAAATGAGAATCTTTGTGGAAGAAGAGTTTAAGCAATAGTTGGTTCACCTATGCAAGGAGTTTTAGGATATTTTTTGCTTGGAAATATATAGATATGAGGGGTTTGATCCAGAAGTGTGTCAGCATAGAATAAACTTGAAGGTGGATGCTAAGCCCATCATGTAGAAAAGGTACCACATGAATCTGAATTATGCTAAACAAGTGAAGGAAGAAATTGACAAATTACTTAGAGTCGGGTTAAGTCACTTGGTTGTTACCTATTGTAGTGGTACCCAAGAAGAATGGAAAAATACGGGTCTATGTTGATTATAGAAAATTGAATGCAACAACCATAACTGATGCATTCCCTCTTCCATTTATAAATGCTTTGTTGAATGATGTAATAGGTCAAGAGATTTACAGCTTTTTAGATGGTTTTTCATGGTACAATTAGATTAGAATGTACCCCGATGACATGGATAAAACTACATTTATTACAATTTGGGGAGCTTATGTTAGTATAGTGATGAATCTTGGATTAAAGAACGTACCATTTGAACTTCAAGGCATATAAAACATTTTACCCATCTCTCACTATATTCATGAGAGTATTTATTGATGATTTCTATGTGTTTGATAAGAGAGTCAACCATTTATGGCATTTAAGACTTTGTTTTGAAAGATGCTGCAAGTTTGGAATGTCTCTTAATCATTTAAGTCAATTTTTGCTGCAAAAAGGGGAGTTCTTTTAGGATATATTATGTCAGTAGAAGAAATAGCAATTGATCCAACAAAGATTATGGCAATCCAAAAAGCACTTGCTCCAATGACAGTCCAAGAAGTCATGAGGTTTGTTGGACATGTCAAATGGCATAGTAGGTACCTTCGGTACTTAGCTAATATATGTTCTCCTCTAACATTTCTCACTAAGAAGGATGTGCAATCTATATGGAGAGAAGATCAAGATAAAGCTTTTTAGGTGTTAAAGAAGATGCTAATAGTAGCTCCAATTTTACAACCCCCGCAATTGGACTTTCCGTTTCATGTATTTCTAGATTCTTTTGACATAGAGGTAGGAGCAGTCTTGACATAAGAAAGAATCTCAAGATGGTTTAGACATGTGTACTATGCTAGTAGAAGATTGAAAATAGTAGAAAAGAACTAGACTGTAATGAAACACGAAGCTCTATGTATGATTTTTTCATTACAAAAGTTTTGTCACTATCTATTGGGGAATCCAATGGTGTTTCATGTGGATCATCAAGCTTTGCTTTATTTGATGAACAAGCCACATTTGACAAGAAGGCTAGCTAGATGGATGCTCTTGTTATAGGAATTTGATTACAAAATTGTGCACACACTGGGTAAGGAGAGCATGCAATAGAGCTGAATTTTTGAGTAGTATTATCCAGTCAATCGATGTTAAGCAAGGAGTTAATGATCAATTTGCTAGATGTTGAATTATTTAATGTTCAAGTTCATGAATTTGATTCTTGCTAATCATATGTTGAACTTTTTGCTTGATGGAGTAATTCTTGTAGAATTATATAGAAATTGATGAAGAAGGTTGGCCTTACAAGTAGACATTTTTAGGTCATAATGGGAGTATTGTATAGGCAGGGAATCAACAATGTACTAAGAACATGTGTTATTGATTATGAATGGCCCAATGTGTTGCATGAAGCACATGTGAGATTGTCACAAGGATACTTCTCTAGTGAAATCACATGCAAAAGGATCTTCCAAGAAAGTTTATGGTGGCCAACAATACTCAAGGAATGCCTTAGTTGTATGTAGGAAGGGAAAGTTTATGGTGGCCAACAATATTCAAGGAAGCCTATCAATACCTGAGGAAATGCCTTAGTTGTATGTAGGAAGGGAAAATTTAGCCTAGGGATAGGATGCAAGATCATCTACTTATACCCTTAGATGCTGAAAATTTAGGCAATCACATATAGTGTAGCCTCTTTGTATGGAACAGTTGGGGCTAAGGATATGTAGGTTTGTTGAATCCCGTAAGCATAGTGGTGGAAAGTGCTACCTACCCAAAAGAATATAAAGCATTGTACTTGCCTATCATTTGAATGAAAAGTCATAATACTTTTTTCCTTTCAGTCAAGTGTCATTGTCCACTTACACAAGATTGTGTTTATGAGTCCAAGCTTCAATCTTGGAATCTAATTCACTTGTGTGATAGTCAGTTCTTATATTAATGTCTTCATGAGTCTTGTCTTTATCTTCCATCCTCCATATCCATGCTTTTAAACATGGTATTAGAGCCGTGGTGAGCATTGCTCAGCTCTAAAAATCACTCTCTCATCTCCTCTTCACCTTTGGTTAGCTCATTGCCAGCTCATGAGTTCATTCCTCACTCCAACTCCACTCTTCCTTTCATGGCATCCATAGCCATAGCCTGCACCTACCCCACTTTGAGCTCCTGGATATCTTCAACCAGGCCATACCTTGACTAGATTTATTCTATGGACCTCTTGTTCTACTTAGGGGGAAACTTCCTATTTCTTTACACCTCAACATTGAGCACCCTCTAGCTCAACATTGTTAGAATTCAAGGTCGCTGCCATATCTATGCATGTTTGTGATCATATGGCTTAATCTCTCTACATGCGATATGATTGACATTTTGGCCTTAGGGAAATTGAAGCTTTCATTATAAGTTTCCTCCACCTAAAGTATTCCTTGATTGATCCATCCCATGTGCTAAAATTGACAAAAAACCAATCGGCCTACCTACTAACCCTAATCCACCATAGCTCCTTCAAGTTCAAGCTAAAAAATCCGATCATTTTCTCACTCCTCCAAGCCTATTGGAGTTCCTATCACTTTTATTTGAGTTTCCACTTAGTTCTTAGCAAAAATTTGGGCATCAAACCAACAAGAAGGGGAAGATTTGTGAAGATTGGAAGGCTCAAGCAACAACAACAAACTAGTATCTCTTGATACTACCCTTCCATTTCTTGTGTCTCTTGACGCATCCAAAGTCAGATAATTTCTAAGAATTTTAGTGCTGATTTGTTGCTCTTCCATTCATTCTAGCATGGGCAAAGACTATGGGACATGCCGCTTCAAAGGAGTCGGGTTTCATACCTAACAAACACGAATAAAGCATATATTGATGAAGAAGGGCCTATGGGCCATCACGAATGGACAAGAGAAGAAGCCATGGGATGCAGTTCTTGTATTTTCATGGAAGAAAAGCAATGACAGGGCTCAAGCCATCATAAATCTTGAGATGGGTGACAGATATATCCACTATGTGGATACCTGTGACACGACCCATGTCACTTGGAAAAGATTGGATACTTTGTTTGGTGCATAGCCAAAGTCTTGAAAGTATGGTCTATTAATTGAAATTTTCAGATTGGACATACTAAAAATTTCTATCATGCCAAAAATAGGCATCAAAAGGCCTATCTTGCAGCCGTGAAGGAAGAAGAAGACCATGGACATAAAGAAGCAGAAGAAGAAGAAGAAGAAGAAGAAGAAGAAGAAGAAGAAGAAGAAGAAGAAGAAGAAGAAGAAGAAGAAGAAGAAGAAGAAGAAGAAGAAGAAGAAGAAGAAGAAGAAGACCATCAAGAGCAGAAGGACAAGTCTCACCAGTTCTTCTATTCACACTACTCTGATAGACTTTTTTGAAGCCTTGTATAACCTTTCCCTAATGTTCCTTTCATAATCTTGTAAACTTCTCATGTAACCTAGCACTACAACCTCTGTACACTTTGTGAAGCCCCTAATACAGCCTTTGGATGCCCACCATGTTTTGGGTATCCACACTTAACTTTATTTGTGACAGCCTCTCTAGATGATTACCATGTTTGTGGTGTGCCCACACTTTGCAAGTTGTTGTTCGCTAAAGCCTCAACACATTTTGTGTCTTTTTGGTTGTGATTAAGGAGGGGGGTTGAGAATTTAGGCAATCACATGCAGTGTAGTCTCTTTGTATGGAGCAATTGGCCTAAGGAGATGCAGGTTTATTGAATTCCATAAGCATAGTGGTGGAATGGTGGAAAGTGCTACCTATCCAGAAGACTATAAAGCATTGTACTTGCCAATCATTTGAACACAATTTCATAGTACTTTTGTCTTCTTAGTCAAGTGTCATTGTCCACTTAGACAAGTTTGTGTTTATGAGTCCAAGCTTCAATCTTGGAACCTAATTCGCTTGTGTGGTAGTCACTTGTCATATCTATGTATTCATGAGTATTGTCTTTATCTTCCATCCTCCATAGCCATGATCTAGATCCATGCTTTTCAACAATAGAGCCCTTTTAGAAGTGGGGTGTTAACTTTCTATGCCCTATTAAGCCACCAACTTGTCAAACTAGAAATTGGTATATTTTGGTGTGCACAAACTATCGCACTAAATGCGTCAAAGCTAAAGCATTATGGGATGATAAGGTAGCAAGTGTGGCTCAATTTCTGTATTCTAACGCCAACTTGTCAAAGTAGAAATTGGTATATTTTGGTGTGCACAAACTATCACACTAAATGGGTCAATGCTAAAGCATTATCAGAGGTTAAGGTAGCAAGTGTGGCTTAATTTCTGTATTCTAACATAATGGCCTAGATTTGGATGCCCTATTGAGCTTGTTAGTGATCCAAGTAAACTTTTTTTGAGTGATGTTATTAGGGAGTTGACTTCCAAACTTATGATACTACATAAAAAGTCAATATTGTATCATCTTGAAGCAAATGATGCTAAAAGTTTGAATGAGATTTTGTTGTAGATTTAAAAAAATATTATGACCGATAATAAAAAAGATTGGGATACTAAATTAGACTCGACATTTTGGTCTTTTAGAACTGCTTATAAAGTCACTAAATTCTAGTTGGTATATGGACTTGAAACTGTGGTGGCAATGGAGTTATTGCTTCCCAGTTTAAGATAAGATTATTGCTCATTACTTGTCAGTGGTAGTGTAGTCAAAATATAAGCTTAGGTAAACTGACATATCAAAAAGAAAAATGTTTAATATAGGAACCTCATGATGATATATAATTTGAAGCTAGGAAAGCATCTAGGGTGCATCTAGGTAAGCTTAAGCTTCATTACTCTTGTGCTTTCATGCTCAACATATCGAGGCCATTGGGCACACTCTTATTTCTTCAAAAACTTGGATACATGTCTTGTTGACTAGCTCTCACCTAGTCACTCATATGTGGATTAGAACCAAACCGTTGTAGTGAGCATCATACCCCCACACCCAAAGGTAGTAAGTACTAGCTCCACGATTCAAGTGAGCACATCCATAACACCTCAACTGTGAGAAAGCAGAGTTGTAGCATTGGAATGTGTGCACAAGATGAAGGAGAGAGCACAAAGTACAAGAACAATATCTTGTTTACTAAGTTGCTTACAAGTACAACTTGGGTACACTCTCCCACACATGATAGTGACCCATAGGCTGTTTATATAGCCTCTGCCAAGCTAGGGTTAGGGTTTCCCCTATCTCTAAGGCTATTCACACCCATATGCCCTTATGCACACTTGTTTACAATGGGTTCATATGCCTATCTTCTAAAACCCCCCAATGCCAAGGTGGCATTAGATTACAAGGCATGTAAGATGTCCCCCCCCCTTTAAACAACCGAGATGCCTTTATAAATCATGCTACAAAAGTATTTTTAGGTAGATGGTTTAAAGACTCAAAAAAGTCAATCTTCAAATGAATTGGAGGCATACTTGGCCACCAGTTCTCTTTGGGTACATCGGGAGTGTTGGGGCATTTACTAGTGATATGCCATGTCTTCTTGCATTTGTTACATTTCATTTTCTCGGGATACTTCTTTCAATAGTTGTTTACAAGATGTCATTTTTTCTTACAAAAAGAACATCTAGTGAGAACTGTATGTACCAATACTTGATCACGGGAAGTTGAAAATGCGTGACTGTTGCTGCCTTCTTTGTGGTTCTCGTCTTTTCTTCATCCAAACAAGATTGGATGGTACTTGCCAATGTAGGATTTGGAATGTTGGTAAGAGTGGTTACAAGAGTAAGAAACACCTGTTTTACAGCTTTTAGGAGAATAGCAATAGCATCTTCTTCATGTATTGGAGCTTGTACTGAGGCAAGCTATGCCATAAGTCCCTTCATGTGAGAGATGAATTTTCCCAAGTCTTCTTCGGATCGATATTCCAAACTAAAGAATTCAATTTTAAGGAAGATTTTGGTATTTTTACTAGTGGCTCCATAAAGCTTTTCAAGCTCATCCCATTTTTCTTTAGCAGTATTTAGTTGATCAACATGATGAATCAATGACTCATCTATGTCCTTGTGTGTTAAGGTGCATGTTGTTTAGGGTTGAATGGTGCCTACTCGTGAGTGAGTACACTACATGCCTTGGGTGAAATTATGTGTGTGTAGATGGTGACATGGCACGTTGACACACAAGGCCTCTTCATCTTCTACTACCTTCCACAATTGGTCCTTCTAGGTTGGTTAGACATGCCATGATAAAGAGAGATTAAAATGTCATTGCATAACCTTGTATGCTATAGTTCATGCACAATGTGGATGTAGTGTGTTACTAAGCCTTGCTAGAGTGTGTACATCACACAAGGGACACCCTCGAATTCTCACTACTTTTGTCACTTCCCATGACATTCCCTTCTTAGTGGGATGGATGTGGTCGTGAATGGATAGGAGCATATGATTGTGTTCTTGCAAGTGAGATGAATAAGCCTCAGTATGCATAGGTGTGAGTGTAAGGTATGCATGCTATATGTGCATATGCTCAGTGCGCATTGTTGCAAGGTGGATGCATAGTGAGGTGTGAACACGTTCAAAGAGATGCAGGTGCATGGATGGAGATTCTTATCCATTGTGGAGATTGACACATGCAACTAGTAAGAACAATAGCTACTACAAAAGGCATTTGGGATTTCTTCAACAATACTAATGAACACAGATGTTATATATCAAATGACCATGTTCAGAAAGTTAGCCACTTTCACTATGCATGAATATCAATCTACCACTAAGTTCTTAGAGTAGTGGCAGTCCCACTAGATGAAACCATAATATCTTGTTTAGTCATCTCTAAAGAACTACAAGCCACGTTTCTTCTCTCCTCTTTGCCTCTATCCTCTGGAGATCCTTTATCACCACTCAAACCTCCACTAATAAACTCAAGATTTAGCCTCTCATTAATAGAATCAAACAAGAGAAAGTCATGAGAAATAGTCTTTCCACTTCTTCTACTCAAGAGTCCAAAGCCCTAACTATAACTGCCTATAACCAAAACATCTTCACAGAATAGCTCACACCTTTCACCTAAAGCCTAGGTTTTCTCCTCGATCCAACTTCAAAGGAATCCTTAGCAATCCTCATCACAAACCCAACTCTCATCAATCATTTCAATCCTTGTCCATTTCTGGAAGTCCTCATTACCACCTCATATGCAATGTTTGTAAAAGACAAGGTCATATAGAAAAGGATTATCGGAAAAAAGATGTATTCATTAAAAATCTCTCAAGGGGGAAAGCTCACTTTTTTAGCATTGGAAATCATGACACAGAAGATCAATCATACACCGTCATTAGCTTAGCTATAAGTGTCTAGGTACCTCGTCAAGACTCCAAAAAAGCATATACATGGTTCGTAGACTCTAGAGCTACTCATCATATGACTTTTCACAAAGAATGGTTGGTCGATTTCAAAGAGATGTCTACACCCAATGTAGCCATGGGGGACAATAACATCTAGCAAGATCAAGGCTATGGCACCATTCAAGTGGACCTTCCATCTAACCACATAATCAAGGTACCCAAAGTCTATTATGTTCCAAATCTCAAGGAAAATCTTCTAAGCATTAGTGAGCTCACTTCTCAAGCTTCTCTCATTGTTCACTTCTTTAAGGACCATTGTATATTGCAGATACTTTCACTTTCTCTCAAACTCACATGCCCAAAAATAGGTAGGCTTTACACACTTGGTTACTCAATTCTTAAACCTCCTGCCAATGCTTCTGCTGATTTCACCTCACTCTAGTTCACCACAATAGTCTCTTCTATGGCACTTTCAACTTGGTCATGCCTCTAAACATGTTCTCCAATAAATTACCCACAATAAACTTGCCATGGGCATCATGTCTTCTCTCTCTCAACTTCCATTTTTTCAATCCTATGCTCTCAGAAAAGCCACACACCTTCCCTACTCTAAACCTCATTCAATTACAATTGAACCTCTTCAATTAGTACATTTTGACATTTGTGGTCCAATCAATCTTGCCTCACTCACTAGAGAAAAATATTTCATGGTACTCATTGATGATTACCCTAGATATACTATTGTATATTTTCTCACAAGGAAGTCACAAGTATTTTCCAAATTCCAAGAATATAAAGAAGTAGTGGATAATAAATACTGAAGGAGAGTACACATCCAATGAGTTCAAAGACTACTACAAAGCCTTTGGGATACCATACCATATCATCCACAACAAAATGGAGTTGTTGAACATAGGAACCACACTTTGCTAAATGTTGCAAGAGGTATGTTATTAGTAGCCCATCTTGAAAAAGAATATTGGGAACAAGAAATTGCTACAACAACATATCTTCCAAACATCTTGTATTCTACCTGTCTTCACAATCACATTCCCAATGAATTATGGTTTGTCTACCCTTTTGACTTATCACATTTGAAGATATTTGGATGCATTGCCTTTCTAGTCAAAACAGACTATAAATCCAAATTCTCACCACCAAGAGCCACATAGCTTATCTTCACTAGATATGGTGAGCCTTATGGTCACAAAGCCTATAGATTTTATAACCCAAAACACAAAGTCTTTATTTATGGTAGGAGTGCTATCTTTGACAAACTCCATATCTTTCTAGCCTTCTCAACCACCACAAACTTTCAATCACTTATTCTCTATCCAATTACACCCTTTGCAACAACATCTTCAAGTTCCTCCCTTGCCACTCACATATCTCATGTCCATTCCATATCTTCAAGTTTCTCCTCTCCCACTTACACATCCAATGCTGATGAGTCCTGCCTCTTATCCTCCAACTTGCCTCTTCATAAAACCTCCAACCCACTTGCCATATGGACATCGGTCTAAACCCCCAAGAATTAAATACCCCTAATTCAATAACTAATTGCCAAAGTGTATTGGCTTTTACCTCCAGCTCATGACCTATAGGCGGTAGCCAAATCTATGCTCACAATTCAATGCTATCTTCTCCTCCTTCTTCCCTCATGAGTCCTCATCATTACTCCTTGCCTGAAGCAGACCTAGTCCAATCCAATGTAAGTTATTCAAGGCTCAAATCAACACCATACAATGGAGTAGATGGTATCAAGAATTTCATGATAGCAAGCCGTGCTACAACTTGTAACACTCCTACTACTCTAACGCTCATTCCAACTCCTATCTCATCCACAAATCCTTGCCAAACTAGCTCATTAGTTGTACCTTCAAAGTTCCCTCCATTTCATCTGCCCAAACTTCAAGTGTATCAACAAGCCATACTCAACACATAGTCATCACAGACTTATCCACTCCATCCTTGCTTCCTTTAGCTTCCTAAAAATCTCATTTTTCCTCTTCCACTCTTGAGAAGCTCCATTCAACAAGAGCAAGAAATCAAAGAAGAAAAGTCACCTTCAACTCTACCACCCATCTTCATAGGTCAGCAAGGAGGATATATGCCATGTCTTCAACTTTTAGCAACTCACATCCTGCTGCCCTCATTGTCACTTGTCTCGAACCTCCATCTCCCATCTCCTTCTCCAAGACTATCACTCTCTTTAGCTCCTCTAATTCTAAATATGATGAAGTCATGTCCTTACCTACTCCATGCTACAAGAGCTTGGATGACTTCTATGTCCAAGCTAATATTGTAATTGGACAAGCCAAAAATCCACCTCATGATAGCATTCCTTAGCCACCAAATTGTCCCTCCATCACTCAAGCACTCTGAGGTCATGAAGCTCCTCATTGGTAACTTGCCATGCTTGAGGAATACAAGGTTCTTCTTCAAAACCACACTTGGAAATTGGTCCATATTCCTCATGGGGAATCTTCCAATCAGCTACAAATGGGTGCTTTGGAAAAAGCTCAAACTAGATGGTACCATTGACAAGTATAGAGCTCATCTGGTAGCTCGTGGTTTTGAAGAGATCAAAGGCCTTCGCTATAGAAGTACATTCTCTCTGTACTCTCCATGACTTTCTTACGGGTATTGGTTTCCATGGCTACTCATTTCAAATTACTTCTACATCATGTTGATGTCAAAATTGCTTTCTTGCATGGTCACTTAGATGAAGAAATTGCCTCCTAATTTTGTGGACCCCAAATTCCCTACCCATATTTGTCTTTTACATAAAGCTCTCAATGGCTTAAAATAGGCACCAAAGAAATGGTACACTCACATTCATACTCAGTACACCATGGCTTTAGAAGGTTGAATATAGATCATAACATCTATGTTCTCATTCAAGGCAACACATTCATTATCCCAGGCCTCTATGTCAATGACATCCCTATCCTAGATAACTCTTATTATGAAATGTCAAAGGCCAAATCTATAATATCCTCCCAATTTGCTACAATAGATTATGGTCATATGAATTATTGTATTGGCATTGAAATTGAACAATCACCCACATCCATAAAAAATGCATCAACATACCTACATCATGACTATTCTCTCCTACTATTCCATGCAAAATTGTAATCATATGTTCACTCCTCTTGCTCAAAATCTCTAGCTCAATCCATCTTCATCTCATTCTCTCTCCAACAAGCAAGCATGCAAAATGGAAACCATTATCTATATAAACTCACTTTGATATCTTAGGTATTTGATTACTTGCACCCATCCAGACATTTCATATGTAGGGGGCCTACTTTCCAAGGCTATGCATCAACCCACGTACGAGAATTAGAAGTAGTTGAAAAGAGTTTCGAGATACCTTAGGGCCACATCTCATGTGGGGCTATGTTTTTCTAAAGACAACAATGAATTGCTTTTAAAGGCCTATTTGGATGTAGATTGGGGTGGAGACCTTGCTACCATAAGATTTCTCACAGGTTTCATTGTTACTCTAGTAGGTGGTCCTATCTCTTGGAACACTAGGCAACAGCCCTCAGTAGCACTCTCTACTACAAAAGCCAAATATGTGGTATGCAACATGGAAACCCAAGAAGTTATCTACATTAAGAAACTCTTGGAGGACATTAGTTTTGGCCACCCTTAGAAAATCCCCATCTTCATCAACAACAAAGCATGTATCTCTGTTGTTCAAGGCCCCAAATTAAGTCTTAAACTTTGCCATATTGATATGAGATATCATTTTGTAAGAGAGTAAGTAGAGAATTCTCATATCACCCTTGATTATGTGCCCTCCTGTGATGATGCTAATAATTTCCTCACCAAATCTATTCCACACTTAAAGGACAAAATTGCAATGAAAATCATTTGCATGCATGGGGGAGGGGGGCATGATATCAATTGATAGATGTAAATCATGATCTTCAATGGTACTTTCTTCTTTTAGTTGTATCTAGTTGTATTCAATCAAATTTTCTATGGAATCCTTTTGAGGGGGGATGTTAGGATAAAGTCTAAATAAGATAAGGCTATGCAAACATATGGAAAAAAGGATCCCATAGTTATCCTCAATGTAAATATCCTAGATATTCAGAATAGGAACTCACCTATCTCTTTTAATATACCATGTATATATACAACTACTAGCAATGAAATCAACAATTGCACTTCAGTATAATTTTCATATTGACTCTATCTCTCTCTCCCTCTCTCATTGTGCACATTGTCTTCTCATCTACTTGTCCTCTAGTCTTTGCTTTTAACCACACACCTTGCTAATCTTTCAATCACATTTTGTTTCTTAACTAGGTAAACCAAGATTGAGTGATTCACATGGAAAATAAAAGCATTCCCTAGCAGATAATGCCAAATTTTCTTTATTAAATAAAGCATGCCAAGGCACTCCCTTTTAGCGACGGAGTAATTCTTCTCTACATTGGATAATCTCTAGCTTGTATAGAAGATTGGCCAAAATCACCCATTGGAATCCTCTTGCACAAGAACACTGCCAATAGCCAAATCATATGCATCAACACATACATGAAATGGTTTTTCCCAATCTAGTGGGATCAAGATTGATGCTTAGGACAATAATAGCCTAAGGTGTGGGAACACTAGATCCACCTCCTCATTTCACTTAAAATATATTTTTCCACATGTGCCAACTGATTTAAGGGAACAACTAAATGTGCCAAGAGTCACAAGAGACACCCATGCCACAGGATTTGCCCTAAGAATCAAAGAACTATGGATGGTGAATTCACCACTACAAGTGGCATGATGGCCGCAACCTTCATGGGGTCAAAAGCAATGCCATCTTTGGAAACAATATGGCGAAGAAAAATGCCTCCTCGAATAGCAAATACACACTTTAAAGGATTCAAACTCAAACTTACCTCTTGGCATCTTGTTAGACATAACCGGAGGTGCATCAAGTGGAGCAATACTTTCCTAAACACACTGAAGCCATCTTAAAAAACTCTCACGAAATTGGTTAGATATGAGCCAAACATCTCTTATATGTCCCTTTGAAAAGAAGTCGGAGCATTCTTTAGACCAAACTACACCACTGTACAAACAAAGGCACCCCATGTTGTAATGAAAGCTATTTTGAATTGATCCTCTAAAGTAAGCCAACCCTAGTTGCAGCCACTGAATTTGTCCAAAAAAGAATACATCACATAACCAGCCACTTCATCTAGAATAATATCTAAGTAAGGAATTGGGAATGGGTCTAGAATGGAGGCAGCATTAAGCTTCCTATAGGCAACACAAATCCTCAACTTCTTGTTCTTCTTGGGGACGATAACAATTGGTGAGATTCGGTTGGCTCGATCTACTAAGGCTATGAAGCCAACTCACAATAGTTGGTCCAATTCTTCTTTGACTTGTTTGGATATGTGAAGATTCATCTAGTATCTCTACATCATCTAGACTAGAAGCTTCAAGGGAATCTGATGCTAGTAGAATCACAGATTCAATCCTTTCATTTCTTAATAATCCTAGGTAAACACATCTTGAACTCTTTTAGTAAACTAATCAGTTGCTCCCAATATCCTGGCTCAAGGTGAGCACTAATTTTCACAGATTTGGTTTCCTCTAGACCAAGAAATACTATAGCTAATTCATCATCTTTTACTCTCATGACTTTCTACATCTGAGCTTCAAACTCCCTTTCTTATCTCAATACTTTTGTTATCTCAGTTTCTGCAATGTCTTCATCTTCTATTTCAAAATTTGGATTTTGGAGTCTGAAAATCTTTGAAGTTTGTCCAACCCTCGTCCTCCTTCTTTGATGGTTTATGAGGCAAACTCTGCAATTACATACACTCTTCATTAATCCATAAAATATCAACTAGGTACCATGGCTATAAGTCTGCATTGGCCTTTAGGAACTCCTCTTCCTCATCATCACTTCATCCTTCCACCATGTTGACTATTTTTACCATGGCCGCTCTACATTGTAGTGAGGGATGGAAAATATTTTGCAAGAAAATAGTAACTTTATCTTGATTCTAGTGAATATTGAGTTTGTATTTATCCTAATTGTGAGTTACTTATGCTTAGTAGAGCCAGGCCTTCCCTACAAGAGGTGATAATCCTTCCCTGCATGCTCCATATTTAAGCAACTAAAGAAACCAAGGGAATGGTAGCAATTTCCAAAAGCACAAGTAAATTATGCCAAGCAGTCTCATCCTTTGCTAATTTACCATTCTTACTAGAAATGGGGCTAGTTCCCAATACTGCAATGTGAATTCCTTAAAGGTTTCCAAGGTAATGATGTTGATACCATGTCAAGCAAGAAATTTTGGACTCCTTGCATAGAATAGGGAGTATCTGAATTATCATATCAAACAATGGGCATGATGGTATTTGGATGCTCAAGATATTTTTGTTAGTGTGGCCACAACCATTTCCACTACTTGGGGCTTTGGTAGCACTAGCCAATTTGGTTGGATAAGCCTCAATAGGTGGTCCTTGAAAGTTGGTACAAGATTTAAAAGATCTCCTTATGGGATAGTGATATTAACTAGTCCCCATTTGATTGATTCTTTAAATAACTTTTGGAACAATTTCAACTCCTAGCATGTCTCCTTTTACGTTTGTGAGATCAAAATCAAACTTCTAGAACTTACTACCTTTGGGATTAGCTTTTAGGGTCTTGCTATGCTTCTATGTGGGATGATCTTCTAGATTCTTTCCTTTCTCCTTATTGAGATGAACTTCTGGTGTATTACTCTTTTGTGTACTAGGATAAACCTATGGATTCTTACCTTTCTCGATTCTAGGATAAATATCTGCATGCTTGTTTAGTACTATTCCAAGAGAGACTTTTAGATTTTTGAACTGTGGATTAATGTTTGCAGTGTGTGGAATTCTTGCCTTTGGGGATAAAATTTGGTGACAGCACTAGGTTGCAAATCCTCATTTGCAACTTGCTTGGTTTTATCTTGCTTTGGGGTTGGTACTTCCCAAACATTCTCCTACTATGGCTTTGGGGATAAAACTTTGGTGACACAATTGGGTTGTGGATCCTCCTTTGCAACTTGCTT
This sequence comes from Lygodium microphyllum, assembly GCF_053477565.2. Lineage (NCBI taxonomy): Eukaryota > Viridiplantae > Streptophyta > Polypodiopsida > Schizaeales > Lygodiaceae > Lygodium > Lygodium microphyllum. The sequence goes on along the minus strand of NC_141150.1, from coordinate 120,581,675 downwards.
GATTTTATCCTGCTTTGTGGTTTGTACTTCCTAGACATTCTCTTCTTGTGGCTCAGACTTCAAAGACTACGAACCCATGGCCATTCTTTGGATTTTTTGATTCCACCCTGAACTCGGGTGCAGATTTATATTCACACCTAGTTTTTCTCCCTGAGAACTGATAGGGTTTGTGCATCTAACTACCAACTATACTATGGAGAGTTCATCCTAGTGTGGGTTCCATTCACTCCTCTTGAGGTTTTATAATCTCAACCATCATTTTTCTACGAAGGATTCTTTACCGCCCATTAATTTCCTTACAATCAATTTGTCTATCCATCCAGCCACTTGATGGTGTGTTGAGATTCAACAATCACACTCATTAAACAGCCTCTTTGTATGGAGCTTCAGGGCCAAGGACATGCAGGCTAACCTATCCCATATGCACAATAGTGCCTATTGCAGTTTCCTACTTTCCTATAAAGCATTGTACTTGCTTCCTTCTCTTAAAGCAATGATAGTACTCTTTTCTTTTTAGTGAGGTGTCAATGTCATTGTCCACATACACAAGATTGTGTTTATGAGTCCAAGTCTCAATCTTGGAACCTAATTCACTTGTGTAACAAACATTGTCTTTATCTTCCTCATCATGAGTCCACACTTCTCCTTTCATCCACCGCAACTCACTGCCATGCTCTAGATTCCGCATTTCTCACATGGTATCAGAGCCCAGTCGGGCATGGCTCAGCTCGGCTTAGCTCTCCTCTGCTCTCTCTCAGCTCATGATAATCTCTGGTCAGCTTAGTTCCATCCCATGACTTTGGTATAGCTCCTAGACATGTAATTTTTTTTGAAAATGATCAAGTATAGCTCCTGCAATCTGAGAAAAACCAGGCCCCTGTCTCAGAAACCCTAATTCCACCATAGCCAAAATCTCTCAAGCTTTTTTTTCCTCATTTTTTCTCACTCCTGACACTAAACCAAGCTAAAGCCCACTCTAATCCATTGACCCAGCATCAAATCAAGGAGGGGAAGGACCTGAGAAGATTGAAGAACAACCAAACGATCCCGAACAAGAAGAATCAAGCTCAACATCAACACTGACATAGTGTGTTTTCACACTGTCACTAACTCTGTCTCTTGACACACTGCATTCTGCTCTTCTACTGATAAAATATCAGAATTCTGGTGTTGATTTGCTGCTGATCTTGTAACCTCAACATGGGAAAAGACTCTCCAAATGCTCGATTCAAAATGAGTCGGGTTTCACACCTGGCAAACCCGCATCAAGCTCATCTTAATGAAAAAGGGTCTCTGGGCCATCACAAATGGCAAAGAGAAGAAACCTTGAGATGCGGACCTTGCAACTACTTGGCAAAAGAATGATGACAGAGCCCAGGACATTATCAAACTGGAGCTAGACGACAGTTATATACACCATGTGGATAACTGTGAGACCTCACAGGATACATGGAAAAGACTTGACACCTTGTTCGGTGCACAATCTAAATCATCAAAGTATGGTCTCCTGATTGAGTTCTTCAGGCTTGAAATGAAGTCTAGCACATCACTTGCCACACATCTCAATTACATGGAAGGACTCCTAACCCAACTTGCAGGAATCAACATTAAAAGGGATGAAGATGTTTGCATCAGTGTTCTACTTAAGAGTTTGCCTCCTGAATATAATAATGTATCAACAACTTTAATCAACATGCCAAATCCTGAACTTGTTGATATCCAGGCATCACTGTTAGAAGAGGAAAAGAAGCTAAAAACTAAGGAAGAACCAAGTACCTCTAGAGATGAGCATGCATTATATGTTGGCAACAGGTACAAAGGCAAGAAGGATCAGCTCTTCTGTGACTTCTGCAAAAGGACCGGACACACCGAGAAGTTCTGCCATGCAAGAAAGAGATCCCAAAAGGCCTATCTAGTCGCAGTCAAAGAAGAGGAAGAAAATGGAGCAAAGGAAGAAGAAGATGAAGATGAAGACCACCAGGATCGAAAGGACAAGACTCATCAGTCCTTCTACTCTCATAACTCTGATAGACTATTTTAAAGGCCTTGTACTTCCTTGCCCTAATGCTTCATGCCATAAGCTTTGTAAACTCCTCATGTAACTTGGCATTATAGTCCCTGTACACTTTGTGAGGCCCCTGTTACAGCCTCTGGATGTCCATCATGTTTTGGTGCCCACACTTAGCCGTTTTTGTGACAACCTCTGGTGTCTACCATGTTTGTGGTGTGCCCACACTTTGCAGGTGGTTCTCATTATAGCCTCTATACACTTTGTGCCTTTCTAGTTGTGATTGAGGAGGGGTGTTGAGATTCAGCAATCACACTCACTAAACAACCTCTTTGTATGGAGCTTCAGGGCCAAGGACATGCAGGCTAACCTATCCCATATGCACAATGGTGCCTATTGCAGTTTCCTACTTTCCTATAAAGCATTGTACTTGCTTCCTTCTCTTAAAGCAATGATAGTACTCTTTTCTTTTCAGTGAAGTGTCAATGTCATTGTCCACATACACAAGATTGTGTTTATGAGTCCAAGTCTCAATCTTGGAACCTAATTCACTTGTGTAACAAACAATGTCTTTATCTTCCTCATCATGAGTCCACACTTCTCCTTTCATCCACCATAACTCACTGCCATGCTCTAGATCCCGCATTTCTCACATGGTGGACTCTCTCATTCTCTATCAAAGTCCCTATGGGTTTCAATGCTACTTCCTTGTAAGTTTTTTTGAATTGGGTTACCACATTGACATCTAGCTCTTTTAGCTCCTTGATTTCCACTATGTTGGTTCTGGGCATGGATGTCAGGCCTTGCCCTTGACTTCTCTAGGCTTCATATACCTAGGCTTTAGGACACTCTGATCTCTAGTGCCCTTCCTACATACAATAGAAAAAATGTTTAGAAAATGGCTAAAAATTTCATTGGCTTCTTCCTACCCTACCACGTATGCCACGGTCATTACTGGGTTGCTGATACTTGTAATTAGTGTAAGCTATTGTGGGTGTATGAGCATGATTAGCTAGCATGGTATTCCATTGGCTAGACTAGGATGCTCTAGTACCTTGCCATCCTCCAAGGCGGTTCATTTGATATCTACCATGTATTAGTAGTAGTCCGTATTGTGAGTGGCCATATTACAAATGCTACATCACTAATACTGATTTAGGCCACATTCAACCTAGACATGGCTCGAATTATTACATTTTGTATACTATAGATTCTTGACCTCATTCTTTTGAGTGTCCTCTAAGGGTTTCTTGCCCTTTTCCTCTTCTTGGATTTGCTAGGCTTTTTCTCCTTTTCATCCTTAGAGTCATCTTCCTCATCTTCACTGTTAGTTTCTACCTCCATATCTAAATCAAAGTCTAAATCACTAGTGTCATCATCCCTGTTCGACTTTGTGGATTTTTTTCATTTTTCAAATATTTCTTTGACAATAATTGTTCCAATTTAAGAGCTTTCTTGCAAAAAGGATCTACATTATTGCTAGAAAAATTATTAGATGCAAAATCTTTTCGAATTGGCTTATTAAAGCCTTGGATATAAAGGGTGTTTAACATTTCATCCCAAGGTTGGGTGTTTTGGTCAATTCTACCTTTTAGGACTATGAACTTGGCCGACTAATTTATCTCCTTGATTTAAGCTACGGGGCCTTTCAAGCTTCTGTGTGTCTATTCAGTCAAGTTGAAACCTAAGTCAAAAGGTGGTTAGTGCGTCATTCCATGTGGGCCATCCATGTTCTACCAATAGCCATGTTGCAACCTTTTTTTGCATCAAAGATTTGAATACAACAACTTTGTGAAAATCATTGGCTTGACCAGGGAAGTTGACAATGTAAGCGACATAAAATTGCTAGATAAACACATCCAAATCCTCATGGGAAGATCTAGAGAACTTTGGCATTGGGATTTTGGCTTGGTGGCCCATTCTATTATAATTGAAAGATCAGAAGGGGATATAGGTGGGATAACAACAAGATGAGCAAAAGCAAAGAAATGACTCGCTAGTTTCAATGGAGTAGTGGGGGCAATTGGCGAGAGTGTGGATTCATCACCATTCCTAGTAGTGGAGTGCGATCGACACTTTCATAGTTGCTAAGAAGACTATTGAACTTGGGATGCATCATTGCTCAAAATAGAAGGAGTGTCAAGAGATGGTGTCCTTTGTGGCATTGATCAAACTTGGGATGCCATGCCTAGCTGAGAGCCATGAAACTACATTAGGAAAACCTTGTGAATGCATATGCATTCAACCTAGCACGCAGATGAACAATCATCATGGTTGCCATGTGTAATTGGGTCCACCAAGTATCACTACTGTAGTGTAGGGTATGGTCATAAACTGACACATGTGGACATCGACATCCTAACCTACAATCAACATCCAAGGTAAGAAGATAGACATAGACAAAATAATAGAGACAAAGATGATATACTCAGATAAAACTCCCAAGTGTATTGATATCTGTATCTAATACAATAGCATCATCAGGGATAAGAATGACAATATTTGAATACACAAAGACCAACACTAGAGAAGTAGCATAACTTCATAGACTCATAGATAATAGGAATACAAGAGGGGGGGCAGTACTATTGCTAATGATCATGATTCATAGATAATAGAAATATAAGAGGGGGGAAATACTATTGCTAATAGAAATACAAGAGGGGGGCAATACTATTGCTAATTATCATGACTCAAGACATACATCAGGGACATTGCTACTATTTTTGTAGCAACTAGGCTACCAGTCAGGTCAACTGTGAAATGTCAAAAAAACCAACTTTCCACTATCCAAAAGACCATGAACCCCTTGCTTGGGCAAGCCTCTCCCTATTATAGCTTGTTGGGGATGCAATATTCTCTCTGACCATGTGCCATGCCAATGGCCATAACTACCACTACAATCATTTTCTCATTAATGCACCACTTGCTATCTTGATTCTAATGCTGCTAACTACCGCCACCCTTAACACTCTATTTTTGTGGAATGGGACTCATTGCATGAGTGAAAAGGAGGGGAAAAGGGGGAATATGGCAAGTAGTCCAACATCATATTTGGAACTTCAAGACTTGGTAATCAACATGCTCTCTCCCTTCATCATCTTCAATTCTTCCCTCATTCTTACTTGTGTCACAAGTCAATTTCCAGCTGATTGCTATAGGAGGCTAATGTTGAAGCCATGGTGCAAACAAGAAGCAAGAAGGCATAAAAGTTGCTTGTCAAAAGGAGGCAACAATATTGCAAGGATGTTACGGTGGAGGAAGATGACTTGAGTGATAGTCCACCCAAGATGATGCATGTGAAGAGAATTGAGATGAGTCCTAAACCCATCTAGAATGCATCAAATAAGGACAATGGTGAGTTTTCCATGTCATTGATTGATTCTATGCTTTACATTAATACCTTTGAGCCCAATAATACTGGGAAGTGGTTGAGCCCAATACTGGGAAGTGGTTGAAGCAAATAGGATTGTTAAAATTTGTTGAATTACCTTGGGAGTCTTAGACAAATAATATTCATGCCAAGCAACAATTGGCAATATTTCGTGACACAAGCAAGATAGGGATAAACTGGACATTACACCATCTATCAAAAGACTTTGCTCATGATCATGTGAAGAATTAGTAGTGTATTGAAGAGGATTTTGAAAATGCAATGAGTAATAGGGATCAATATGTATTATAGAATGTTGATCCTAGGTAGAGACACTGCATCAAGTGGTTTATGGAGAGATTCCTTCTCTTCATTAAAAAAAAGGCTATTACTAGAGACACTTTTGGCATTTTATGGTATATGCAAAAAATGCAGCAATGCCTAATTGGGTTGGAACATTGCATGAGACAAGCTAATGAAAGAGGTGTATGTACCTATGATTAGAAAGAAAAAATAAAAGAGTAGGGTACGCTCTGTGTTTGGAGCCCTTTATGCACAGTTATTGGTAGTTTTCCCTACTATCAAGTCATCCATGTGTGGGATACACTAAAAGGGGATAAGGCTAACGTTTTGAAGAGGAAAAATATGACCGATTTCATACTCATTGATGTTTATCATAGGATGGGGGTCCTCCAAATGCATTGCTTGATAATGAGAATGATAATTATGCAAGCAACTTACTCCTTTGAGTATGGGTTTTGGTAAGCAAGATGCTTAGCATGATGATGCACATGGGTCAACTATGCATTTAAATTTATCAAATTGACTCAATGATGTTTGCATGTAGTATATGCATAATAATGATGTTGTGGTTTTGGGCATATGGAAGAAATTTTTATAAGGTCAAGTTAGAGTTAATGCATAAAAACCAAGACTTAATACATGAAGAGAATACTATGTATGCTAAAAAGAAATCAATTGTTGCATGCCATGTACCGCAGAGTCTTAAGGAAGCATGTTCTATGATGATAGGTTTACATACATTCTTGCTTGACATGCATGCTAATGGAGTAGTAAACTTGAATGTAGTTTAGGCCTTGCAGCAACAACAACTTACTTGTGAAAAGGAAAAAAGAGATGATATGATGCTTGAAATGCATACAATGAAGGAATTGCATGAGAGTGAGGTGGAACCATTGAGAAGACAAATGGATGAATATGGCATATGATACTTAAAAGTGAATGAATTAGTCATCAATTTTGGAAGATTGAACATCAACCATGCAAGATAAATTTAAGCAAGAAATTGATTTGGTAGCATAAGATAATGCTAAGTTGAAAGCAAAAAGGATGCTAGAATGGGGGCCTATTTTACAGGTGGAAAAACAGCTCTTACATAATTTAGAAGTGTATTTGTAAGGTCCAATGTTCACGTAGAAGGACTTGAATGTACAGGAAGGATGTCTCAGGTTGTTATATCCCAACCTTATGGATTCTTATAGTAGGGTTTTATGCCTAAAATTTTAGAGGCTTCGGGTCATGAGAAGGATGCCTTAAAGGAAAGATTGGATACATTGCAAAAAGAATATGATAGATTGTTGGTTATATTTTGAAGATTGCAGGGTATGAAGACTTATGACAAGCCTCAAATTTAGTTGGTTGGTCTTGATATAGTGAAGTTTGATATTAATGAAGTATTGTTGGATATTAATAAGAAAGTTAAGATTAGAGAGATTACTACATATAAAATCCAGGAGATTGATGTAGTTCCATTCTCTTCACATGAGCAGCATGTTCAGGAGTAATCTCGTGTGATATCTATGACTAATTCTCATGGTGTTCATAAGCCACATAGCTCATGAAGTGTTTTGATAACACTATCATATTTGCATTTCCCATCATGCTTATTATGTATATACCTTTGTTTTATGACTATTTTTTTGGTGAATTATGGAACTACATTAGGGGACTATGAGTATCCTACTAGAGTCTACTCATGGGTTCTTCATGTGGCTTACGTCAAGGCGAAAGGCTTGTGTAAGGTATAACGTATCTCATTAGGTATTTCTACTTTTGGATAAGGCATTTGACAATATGACATGCAAGGGTTTAAGTCATGGATGTTTCAACCATCCTCACTAGGCTAAGCTATAGGTATTAGTCCATGGCTTAATACATGATATTTACCCATATCATGGTTTATAGTTAATTATTGGTCTTTCTCTATGTGAGTAGAATTTAGATATCTCATGATGATATAGTTATGTATGTCATTGCATGAGTGGATTGAAAGGATATTATTCACGTCTCATTTGGTATCCATGACGACCTAATATATGATGGAAGTTTCTAGTTAACCATCCATGATCTTTGATAGTTGGTGCCATGTTCTATCTATGCTTCTAATATATTCCCATCATATTCTCTTATTTCTATCTTTGTCTTGTTGTTATGAGCATTCAAGAATGCATTCTCATACTTCTATAACATAATCTCTGAGTTTTAGGTTGATTGCTCGATGTAGTATGGGATATTTTCCGCAAAGCTTGTAGTAGTTTGCTACATTCTTGTATATAGAATTGCAACCCTATTATGTATTCCATTTAGATTAGGGGTTGTAACAGCAAGTATAGCTTTTTTCTTACTACTCCAAGTAACAATACCACTCCCAAAGGAAAACATAAACCTAGTAGTATATCTCCTATTTGAAATATTACCAACCCATCGAGCAGAATGTGCACTACACTGTATCTAAATGTGGCTTTCGTGAAAGCTACATAAACTGACTCTCCAAACCGACTATGTAGTTGAGATCTAACCTAGTGATCACCAAATAAATAATACTGTCCACAATCTTTCTATACATATTGACATCCTCAATCACATCATCCCCATATGCATCAATCTTAGCATTGATATCCAATGATATTGAGATTTGATCCATATCATACTTTTTCATTGTGACAACCATATACCCTTTGGGGTCTTGATTATCTCTATACTAAGAAAGTAGTGTAGCTCTCCCAAATCCGACATTTTAAACTTAGCCTTGAGAAGACTCTTCACGTGATCAATCTCTATCTTAGTGTTACCCATGATAATCAAGTCATCTAGCTATATATAGTAATGACCACGATATCCACATCACTCTTATATACAAAAATATTTTTATTATCTATATGATGCACGATCAAACCCTTTGATGTACCCATTGCTATGATAACCCTCATAATAGCCATTTTAGCCAATTGAGAAAATGTCTCATTATAATTAATGCCATGAGTCCAGGGCATTTCCTTTGGCAACAACGTTGCCTTATAATGCTCAATATATCCATCGATAAACCCAATTGCAACCAATAACTTTCTTATCTTCTGGTAAAGGCACCAAATTTCATGTGGCATTTAAGTGTAACCATTTCTTCATGCGTAGTGTTATCCCAATGCTCATTACCCACTACATCCTCAAAACTAGTAGACTCTACAACCTTAGTCATGTATGTATAGTGATGAGATAGATACCAATCATATGTCAATCATTGCATGGGCTTTCTTACTTTGGTTTGACCTATGTGGACCTAGATCATTACTAGGTGCCTTAGTATCCCCTTGTGCCTTTCTCATGCTAGGTATCTTAATACATGAAATCCCAAACTCTTCATCTAAGCTTTGCTCAAAATTAATTGAATCCACATTAACATGAGAGAAACCTAATTAATCGATCATAATAGGTAAGTTCCCAACCTTCTCCTTGTCTTTCGTTGATAGTTGTGATGCTTTTGGTGGAGTGACCTTTGGCAATGATATATAACTCCAAGATCTATCCATGGACCCATGACTAGAAGACTCCTATGGCCCTTTCAATGTCTATTATTGCTAATCTATTTTCCACATAACCACACTCTCATGTCATCAATCCCAAATTTATTCTATATATTAATATGCAATCTACTCATTTTATCAAAGATAACATCTCTACTAACTCTCAAGCCATGTGTAGCATTATAGAATATCCCACAAAAACATATTTTTTAACTTTGGGATCCAATTTAATACACAAATCATCAAGAATATGCACGTAAATACTTTCAAATGGGACAGATTTGGCTTTTTATCTATATACTTATCATGAGGTATCATACTATATACAATAAACTTGGGTGTCTTGTTCACACTATATCTAGCAATGGAAACTGCTTGAGCCCAATAGGAAAATGAGGCAAGTCTCTTTTAAACATCAATTCTCAAGCCAGCTCTACAATATGCATTTTTTTCACTCAGTTACTTTATTTTTCTATTTAATATACCTACATGTAAACTACTTCTAAATACCAATTTTGTACAAAAAATCAAGAATTTCATTTGAGGAGTACTCTTCCTCTTTATCTAGCCTTAGGAATATAAAATGCAAGATTGTCTCATTCTTGACCAAAGCTTTAAAGCTTTTAAATTAAGTAAACACCTCACTTTTCTCATGCATAAAATAAATCCATACTTTTTGAGTATAATAAAAAAATAGAGGTGTAATACTTGCAGCTACTCATAGTTGCAATCCTTGTAGAACCCCATGCATCAAAATGTATAAACTCAAGTGGCTCAATTGCATACATGCTTTTCATGTGGAAATGCATGCCTTGTTTACTTTCTAAATTGACATCGGGCACATTCTTTAAGCATTGCATCAACTCTAAACTTTGGTAAGACATGTACAATCTGCCTAGACTATATCATTTTCAAGCATTGCATATTTATGTGAGCAATCCACTTATGCTAAATTATACTATTCGCCAAAATGCATGAACCTTGTGCAAATGTAGTAACTTCCATTTCAAGAAGACCTACATCAAGAGTAAATAATCTGCCAACACACTTATCTTTTCCAATCAATTTGCAACCATTTCTAGGGTCCTCTATATAACAACCATTCGACATGGACTGACAACCCTATAATCCCTATTCCACTATCTGACCAATATAAACTAGTTCTTAATTATCTTTGGTTTATGTAGCACATCAACCAAGTATATTTTGCCATTCTGCATACTCAAGGAAACAATTTCAATGTTAGTAATGGGGTGGGCTGTATCATCCCCTATCTCCACATAACTTGGAGACTCTAGATCGCACATCTCTCTAAACCAATCTCTATGAAAAGTCATGTGGTTAGAGGCAGATGAATCTACATATCATATATCATTCTTAGATGAACCATCACTAGTTATATTATTCATAAAATGCTGAATGACAAAGAGATGTACTTATGTCTCATCATTGTTTTTGTTAGTGAAAGCATAATTAACTTGTTGCTTTTTTTCGTTTCTAATTTTAGTCTTCTTCCTAACATAGTCCCTAGAAATGTTGCATTTATCACCACAATACTAGTATTCTCTGATATCACTAGAATTCTACTATTGATTAAAACATGCAACTTGCTCTCTTTGGCTCCCCCTTTCTTGGAACTAACCTCCCCTATTATGATGTACACCATAACTTTGACCATGACCACTCCTTAATCTCAACCATGATCTCTACCCTTATTAGTAGAGTAAAACACTTGTTTAGACTTATGGTCTTTCTCACCACAATGCCAATATTCTCTACTATCATTAGAATTATACTATCAATTAAAACCTACAGCTTGCTCTCTTTGGCTCATGCTTTCTCGAGACTCTCCTCCCCTATTTTGTTGTACACCATAACTTTGACCATGACCACCCTTTAGCCTTAACCATGACCTCTACCTCTACTCTAATAGAGTGAAACACTTGTTTAAAATTACTCTTACTTTGAGAAGATAAAGAATCTAAGCTAAGGTCCTCCTCGACTATTAGCATAGAAATCAAATCCACAAAGTTAGGGATATTATCCTTGGTATTCATAGATAACCTGAAGCTATTGCATCCAACTTCAAGTTCATCTAAACATGCTCACACAACACCATCAATTATGATGCATTGATAAATCCAAGAGCTTCTACAATACTCTTGATCTTTAATGCATAGTAATTGATAGACAGATTCCCTCTTTTAACTTGATTTAGCTTTATCTTGAGTTATAGCTTTCTAGCATTTGTGTTTACCTCAAATAAACTTACCAAAATTTTTCAACCAATAGCAGGGGTTCTAGGTTCTTGCAAATAGCCCGTCATACTATCTGTGACACTTATAAATAGTCAATACATCATTTTATTCCATGTCTACTCCCAATCCTTCTTGATCTTTATCTATTTTGCTGTATCATTTTGCTTAGGGATTTTGGGTGCCATTGCCATGTCTTCTTCAATCTAATTCCAAAAGACTTTTTCCTTCAAGACATTTTTCATTATGAACTTCCATGTAGGTTAATTATTGTTTTCAAGCTTCTCATAAACGGTCTAGTCAAAATTGTTAGATATTTTGACAAGACAAGTAACTTTGCAAAACCTACAATCTACAACCAAGCCAATACTAGATGCAATATAACCAAAACATGTAGCCTTGTTCACTGATTACACAACAATATGTGCAATCTAAATTTTTATACAAATTCGCTCTATATCTATAACCTATAAATTATCTAAAACCTAACAAATTCAAAATATATAATATGTGAACTTATAAATGGCAAACACAACTGAATATGTAGTATATCTAGAAACATTTTTCAACCATATTATATGACTAATAGGGAGGTCAAAACGACCTTAGATGGCAAAAAACTACAAGAAAGCTTAAAAGGGCTGAAATACAATATACACACTATTCTTTGTGCTCATTAAGCTTCACTACAATCAACGATTGTAGCCCTATCAAACTCATGAGCCTCATGTGGCTATATTCCAAGGAAAAACAAACAAGATGAAAAAGTTTCTTATCCATTGCTTGCTTATTTTCTTTCATACTCTATCACCTTGGAGCCTTTGATTACACCCTCTAGTCGTGGGATAGCTTTGATACCATGCAAAGAGATAAGAGGAGAGAGAGCTTAAGCAATCAAGAGAGCACACACAATGGAGACTTGAGCATACAAAGAAGTAGGGTTGTAATATTCATCCTCTTTTTTCTTATTCTTTTACACACAAAATAGTTATTCTACAATATGATAAAATATTACTATGAAAAGTACTGCAATATATATTCACATGATAGTCACGACGAATATGTCATAACTAAGAGTGGACTATGTAGGTGTAGTCCAACTATAGAATCACTAGTATATCCCCCATGCCAATCACCTAACATGCCAATAAGTAAAGTCTTGCCACATTACCAAGGCATGTAGTGGATGTAAGCTCATGTAGAGCTAGACATCTAAACAAAAGGAAAAGTTCAAACTGTTGAAATATTTATTATTCTTTAGAACCATTCAGTAAGATTCTAATTAGATGATGCCTTTATATATGCCTCCTAAGTGCATCTCAAACATGATATTACAATGAAAAACAAAACACTTTATGGTTCTTCCACATAAGTATCTAATAAGAGAAGTATTTGATGGGTTTTGCCTAAATAAGCATCCTTTAGGTTTTACATTGGGATTTTGTACTTTTGTGGTGGAAGCTTGTTTTATCTTTGTTTGAAAGGAGGTTCTTGTCATAGATGATAGTTATACATGTTGTCATGAAGGCTTGTTACAACTTAAAAAAGGCTCAAGTGTGAATTCTTTACTACTTTTCAAAGGGTGGGCTATCCTTTAGAAGAAGGATAAAAATGAAAACATTCTTCAAAATAAGGATATACTTAGGATAAGGATAGTTATGCACCTATCCAATCTCTTCACAAATAAATTGAGATTTTAGAAGAGCCTTGCAAATTAAAAATTTGGTTTTCCTTTTACATCCTAGCACTACTTTAGATGAAGAAGTTAGAAATTGGGTGGGGTCCCTTGTACCTCCCCTCTCTAGGAGATCAACCACCCTAGTATTGTTCACACTAGTGTGTGCTTAACTCAAAGTTTCCCATAATTGGATCAACTATCCAATCTCCAAAACCTTAAGGCAATGGATGACCTCCAATGTATTCAATTATGTAGATATTGCTCCATTTGGTCTACGATTCAAACCCAATCTCAAGACATCACTATTGCATCGATAGCAAGCTAGTTTTCTGTTAACCCAAGTTGAGATGGCAGAGAAAGATGATGGAGAAATGAAGGAAAAAGTGGAAAAAATATGGAATAAGAGCAAAGACATGCATGCGGTCTCTAAATCTAAGTTGGGGCAAAAAGTGCAATTTTAAATGAAAGGTGTCTCAAAAAGCTCTAAAAACTCTTGTAAAAGAGCGCCAGGCTCCCTCTTGTGCCAATTGTAAAATATTAGATGGGTGTAGGCTAGAGGCATAAGGCTAGAAGAGGAAAATAGAGAAAGGACCTTGCCACAATGGCCGGTCATGTAAAAAAGGGATGGGTGCCTATGGGATTTTAGGGATTGTATATAAAGTTCAAAAAGTGAATGGAAGCTCATTCTTGTGGTGTGTGGCTAATAATAGTTCTCTTCTTCTTCTCTTCTTCTCTTCTCCTTGCTTGTGTGTGCTCTTGAGAGAGGGAGTGTGAGAGTGTGAGGGAGTGAGGGATCAAGTGGGTGAAGCTCTTCATCATCTCCTCTTCTCTTCTTCTCTTCTCTTCTCTTCTCTTTTCTCGCATGCAGCTATGGTGGATGGAGCTTGGAGATGGAGGAGGCTTGAGGATTCTTGAGCTAGCATCTAGGATTGTGGAGCTACTAGCGTGTGCGAGAGAGGAGGCAACTCATTTTGGCATCAAGGTAAGCTCACTACACTCGTAGGATCGACGGCGTGTCAGCTAGGTGAGAGATAGCCATTAGAGCTCGCTTGAAACACTTGAAACAATAAGTGGTCCGTGAGTCTTGGCAGTTGAGGGTGAGCTCCCTCTACATTTTGGTTCCATTGCCGAGACCAACGGATTCAAGCTTGAGCACTTGCGTGCATCATATCAAGTATCGAAGTAAGGGATTCATCCCCGAACCAGAGCTTGAGATAGGTAGGAAGTTGGGTTTTTTGATCTTTGAAGCAAGTAAGTATTTTGGGTTATTTTGTTTGTTTGATGATTGAAAAAAATGGAGGAATAATTTTAGTTTTTTGCTTTCGATTCTTGTTGCATTTATCATAGGTTAGGATTAGGAAATCGAATCGGAAAAGGGTAGGGTTTACTATTGCAAAACAAGGCAAAATAGGGCACAAATCATGCAAAAAATGGCAAAAAGATTACTTGGGATGCCTAATGTCGGCAAGTGAGTGATTGGGAGCGTCCAAACCTTACCCAGCAAGGGGTTTAAGAGCCAAGAGGCCAAGGGAGAGCTCATTTGCAACCCTTGCACAAAGAGAGAGAGAGAGAGAGAGAGAGAGAGAGAGAGAGAGAGAGAGAGAGAGAGAGAGAGAGAGAGAGAGAGAGAGAGAGAGAGAGAGAGAGAGAGAGAGAGAGAGAGAGTCCACAGAGAATCGATTCGTTCTTGTTGCCGTAGAGTCTACCGATTGCTTTAGGTATATCAATCAATTCCCCTTGCACCCTAGTTGTGATCTGGAAGGCTTTGTATGAAATGATTAGCTAAATCATCATTTTGATCAAAATCGCCTCGGCGCTCTCTCGTCGCGCACAATTTGGCCTGTCTGAGCGGTTGATTTTTGGGCCAAGTCCCAGAATCGACCCTCGGCCCTTTGTCTTTTGGCCGACTTGGCCCAAAACCCTACTCGACTTGTCAGAGCGACCCAATTTGGCCCTCGGCCCACGCAAAACTTGGCCCTCAGAAAAACTTGATTTGGCCCTCGGCCTGTGTGCTTCGGCTCGTCCGAGTAGACTCTCTCGGCTCGTCTGAGTGACCCCGTCCGAGTGACCCCATCCGAGTGGACCTTTTTAGCCCATCCGAGTCAGCACCTCGGCCCGTCCAAGTCCACCTTTTTTGAGTCGTCCATTCGGCCCTCGGCCCGCGGGCTCTCGGCCCATCTGAGTCACCCACTCGGCCCCTGCAATTGGGACAAGTTGGGCCGAGTGTGGACTTTTCCAAAATTTCCAGAAATTTGACTAGACCCATCAGCCACACAATCTATCGTGAGTCCTCCTAATGCTCAGAACTTGATTCTAGTACAAGGAATAGGAAAAATCATAAGCGTAGCCGCTTAGCAGCTTGTGTAGGCTGTTGCAAGACATAGAGTCTTAGAGACAACCCGTTGAGCCATAAACCCTGACCGGACCAAGAACGAGCAAGGCAATGTAGCAGAAAACCCGAAACCCTGTCAAGATGGCTAGAGAATTGATCAACAAGCCTATCAGGCCCAAAACAAAGCGAGAGTGTGTAAGACGCTTAGATATTGTTTGCCGCACTCACCTTGAATTTTCGCACTTGAAGTACACTTAAGGAAAACTGAAAGCCTGATTGAGCACAAGTGCACGGGAAGGAACACACACATTGAGAGGAGATAAATTGAGGACTGCATTTAATAAGTCAAGTAACTCACTCAGATAAAAAACTCAAGGAACCCACCAATGGGAGAAGACCCAAAGACATAGACAGACTATCGACACACAGAGTAGGACCAAGCAAGCAGCACCAAAGAGGTGGATTTGACAAACTTACTCAACCTGATCAATAGCTTGGTGGATCACAAGAACAAGAAGATGGCAGAAGAAAACCTAGAACGCAGGTCGAACGAGGAACTCGACTTAGGAGTCTTCCCAGAGGCGACTCAATAGCTGGTTAGTAGCTACGATGCGCACACCCAGTATGAGCACCGCGGCAGGACAGCAGATGCCATCATTGTAGACTTAGAAGAGGAGAGAAAGCTAGCCCACAAGGCACTGCAAAGCATAGTAGAGTACAACAGAGACCAGTAGGCTAGGAGCCAAAGGCAAAGCACAGAATTGAGCGAGGTACAGCGGGTGCTGAACCTAGTCGAGAGAAATCGAACTGATCACGAGAGAGCCCTGGAAGGAGACTTAACACTGAGTGAGCTTCTCATGAAGCGACTACTAGACAACACAGCAGCAGAGCAAAGTGTCGTAGCACTAGTGACATCACTGCTAGTAGGATTTGGAGCAAACCAAGGCTCCAAGAGCCAGTCCAAAATCCCAATCATTGCAAAGTAGCTCGACAAGTACCAGCCCCACGATGATCCATACAATTTCTAGAGCAATTGGAGCAAGTCTGCAAAGCCAACGGCCTCACCGACCTAACTCAGTGCTCTCAAGCGTTTGGGCTCTACTTAGGTGACAAGGGTAGGACTTGGCATACGAGTTTAGATGCTGCAGAGAAAACCAACTTCAACGGCTTCAAGAATCTCTTCATTAAGAGATTTGTCAAACCTGGATACTTTGACAATCTGCTAGTGCGATTGATGAATGTCAAGCAAAAGGAGAAGGAGGACATTCACGATTACGTGACACACATGAGGAGTGTCTTCAAGAGAATCCCTACGGGTGAACGACCAACTGAAAGAGCAGTGTCAACTGTATTCATCAGTGGAATTAGAAATGAGGAACTGTATAAGGCTTTGGTAGGCAACTCAAGCTTGCAGCGAGATGCACTAGCTAGGGTTTTTGAGGAAGCCATCAAAGTTGACGACCAGCTAAAAGAGAGAAGCTCCAGGAGCTTAAACTCAGAAGAAACCAACTAGTGGAGCTCAGAGAGAGCTTCAACCTCTAGTGAACAATCAGGCCCAACCACCCAAGATAAGGGAAAATCCACTGAGACAGGTGATGTAAAGATGGAGATAGCCAAGCTATAAGACATGTTGAGATGACCAATGCGCCCACACATCCAATGCGTGTACTGTGGCAGAAACCACTTGCTAGTTAAGTGTCAAGACCCTAGGTCAAGACCTTGTGCTAACTGCGGTAGGTTCGGTCACGACGTCATGCATTGTAGATTACCAAGAAGACTTCCATACTCACAACATACGGCCAGCCCTACCTATCGAACAAGGTCGCAACCATTCTTCGAAAGGGGAGCCCCATTGGCCCTTCCTGTGCCTAATGACATTAAGCCAGCTGTTCCTAGGATGGACATAAATCCTATAGGCATACCTAGACCGCCTGGTCCCTACATGACCCATCCACGGAGTGACGCTCCAGTCCACTATATGGAAGAGCCGAATGAGGAAGAGACTTACATATACCCTTACATCTCACTCGACAATGAGGGCAACACAGTCCTTATGGACTATCGACCAGTACCAGTGATGGCATTAGGAAGAGGACGAGGTAGAGGCCTAGGAGGGCAGATGCAGGATCCGATCATATGTTGGACTTGTGGTCACCCAGGGCATGTCTCATCACACTGCCCTGAGAGGGAGTAGCAGAACAGAGATAAAGCTGACCTAAGGTGCATTGAGTGCGGGATCACTCATCTCTTCGTCGACTACCCAAAGCGAAAACCATCTTCAAGTTCAGACAATGTGCCATTTGTCCCATTGGGGCTATTTGGTGTCGAGAACCTCGATGGGGAGGCCATACCTATCCCATTGCGGGTCATGACTCGTGCCCAGACAAAGTAGACCACCATATCATTGCTGCCAGGGCCTAGCAACCTCGATGTAGCATTGATAGGGAAGAAGAGCCATAAGCAGAGAAAGAAGAGGCCTAAAGCTAAGGTTGCACTGAAAATTGAGAGTGCTACTACTTTGCTTGTTGGAAAGAAGGTCACTAATGTAGAGGCAGAAACTTTAGCCCCTAAGAAAGCCAAAAAGGAAAGTGCTAAGGTAGGGGAATACCCACATCCAAAGTGCCAACCATAGAGAAAGTGAAAGAATGGGTGAAAGAGGCCCAAGAGCACCTAAAGGACACTGAGCCCATCCTAGAGGACGAGATCGATGATCTCCCCGGCATAAGCACGCCAGTCTCACCCCCTTGACCAAAGTCGGGGGATGCGATCGCACCACAAGCAGTACCGCTTAGGCCAAGTCTTGATGCTACAAGCTTGTAAATCAGTCGTGGCCATTGGCCAGGACAATCTAGATTAGGAGAGAGACGAGCAACCAACGACCTCCTTACCACGCTGGTGACCACCCCTGTGATGCTAAGTCTGGGAGACTTACTTAAGCAGTATCCCACCCTATGGCAAGACCTGAAACAATGGGTTGAAGGATCACGAGAGCAAGATACTGATCTGTATGACCATGATGCAGAGACACAAATATTGACTCTGATGATGCACTCTGTGCCAAAGTCTTTGCACATTAATGTATTTTGGGAGGGTAGCGAGATGCATGTAGTCTTACCGGTCCTAGCCCTAGGCAACATAGCGAGAAAGGGGATTGTAGACACGGGAGTTGGGGTTAGTGTGCTTAGCCACTCGGTGATTCAGACTTGGGGAAACCCACCTATTGAGACTGCTAAGTTCAATGTCACACTAGCAAATGGTATGAGAGTGAAACCATTCGGGGTGCTAAAAAACTGGCCAATGAAAATCACAAGTGTCCAGTTCTCAGTTGACTTTATAGTCATGAAGGGTGTGGACTATGATATCCTATTAGGCCGACCCTGGATGTGCAATGCCAAAGTCATCGAAGATTGGGGTAACGGCCTAATCTTCCTTGGCAATAGAACGGATGCCTTGAGGGTAGAGATGGACACCTGGAAGACCTCACCACTCGACTTGGATACCATCTCCGCGATGCTTAAAGGGAATGCTCAACTCAAGAAGTCCTATGGACCCTTGACCAAGTATACTCCATGCCCAAAGGATGAGTGAGATTGGATGTATGTCCTTGCTACAATCGACCTACCATTCTTGGATCATGAGGCATACGAGTAAGCCATCAAGACAATTGGTAAGTCTAAAGACGCACCCTTCGTACTAGTTTGCATGATGGTAGGAATCCTTTAGGGGAGACCTAAACCTGTCACCTTCCAAGTGTCAAATAACAAGAGGGAACCCTAGGAGATTCTTGAATATTTAAGGGGCAAGCTAGTTGGCAATCCATCAACAAACTTCAAACCACTCCAGGATCTCTTAGATGAATCCAAGTGGCAATGGACCAGGGTGCATGACTTGAACCTCATGTACAACTAAGCCTTAATCCCCGATCAAAGATAAGAGATATACTAAGACCTAGGAGACGATGAGCAGTCTGACAAAGAGGACTCCAATGAAGAATACGAAGACTGTCAATCTTTCAGTGACGAAAGCGAGGGTGAGATGGATACCATAGATTATGACACTGAGGGACGGGAAATAGAACAAATATGGGCAGACTCCAAGCCGTAGAAAAAGAGTGCCTTCAGGATAGAGCGAGGGGTCATGTGCATTGATTGTGATTGCACCTGGTTGTTGGAACACGTAGGAGCCATAGATTTTGATCAAGAAGGCCTAGCCCAATCTAGTACGACACCAGTGCTTTTAGGATAGAGTCACCATCCGAGTTGCGACCATCAGGGGAGACCACCTCTTCTAGCAAAGACAAGGAGTTCGACTTTGAGTCAGAGGTAAGTTCAGATTGCAACCTAGAGATACCTAGGCCGGCCAAGACCACCAAGGGGAACCTACCCGTCCACTTGAGGCATAGATAGTTGAAAGAGAAAAGGATAAAACAACCTAGGGACACACAAATGAAAGAATAGAGAAAACTGCAGGATCTCCCTAAGAGATTTACAAATTCAAGAAAGGGGATAGGGTAGTGATCCTGTTGGGTGCCAAATGTCAAGCGAAAACGAGTCAACCAATCATCCAAGGTCAAGGAGGTGAACCTAGCCTAGGAAGGGGAGACACCTCGACCAATCTTCATTGCCGATGACTTGACTGAGGAAGAGGAAATGAGTTTTGTCTCTCTCTTGTGAGAGTACATAGACGTATTCACTTGGTCCTTAGAAGAGCTTAAGGGGGTATGCTCACATGGTCAAGGAAGATATTGACAAGCTAATGAGAGTAGGATTCATTTATGAAATTGAGCACACGGAGTGGGTATCGCCCATAGTCATTGTCATGAAGAAGAATAGAAAAATTAGAGTGTGCATCAATTACAAGAAGGTGAACGCTGCTACTAAGAGGGACAACTATCCATTGCTGTACATCGAGCACATGCTTGAAAGAGTGGCTGGCAAGGAAGCCTATAATTTTCTGGATGGCTTCTTGGGATACAATCAGGTGCAAGTGCATCCTGCCGACAAGCAGAAGACTGTCTTTGCCACTGAATGGGGCATCTTTGCTTACATAGTCATGCCCTTTGGGTTGACTAATGCCCCCGCCACCTTCCAATGCCTCATGTGTGCCATATTTAAAGACATGCTTTGCAAAGAGTTGGAAGTCTTCGTAGATGACTTGTGTGTTCAATCGACCTGAAGGGAACACTTAGACAAACTCTGAGCAGTCTTTGAGTGGCGTCACCTATATCGTCTCTCAAACTCTGAGCAGTCTTTGAGCGGCGTCGCCTATATCGTCTCTCCCTGAACCCCTAAAAGTGCCAGTTTTGGGTGAAGCATGGATGCATCCTAGGCACGTGGTGTCAAAGAATGGTATTGCCACTAATTTCTCAAAAGTCAGGGTTATTGTTGATTTTCCGCCCCCAAGAAACTATAAGGGAGTTCAATGCTTCTTAGGCCATACGGGATACTATCGGCGGTTTGTGTTGAATTACGCGTTGATTGCCAGACCTTTATACAAGCTGCTGATTGTCTTTTAATGGACTGAAGCATGCCAACAAGCATATGAAGAGTTGAAAAAGGCTCTAACCACAGCACCGATTCTATGAGCCCTAGATTGGATCATTACCTTCCACGTGCATATTGATGCCTCGAAATTTGCTATGGGGGCAGTGTTGTGCCAACCTAGCAAATACAACCTAGACCACCTAGTGATCTTTGCTAGGAGACAACTCACTGAGACAGAAATGAATTACTCGACGACAGAGAGAGAGGGCTTGGCCATGGTGTTTGCTGTGAAGAAATTTTGGCATTATTTATTGGCTACACCCTTTACCTTCTTTGCAGACCATCAAGCCTTGCTATATCTAGTGAATAAACCTTGCGCTACTACAAGACGCATATCTTGGTGGCTCATGCTTTTGGAGTTCAACTTCTCCGTGGTTGTACAGAAAGAAAAGCAGCACTATATGGATAACCATCTGTCATGCATCCCTATGAGAGAGGCCGCTGGAGAAGGCATTACTGATGAATTGCCAGACACCCATCTCTTTAACCTTTCCAATGAGAGAGATTTATTTAACACTGATCTAATGCCATATTGGGAGATGACATAGTCTAAGTGCTTGAGCATGGATTGCCTGAGCGACTAATAGAAAAGGC
Organism: Lygodium microphyllum; assembly: GCF_053477565.2. Lineage (NCBI taxonomy): Eukaryota > Viridiplantae > Streptophyta > Polypodiopsida > Schizaeales > Lygodiaceae > Lygodium > Lygodium microphyllum. The sequence goes on along the minus strand of NC_141150.1, from coordinate 120,560,071 downwards.
AAGACTTAGGTGACTCATCCTCAAGATCCAACCCTACCAGTTGATAGCAGGCAAGCTATATCAACTAAGGCAAGATGGACTGTTGCGTAGATGCATGTGCGAGCATGAGATGCACGATGTGATCTCAGAGGCACATAGTGGAATCATTGGTGGGAACTTTAGCAGAGACATGACAGCCCGCAAGGTGCTACATTCTCAACTATGGTGGCCAATACTGTTTCGTGATGCAACACGATTCGTTAAGCATTATGATGAGTGTCAGCGGACAAAGGTCTTGATTCGTAAGGATCAAATGGAGTTGACCCCAATCATTGCACAATATCCTTTCGAAAAATGGAGAATTGACTTCATAGGACCATCAGCCCAGCTGCACAATATTCACAGGCCAAATGCATCATTGTGGCCACAAACTACCCAACGAAATGGGCAGAAGCGAGAGTGATACAAAAGAAAGATGCTAAAACGACTGTCAAGTTCATGTGGGAGCATGTGATTTCACGATTCAGCTGCCCCATCAAAATAGTCAATGACTAGGGCACACACTTCATCAATGAAGTGATAGCGCATCTTCTATCCATCTTTCTAATTATCCATTGAAAATCCTCTCCATACTACCCTCAAGAAAATGGCCAGGTCGAATCCACAAATAAGATTCTTGTAAAGGTCCTGACCAAAGTAGTATCTGCTTCATGCAACGATTGGGATAACAAGCCAATGGCAGCCCTGTGGGCTTACCGTACAGCTTATAAAATGACTATCGGCCAAACTCCCTTTAGTTTGACCTACAAAAGTGAAGTAATTCTCCATGTAGAGTTCTTCATTCCTAGCTTGAATGATGGGAAGGAAAGGAGGCATGGACGCAATGCTTGGTTGAGCTCGAACACCTCTCGAAAACTTGTCTTCTAGCCACTCACGCACTCATATGTGAGAAGGCATGACGCAAGAGCTGGTTTGACAAGCATGTCAAGCAACGTGATTTTGAACAGGGAGACTTAGTACTCCTATACTCAGTTAAGGGGCATAAGCAGAATATGAAGTTTAGAGGTCTTGGACCTTTCACAGTTTGTGCAATCAGCCGAATTGGCAACGTTGAGCTCAAGACTCTAGACGGCAAGGGGATTGGCTTCTTCAATGGCAGTCGTGTCAAGAAGTACTACCCTCCCATGCATCCTCTACACGAGCCACCAATGTTAGAACCCCCTGTCAAAGTACGAGTAGCCACGATCACTGAAATGGATGATGAAGATGAGAAAGCTGTAGAACCTGCATACCTACATATCATGGTCACTGCCAAGCGAACATGCACTTTCAATGCCTTGATCGATGAGGGCGCAAACTTCAATATCTTAACTCACGATCATTAGACCCAATTGGGCAAACCACCACTATAGCCCACCAATGCCAAATTAAGCCCATATGGGGGCCTCTCGTCCGCACTTCTCAGCAAGTGCAGGGCCGCTGTTTCTATCGAGTCTGAGACTGTACCAATGATCTTCTATGTGTTGCCAAAAGCTGAAGACGCAGGCACGTAATCGCTGCTAGGACGAACCTTCAAGAAGCAAACTCACTACAATGTTGATTATGAATCGTAGCATATCCACCTCGCCATAGGCAACGTTCGCATTGTTACAGCCTTCAACAAGGGCTGTGTGACCTCATCAAAGTACGCAAGACCACTGGTAGAAATGTTAGCAGCCAAGTCTAAGGAGGGGGGTAGTGCTCGGCTACCACCCACCAAATCTCTAGAATCGCCGCTCACAATAGCAAAGGCTAAGGTCCAACATCCTAGGCTTCAACGGAGACCCAAGCAACTGTAACCACTGCCTAGGAGTCGATGCTCATATCCTCATAACACTAAAAACTCTAAACCTAGGAGGCCAAGGTGCAATTATAGAAATCGACGCATGATCAAGCCAAGATGGGTCCCTAAAGCCCTCTTGCATGCGTAAGGCTACTATGAGGGAAATGTTGAGATATCGAGCTCCACTCGTGATATGCCAGGGTGACCATTGTGCATTTATGTCACCGACTTGTCAGTTTTGCAAATGCGGTTGGTACACCGCCCATGAATAATAGCTAGATGATAGCTATCCTTATCTACTCTAGTTCATGGCTCAGTTAGTATGCCACCTTAGTTAGTTGAGTTTGTTTTGAGACCCATATATAGGGTTCTTCTATTTCTATGTACTTGAGTTCTTTTGGCTTACAAAACTAAGAAGAGGAAAACTGTTTTCAGCCTCCACCCTTGTGTGTATTCCCCCATTGTGCAAGCAAGAAAGCTACAAGTGAGACTCCTTCATTCTCTCCCACAATCTTGATATGGTATCAGAGCCTTGTTCGTGGTAAGGAGCTCAAGAAAGCAAGCCAAGTTCACGGTGTTTTGGTAAGAAGACCAGTGTTGCTTTCATTCTTCTGTTTTGGGAGCAAGTCTCTGTAGGTAGCACAGTCGGAAAGTGCAAGAGTGCATTGTCTTAGGTTGAGATGCCTTTCGTGGTGAAGCAAGAGGGCAGTATATGCTACGGGCAAGGGCTTTAGCCCTTGGTGACCCTATTTTTTTGATTTGAGGCCATTTCGGGGCCTATTTTGGAGGCAGAAGTTTTTTGCATGCACTCAGGAAAAGGCCCAGTTTTATGCTGTGCGACCACTATTCTACAGGTCGGTGAAAAGTTACTATAGAAATTACATCATAAGCTTGTGCGCAGAGACATTGGGAGTTACAGAATCATCCTTATTGCCTGTTAATGCAAAGTCGTCACTAAGAAGTGACTGTGTGGTCAAATACCACTTTCGTCAGTTTTGCAGATTTGCCCTTGTGAGGCTGAAGCTGTGTTCTTTGCAGTGATAGAATTTTTTGCAGTGTTCTGTAATGGCGTCTGATTCTCTCTCACAAATTGTCACTGAAAATCTTGATAAGAACAACTTCCAAGCATGGAAGTTTAGAATGACGAATTTCCTTATGGGAAAAGGATATTGGAAATTTGTTGCAGGAAATAAAGAAGAACCAGTTCTTCCTGATGCTCCCAATCAACAGCAAATGCAGGCATTTAAAGCATGGTATGAGAGAGCCAGGAAAGTTATGTACTGGCTGTCTATCAGCATTTCAGACTCTATGATTGTGCATATTCAAGATGCAAGTACGCCAAAGGCAGCATGGGATACTTTGTCAAAAATGTATAGCACAAATACACAAGCCAAGAAAATGTAGCTCAAGCAAGAGTTGCATAATGTGCAAAGAGAAAATATGAGCATCAATGATTACCACATGAAGGTGAATAAGATTGCAGATGCACTTGCTTCCATTGGGTCGCCAGTGGAGGATGATGATTTAGTTTCTGTGACCTTGAATGGTCTAGGAAAGGATTATGCACAGTTCTGAACATCCATTTCCATCCGTGAAAGATTTCCTGATTTTGAGGAGTTGATTGCTCTTCTAATTTCTGAGGAGCAGAGAAATGGTGGTGCATCTTCTTCAGGAGGAACTTCAAAAGAAGCTGTCTTCTACTCAAATGCTGGAAGAAGTAGAGGCAGAGGTAGAGGAGGCCGTGGTAGAAATCTGAATATGCAGCAAACTCAAGAAAACCAGTCCTATGGAGGAGGATGTGGTAACTCTAGAGGTAGAGGGAGCCAAAGAGGTCGTGGTGGATGGCAAAGAGGCCAAAATGCAAACAGCAATGTTGAATGCTACTACTGTGGTAAAATGGGTCATATGGCTAAGGACTGCTATAAAAAGCAGAATGACATCATGAATGGAAAATTGCAACAAGGGAATTATGCATCTTCTAATAGACAGGGTGATGACAAAAATGAGCATTTGTTTATGGTGCAGCACATGACCAATTCAGTGACAACTGCAGAAGAAAGAAATGATGTGTGGTATGTTGACTCAGGTGCATCAAACCACATGGCAGATCATGCAGAATGGATGCAGGATGCAAGGAAAATGGAAAAACTAGGATTTGTGGAGACTGGTGATGATACTGCACATCCTATTGTACAGATTGGAAAAATTCCTTTGTCTATGCAGGATGGGAAAAAGAAATACTTGTCTGATGTATTTCATGTCCTGAATATCACCAAGAATCTAGTTTCTGTTGGTCAAATGGTTGAGCAGGGCTTACAGGTCAGATTTAATCGTCAAGGATGCTTTGTTGAGGATATGAAAAATAAAGGTCGCTTGATAGCAAAAGGAAAGAAGAAGGGAAGAATGTTTACATTGGATGGAGACATGCCTGAATTGAGTGCAACAATGTTTGCACATGGGACCAGTGTAGTTGCAGATATTGATATCTGGCATAAACGCATTGGTCATGTTAATGTACAACGACTTAAATCAATGCAGGCCCAAAATATTGTTGCAGGATTGCCTAAATTCAAGGTTGCAGAAATGCATAAGGTATGTGAAGCCTGTCAATTTGGAAAACAGGCAAGGAAACCATTTCCTAGACATGTTCAAGAGAGTAAGAAGCCATTGGAATTAATCCACTCTGATGTGTGGACTACTAAAGCTGCATCTCTTGGAGGTTGTCATTATTTTGTCACTTTTATTGATGACTATAGCAAAAAAGTTTGGGCGTACTTTATGAAAAAGAAAAGTGAAGTTTTTGGGCATTTCAAAACTCTTAAAGCTATGGTTGAAAAAGAAACAAGCCTGCAAATAAAATGCCTAAGGTCAGATGGAGGGGGAGAGTACCTCTCAAATGAGTTTGCAAGGTTCTTGCAGGAGCATGGCATAAAGCAACAATATTCATGCAGTCATACTCCACAGCAAAATGGAATTGCAAAAAGAAAAAACATGCATATTGGAGAGGTATCTCATGCCATGCTCAATGAAAAAGACCTGCCAAGGGCTGAGGCAGTTGCTACAGCAGTCTACATAATGAACAAGACTCCGCTGTAGCAATACATGGCATGACTCCAGAGGAGAGGTATACTGGTAGGAAACCAGATATTTCTCATTTGAAGATTTTTGGTTGCATTGCCTATGTTCATGTGCCAGATGAGTTGAGATCCAAGTTGGATCCAAAAGCTGAGAAGTGCATCTTTATTGGTTACTCTTTGCAGCAGAAAGGGTATAGATGCTATAACCCTTCTACTCGTAAGTTTACAGTGAGCAGAGATGTTGTTTTAGATGAGATGAGTAGCTAGTATAAACCAGTAAATGTGATTGATAATGTAGATGCACAAAATGGTAATGCTACACAGAATTCAGAGCAGTAGTCAGAAGATATTAGTGGACCTGGAGTGTCCTCTAGCAGTGGTTCACATTCTTCGCCATGGATAGGCAGATTGAGATCAGGAGAATATTCTCAAAGCAATGCAGATAGTGGTATGCAGGTATCACGAAAAGGAAAAGAGAAGGTAGATCAGCCCATGTTTGATGTGAATGCAGGTTACTCTTATGATGATGGTGAATCCAGTGGCTCAGAACAGAGCATTGATGATGAGTTGGGTATTCCTTCTATTGTTACACCTGGAGTAAGGAAGACCAGGGATGTTTTGAGAGCACCAGGGAGTGAACCTACTTTGCGTAGGTCTACCAGAGCTAGGTATCCTATGGATAGGCTGAAATATGATGGATTTGCAGCCATTCACTATGCATATATGGTCAAAGTGATACAAGAACCAGAACCCACTTCTTTGCAATCCATGGGAAAAGAAAAATGGGAGAAAGCCATGGATGAAGAAATGGATGCCTTGGAAGTAAATGCTATATGGGAATCGGTACCTTTGCCTAAAGGTAAGAATGCAATTGGCTGTAAGTGGGTTTATAAGGTGAAGCACAATGCAAATGGTTCTGTGAACAGATACAAGGCAAGATTAGTAGTCAAGGGGTATGCACAAACATATGGCATTGATTACAAAGAAACATTCAGTCCGGTTGCAAGGATGGCAACCATAAGAGAAGTCATTGCTATGGGTGCTGTTGAGTGTTGAAATGACTTGTTTTTTGGCTGATTTTTGTTGTTTTTGAGAGCTGAATGGTTGATTTTATGAGATGATTGATTGGTTTAGAAGTGGTTTGAGAGTGTTTTGGATGATACTGATTGTGTTTTGGAAGTTCATGATGTTTATCAGTGGAGATATGTGGTTCTGTGATGTTCTGATAGGTTCTGATTGGTTCTGTATATCTTCTGTTTTGGTCTGTTTTGTTCTGATGGTCTTCTGTAAGGAGGGATGGAGTATTGATTGATGAAGATTGAGATATTGTGAAAGTTTATTGAATGGTTTGAGTATGAGTTATGTGGTTTTGATGACCTTTTGTAACCTTCTGTAGGTCTTCTGTAGAGCCTCTGTCTCTGTTTCTGTTCAGTTCAGTTTTGTACTGTAGCTATTCTGGTACTGTTCTGTGACTGTTCTGTATGCTTCTGTATGTGTTCTGATGGATGAGAGTGTATCTTGGGAAAGTTTTCTAGCCTTGGAAAGAGGTGAATACAAGTGCAAAAGAGCTGAAAGAAGTGAAAGAAGTAGCTGCTGAAGACTCAAGTAAAGACTAGAGTGAAGTGACAGTAGTGAGCTATGAAAGGACACTGTAGTGGCTCTGGTGACCCTTCATATCAGACATACCTCTTGGGAGGGGTATCCACGACCTAAGAAGGATTATTGAGAGTGATTTTGAGAGATTGTAGTGAGGATATGATGTATTATTGATGGAGAGAGAGAGAGAGAGAGAGTCAGAGATAGCCAATTCTACTCAAACAGAGTGATTGTATATGAGAGATTGAGAGAGAAGACTATGAAGATATTGAAGATGAATACTATGTGATGTATTTCCATTCAAAGGTGGTGTATTTCTTTTCTTTCTTTGTTCTATTGATGGATTTTATGAAGATATTGAAGAATATGGTTGATTCTATCAAATCCGTGGGAGATCTACATGATGCTGTATGAAGATTTGTTGTGCCTGGTGTTCTTTTCTTCATTGTGATCATATGAAACATGATAAACAAGCTTGTTGATGTTACAAGATAGATTTTCTTGCAAAAAAGTTCCCTTTTCCTTGGTGTTCCTCTTGGGGCTCCATGTTTTTGGTGCGCAGCCGGGGAAACTTGCCATCAACAAGCACCAGAAGAGGCTGAAAATGAAGGAAATGGCATTGCCAAGAAGAGAAGAATTCAATGGATGGTTGTAAAGTTCCTTCTTCCACTGAAGAGTTGGAATTCCTCATAATCAAAGCCACTTTCCACAAGAAGTTCATCCCATAATGGCGGAAACACATCACCATCATGATGCATGCTCTATGTGGTGGACAATTTCCTCTTTCTGTTGAAGCAGCAGAAACTTGCATCTTGGTGGCAAATTGTTTGGGAACAAACTGAAGAGCAGAAATAGAGAGAATGACCATCCATGGAAGATTTGGCATTCATTGAGAAGTTTCCAGACAACATCAAGTGGGAGATTGTGAAGAAGCTTCAGGAGTCTTGGTCTGTAGAGGTTCACAAAGACAAGAAGGAAAAGAGTTGGAATTTGTTCGTGGATGCTCAACAGCAAGATACATGGGATGCTTGGTGTACTGATAATCTTCTGTTTGTTCAATTAGCAACCCACTGGAAGTTGGTAGACAGAGTATTTTTCACAACATACACTGTTGAAATCATCAGAAACTGGCATTACTATGATGATGGCACCACCACAATGCTCAGACGTATGCATTTTGACACCTTCAGAACCGAATACCTTCCTCTGTGCAGTGGAATAAAAGCAGAATTCAGGGATGTTGAAAAGAAAGAAGTAGAAGAAATGTTGACAAGACAGTCCTCCAGAGACTGAAGCCTTCTGTTAACCCTCTGTGGAGCACTAACAACATTATGGAGCCAACCCCCTGATGAATGACGCAATAAAGAGGCAAGCGTTAGAACGAGTCTAGAGGTACGTGAGAAGAGAGAAAGCAAAAATCAAGGCTGAGAACGAGCTCACAGCAGAAGCCGCCTTTGACGCCCTTGCGGAACTCTTTACAGAAGTCCCAATGGCACATCAAGCCCTTCCTCCTGATGGAGGTCCACTTCCAAGCCAGATCCGTCCTGGAAATATTGATGACAGGCCAGCGAATGTAGTCCCATTGCCAATTTTTAAGGGAGAGTACAATGAAGACCCCGATCTTCATGTAGCAGAGTTTATGGTAGCATGTGTGGCTAACAATGCCAGAACCCCTGAGCATTGGTTAGCAATATTCCCCGCCACTTTCAAGGGCGGGGCGTTTCAGTGGTATGAGAGACAAGCAGCAGGAACTTTTGGCACATGGGATGACTTGAAGTTGGCCTTCCTCACTAAATTCAGGCGTGAAGGTTTTGAAGAGCGGATGAGAGAGGAATTTATGAACCTAAGTCAGTCCTCTGGAGAAAGAGTAGAAGCTTATGTCTCACGAATGGAATCCATCCTGAAAAGATGGACTAACCATAATCTAGATGATGGCATTCAGAAGGGAGTGTTTCTCAGAGGATTACAACCAGAAGTTCGTAAGTTTGTGGAGCTGCAAAGACCAGCCACACTGCAAGCTGCAACAGAAGGTGCAAGACTGTACGATGAAGTGGAAGCTAGATTGGCGATGAATACAGGAAGAGGAGTCCTACATCCTCTGATACCAGGAATGATGTATCCACAAAATGCAGTCCCAGGGATTGTCCCCTACCCTTACCAGCAGATGCCCCCAGTAGCATAGTACAGTGCACCAAATCCATAGTGGCCACAATCCATGCCTCAAATGATGGTGCAACCACAACAACAATGGTCCCAACCAATTTCCTCAATGCCAAATCAATAGCAACAGTGGAATCCTACCAACTGGAGTCAACATCCAACAGTTCAAACAGGAGCTCTGAATCAGAACCAGAACAGAGATTCCTCTGCACCAGCCCAACCTGTTTATGCAGTGATTACAGAGACTCCTCAAAACCCTCCTGCCAGTGCCTCAGGAGGAGAAAGCTTGAAGGACTACTTATCCAACTCAGTTGCAAACATCAAAAAGGAGTTGATGGATGTGATTATAGAGCAGCTACAGATGCTGAAAGTGAATACCGCTAGCATATCCAACGTTGCAGGAGTAGGAAGAGATGTGATGCGGTCAAATACTTGGTGTGGTAAGTGTCATCAAGCAGGCCATTTAGCCACTGAATGCACACAAAAACCAACCATTCTTGGAGCCTTCTGTTCCTACTGTTTGTAGAAGAACCATACAGAGGACATTTGCTCTCTGAAGGAGATGCATGATAGGAGAAGGAAGGAAGAAGACGCAAGATTCAACTTGCTGGAATCCAAAATGACAACACAAGATATTGGACCCAAGCCTAGAGAGTTTGGTCCTAATTTCGGACCTAGAAGATTTCTCTCTAAAAGTTATAGAGGAAGACAGCCTGGCGGTGGTTAGAGAACAGAAGTGGAGTGTTACAGATGCGGAGAAAAGGGACACATCTCACCAAATTGTCCAAATCCCAGAAGGTCAGTGGATTAAAAGCCCTTATGCAGTCGATGCAAAGGAGAAGGCCACACTGCAAAAGATTGTCCAAGCCCAGCCCCAGTGAAAAACAGTGCTACTGATAGTCCGGCCAAGGCTCAAGAGCCTACCTCCAATTTAGTGGAATTGGAAGTTGCTGCCATCACTCGTGCAAAGCAGAAGGAACCACCTATCCAGAAAGAAAATAACCCTCCAGCCAGAATAGTGAAGTTCAATCTTCCACCAGAAGAACATAACAGAATAGAGCCTGATAGTGCCGTACAGAGCACTACAGTGCCACAAAGAGTTACAGAGACAGTTCTAGAGACAGGACCAGAGGTCTAGGAGACAGAAAAGGAGGAAGTGCCACAAGTGGCAGAAGAAGTTCCTATAATTCCTCTGTTGGAAGAAAGAGGGAAAATGAAAATGGGTGTTGCCCCATTCCCTAACCGATTAGAGAAGCCAGTGGATCCTATTAAGGAATACGATCTAGGAAGAGATTTAGATACCTTTAAACCAAACCTTACATTCCGACAATTATTGATGTTGTCTCCCAGTTGTCGAAAAAGATTCAAAAGTATATTGACAAGAAGACGTGGCTTAAGGATTGCTCCCTCAATAGCAACAAAGTCCAACAAGGCTCCAGAGCTTGTCAAAGAAGTGGATGTGGCTAATGCCTTCCTAGATCTGGGTACTCCAGAGATTGGCATGTGGATAGAAGGCTGCTTTATTGCAAATGCACTGATTGATGGTGGTTCATTAGTAAACATTATGACGGATGTGACAATGAAGGATCTAGGCTTACAAGGTGTGCAACTAACCCAATGGCTCATCAGACTGGCGGATCAGAGCAGAATCAAGCCTTTGGGCATTCTCCCATATGTGAAGACTACAGTGGCTGGAAAAGATTATTGGCTAACCTATCTGGTGGTGAAGCCAAACTCTTATGGTACATCCTACCCTCTGCTACTGGGCAGACCATGGCTTTTTGAAGCCCGAGCAAGGACGGATTGGTTCAAAGGAACCTTGACCTTGGGTAGAGGACCCAACAAAGTGGTGCTGAAACTGTATGGTTCTCAAAAAGGACATGGATCCACCTCCTTGGAATTATCTTCTAACTCCCCTAATGAGGCTACAGATGGAACATCAGCAGACGAAGATGCTGTCAAACAGATCCTTCCCAAGAAAACAGTGGCACGTTCCTTAACAGTGGATACTGTAAGCCGACTTCCAAAAGATGCAAAGCCATTATCAATGGGTGAATACTTCCTGCCTAAACCAGGAATGATTTCCGAAATCACTTTTGACAGTGAGATAGAAGCATGGATGTACTGCTCTCCCAGTTACATGGCCATAGCAGAAGTAGAGACGGAAGCAGAGACAGAAGCAGAAGCAGAGACAGAAGCAGAGACAGAAGCAGAGACAGAAGCAGAAGCAGAAGTAGAGACATAGACAGAAGAGGATGGATATGATATGGATGAAGAAGGTTATGAAAGTGAGCTAGAAGAGTCTATTTCACCCGAAGAGGATACATTTGGAGAAGAAGTTCCAGAAGCATCTGAAGCAGACGAGCTCATGCTATGGGACAGAATGGCGATGGTACCATTGGGTCTCGTAAATGGATCTTCTCATATGCAAAATCTTTATAAGACATGGGTTAAGAGGAACAAGCCGTCTTTTAGCAGTGGCTCTTGCTGTCCTCACTCATCTCTGCCAAGGAAAGATGATGACGATGCACCGTGCCAACAAGCACCAGTCCCACAAACCCAACAGGTATCAGAGGTCCCTGTTATGTGACGTTCCTGGACGTGCCATCAGAAGAGGAGTCTTCAAGCCAAGAGGTAATTAATCTTGAAACCAAACCCGAAACGGCTCTAATCCCATTTCAACATCTTAAGGAGCAAACTAAGTCTCCACCAAAAGAAGAAGTTGGTTCTAGTGGGACGTCAGAAGAGGACATCACTCCCTTGAAGGAGTCGGATCTGTATCCAAAAGCAGTCGGTGGGACCTTCATCCGTGAAGTAGAAGGTGAAAGGAAGTTAACCTTTGTGGATGCAAATGGCACTGAACGCCACTTGAAGGTGGATAGCAGCCTCCAGAAGAGGAGTTATCAACCTTGTACAACTTGTTGAAAGAGAATTTGGACGTGTTTGCATGGTCCTACAAAGACCTAATCATTCCCTATGGTTAGATCCACCTCCCCATTCCACTAGCATGAGCACGATGCACCACACAATAAGGTAGAAACTCCCCTTAGATAGTGCATCACACCTTCTCCTTTTAGGCATTACAAAAGGCGACAAACCACCAACTTCGGAGGCCCCCATCATCCACTTGGCATCCAATTGGTTTCTTTGACAAACATCATTACCAAGCTTCCACAAGCACCTGAGTCTACATGTGGCCCTACCCTCACCCGAACAATTTGCCAACTGCCTATCATTCCCCAATAGTAGCCGAAAGTGCATGGGATTGGCACCCATCTCCAAGGGGGATAATGTTAACCCCAAGTCGAGATAGTAGAGAAATGAAGGAAAAAGCGAAAAAAAGATGAAAAAAGAGCAAAGACATGCAAGCGGCCTCTAAAGCTAAGATGGGGCAAAAAGAAAATTTTTAAATGAAAGGCGCCTCAAAAAGCTCTAAAAACTCTTGTAAGAGAGCGCCAGGCTCCCTCCTGTGCCAATTGTAAAATATTAGATGGGTGTAGGCTAGAGGCATAAGGCTAGAAGAGGGAAATAGAAAGGACCTTGCCACAACGGCCGGTCATGTAAAAAAGGGATGGGTGCCCATGGGATTTTAAGGCGTGTATATAAAGTTCAAAAAGTGAATGGAAGCTCATTCTTGTGGTGTGTGGCTAACAAGAGTTATCTTCTTCTTCTCTTCTTCTCTTCTCCTTGCTTGTGTGTGCTCTTGAGAGAGGGAGTATGAGAGTGTGAGGGAGTGAGTGTGTGGGAGTGAGGGATCAAGAGGGTGAAGCTCTTCACCATCTCCTCTTCTCTTCTTCTCTTCTCTTCTCTTCTCTTTTCTTGCATGCACGGCTATGGTGGATGGAGCTTGGAGATGGAGGAAGCTTGAGGATGCTTGAGCTAGCATCTAGGATCGTGGAGCTACCAGCATATGCGAGAGAGGAGACAACTCATTTCGGCATCAAGGTAAGCTCACTACACTCGTAGGATCGACGGCGCATCAGCTAGGTGAGAGATAGCCATTAGAGCTCACTTGAAACACTTGAAACAATAAGCGGTCCGTGGGTCTTGGCGGTTGAGCGTGAGCTCCCTCTACATTTTCTCTAGCAAGTGTGGATTACATTTCCAACACCCACCTTCAAGGTATACATTGGTTGAGTTTCTAGTGCCACCCTATTGAAATATCAAAGTGACAACATGAGAAGGTGTGCACAAGAGGGAGAGAGAGCTCAAGTACAAGAAGAAGATCTTGCTTAATGTGTTGTTCACAAGTACAACTGGTAAACTCTCTCTGCATTTAAGTGTGACCTCTAGGTTGTTTATATGGCCTTACTATGGGATATAGTTGGCCTGTAATTCTTTGGGAACTTCAATGAAGTTAGAACATTTACTTGTGATGTGCCCTATTTGTTTACATTTGTTACACTTCATCTTGTTGGGATATTTTTTCCAACACAATTACTTACAATATGTCCCTTTTTATTGCAAAAAGAACATTTAGAAGTCATGGTGTGGACTAAGAGTTGGTTTGTTGAGGTAGATGTTGGGCTATTGCTACCTTCTATTGTTTGGTTTCTTTTCTCCTCATCCAAACAAGATTGAATGACACCTTCAAGTGTAGAGTGTGGTACATTTGTTAGGGTAGTGACAAGCATTGAAAAGACTTTCCTTACGACTTTCAAAAGTATTGCAATGGCATCCTCTTCAACAAAACTAGAGCTTGGACTGAAGCTTATTGAGCCATTAGACCCTTCATGTGGGAAATGAAATTTTCCAGATCTTCTTCTTGCTTGTATTTCAAGATGGACTCAATTTTGAGGAAGATTTTGGAATTCCTCCCTCTTAAGCCATACGGTTTCTCAAGGTCATCCCATTTCTCTTTTGCAATTGCAAGCTAGTCAATATGGTAAATTAAAGATTCATCTAGGTGCAACATTATTATGGCTTAGGCCCTTTTATCATCTTCAATATCCATAGGATTGGATGGATCAATGGATTTTGTATCTTTGATGAATGGCTAATAGCCCCTCTTCATCATTTTATTTTTATATTTTACTAACACTTGCCATGGGTGGAAATCTCTCCCATCAAACTTGTGGATTTGAGGTTTCACAACTGTTCAAAGAGTAGAGAGAGAGAAAGGGAAAGACTCCATATCCATGAGCCTTCAGGCTCTCAAGCTCATTCCTTCATTTCCACACACTCTACTGAAAAGCACACACTCTCTACAAGATAAAGTGACCTAGTGTAAATGTAGACTAGACTGACTAACTCTAGTTAGGTCATTGACTGACTAACCCGACTTATTTAATGTAGTCACATGTAGACAGCTGTACACACTAGCTGTCATAGATGTCGGTCATAGATGAAGACACACTGACGGTGAGCTTGATTTCTAACACTCCCCCTCAAGCTCAAAAACAAAACTCAAATCATCTGCATCACTCCAAGTAGCTGTCTAAAGTGAATGAACTTATATTTACCAAGTGATTTGGTAAAGACATGCTCCAAGTCAATCTGATCTGCTAAAACCATTTCCCTGATGAAATGATAGTGAACTTCAATGTGTTTTGATCTTGCATGATAAACAGGATTGCTTGCTAACATAACACTGCTCAAATTGTCACAATACAGCTTGACTTTGCTGTCCAAGTGTACTCCCAAGTCATTCAGTAACTTTTGTAACCACTTAGCTTCACAGGTTGCTAAGGCTGCACCACAATACTCTGCTTCCGTACTGGACAATGCAACTGTAGGCTGTTTCTTACTCTGCCAACTGATCATGCTACTACCCAATCCAAATGCATAGCCACTGGTTGTCCTCCTGTCATAAGTGCAACTAGCCCAGTCAGCATCAGTGTACCCCATCAAGTCAAGGGTTTTCCCATATGCATAAAATAGCCCATGATCTGTGGTACCCTTTACATATCTCAGAATTCTTCTGACTACATCCAAGTGTGGTTTGCGAGGCTTCTGCATGAATTGACTGATCAGCCCCACAGCATAACTCAAGTCAGGTCTAGTGATCGTGAGATAGATCAAGCTGCCTACCATCTGTCTGTACATAGTAACATTCTCAATCTCTGTCCCAACATCAATCTGCTACTTGACATTCTGCTCCAAAGGTGTATCCATAGGCTTGCAATCAGCCATACCATATTTCTGTAACATGTCATGAGCATACTACTTCTGTAGCAGCCATATGCCTTGAGGTGTAGAGACAGCCTCAATCCCCAAAAAATATTTCAGCTCTCCAAGATCCTTGACCTTAAACTCAACCTGTAAACATGTCTTTATTTCTGCAATCCCATTTTCATCATCTCCTGTAATGATTAAGTCATCAACATAGACAACTAGAAAAACATAGCCACTATCTGTCTTCTTCGCAAACAGACTATGATCAGCATCTCCCAATCAGAAACCATGTTGCTGTAAATAACTGC
Organism: Lygodium microphyllum; assembly: GCF_053477565.2. Lineage (NCBI taxonomy): Eukaryota > Viridiplantae > Streptophyta > Polypodiopsida > Schizaeales > Lygodiaceae > Lygodium > Lygodium microphyllum. Next base: position 120,545,015 of record NC_141150.1, on the reverse strand, counting down.
TGATGCGAGCATTCCATGCCCTGGGTGCCTGTTTCAACCCATATAATGCATTTTTTAGCCGACATACATGTGCTGGAAATTCTGGATGTACATAGCCTTCACGCTGTTCCATGTAAACCTCTTCATGTAATTCTCTATTGAGAAATGAATTCTTTACATCCATCTTCCATAGTTTCCAGCCTCTAGCTGCTGCCAAAGCAATCATAGTTCTAAATGTAGCCATCTTTGCTACAGGGCTGAAAGTCTCCTCATAATCAAGACCATACTGCTGCGCATACCCTTTTGCAACCAGCCTGGCCTTATATCTTTCCAATGATCCATCTGATTTACATTTTACCTTATACACCCACTTGCATCCAATAGGTGTTTTGACCTCAGGCAACTATACCAAATCCCATATACAATTTTCAGCCAAAGCTGAATATTCCTCATCCATAGCAGCACGCCAATTCTCATCTGAAACTGCCTCATCAAACTTACTTGGTTCTCTAAAACCTGTTACTTTCGTCATATAAGCATAATGATGGGCTGAATATCCAGTGTAAGTATACCTGTCAACAGGTCGTGTGACCCTCTTTGATCTCCCGAGCTGTGGCTCACTGTGAGCTTGCCTCTCATGAGGCGGCACATAACGGCTCTGTTTAGCACCTGGCGTCATAACAAACGGAATCCCCAATTCACTATCTAAGCTGTCACTGCTAGATGAATCATAACCTGCAGTGAGTGGACCTGCTACATCTTCAAAAACCTTTTCTTTTCCCTTATTTGTTCTCCCCCTCACTGACATATCCGTGTCAGTGGATGCAGTAGTGCGACTCCGTAATCGTCCTGTCCAAGGACTCAATGAAGATGATACATCACCTGTCTGACCAGTCATGGAAGTACTCTCTGCAGGAGTATTTTCAGCATGACTCATATTGGGTGAGCCATCAGTAGGCACTGCAACAGGATTCCCATACCAAGATGCTAACTCATCAAATACCACATCTCTGCTTATGAGTGTCTCATGCGTAGAAGGTACATAACACTTATAAGCTTTTCGTTCATGTGCATATCCAATAAACACACTTTTCACTGCCTTAGGATCCAATTTCTTCCTCTTCTCATCCGGTATATGCACATATGCAATGCTGCCAAATACCTTCAAGTGTGAAATATCAGGTTTATGACCATACAGCTGTTCATACGGAGTGACCTCATAAATCCCTGCTGTAGGGGTTCGATTCAGCACATATACAGCAGTCACCACTGCTTCAGCCCAATAACCATTTGGCAGACATTTTTCATTCAGCATAGCTCTAGCTGACTCCATCAAAACCCTGTTTTTCCTCTCTGCAACACCGTTTTGCTGCGGTGTATAACTGCATGTGAGCTGTCTTTTGATCCCATGTTTAGCAAGATACCTGTCAAAGTAGTTTGAGACATATTCACCTCCTCCATCTGATCTCAAACATGATATGTAACAGCCCAATTCATTTTCAGCATGTTTCTTGAAGTCTTTGAATGCATCAAACACATCATCCTTATGTTTCAAGATATAAAGCCAAGTATACCTGCTGAAATCATCAATAAATGAGACATAATATCGTGCACCGCTAAAGGAAGCATTATGTGAAGGACCCCAGACATCAAAGTGTACCAATTGTAAAGGCCTAGTGCTGTTTTTTACATGTCTCATGAAAGGAAACCGTGCCTGCTTTCCAAACTGACATGCAGGGCATACATGACCAAAATCATTATACTTGAATTTGGGTAATCCAAGTACTACTTCTTTCTGCTGCATAGATTTCAGCTTTTGTACATTGACATGTCCAATCTGCTTGTGCCAAATCTCTACATCCCGAATGGCACTCTCATCATGAGCAACATGGCTGCTTTAAGTTCAGGAATGGCCGCTTCCAAAGTAAACATCCTGCCATCCCTTCTGCCCTTGGCAATTAGCTTGTAGCCATTTCCATACTCCTCAATGAAACATCCATCCTTGTTAAACCTCACTTGCAGATTCTGTTATGCCATTTGACCCACAGACAACAAATTCTTTGTTATGGTCGGTACATGTAAGACATCATGCAGGCCTTTCTTCTTGCCATCAGGCATCATCAATGGAACAATCCCTTTATGCTTTATGTCATGTTGGGTATCATGCCCAGTACATACATGACCATGTGTACCTGCAACCATCTCATCAAACCACTCTCCATGCGGGGTCATGTGGTTTGACACTCCAGAGTCAATGTACCACCTGTCATCTCTGTTCTGCCTTGACGCAGTCTTGGACACATGCTGCATGGCAAAGAGTCTATCAACTTGATCATCTTGACCACCACTAGAGGATGCATAATGCCCATGCTGTCTGCCCTTTGCCTTCATATCTCCTTGCTTCTTGTAACAATCCTTTGCAATATGCCCATACCGGCCACAATAATGGCAGTCCTTGTCCCTATTGGACTGATTAGATGATTGCCATGAACCAGAACCACCACCTCTACCTTGAGGTAATCTCCCCCTGTCTCTAAACCCACCAGATCCACGCTGGCCTTATGTATTTGCACCATGCCATTTACTCTGCTGCTGTTGCTGTCCATAAGTATTACGAGTGTCACCACGACCTCGAAATGAACCACGACCTCTAGATCCTCTGCCACGCTGGCTAGAGTACAACACAGTGTCTCTACTCTGAGATGCACTAGAACCTGTATTCAAACTAAGTTTGACTTCCTCATGCAGCAACAAAGCAACTAGCTCTTCCCAGCTAGGGGGCTCTTCTCTGACAGAAATGGAAGTGTCAAAAGCTTTGTACTCTTTGCCTAAACCATTCAAAGCAATAGAAATCATATCATCTTTTGATACACTTGAGCCAATAGTAGCAAGTTGATCAGCTATGGTCTTAATCTCCATGGTATATGTCTGGATGCTCTTGCCATTCCTTGACATGTTGTTGAATTGCTGTTTCAACTGAATCTTTCTTGCATGTGTCATGGTTCCATAATTTTTCATCAGTATGTCCCAAGCATCCTTCGGAGCCTCACATCCAGTGATTTGAATTACCATAGCATCAGATATACATAAGGAAAACCAATGCAGCACCTTGCATGCTCTTTCATTCCATAGCATGTAGGCTCTTTTCTGTTCATTTGTTGGATTGTGTGCAGGCAACTCAAGAGCAACTTCATCTCCTGTACATAAATCCCAATAACCTCTGCCAACCAGAAAGTTTTTCATTTCGAATTTCCATAATGTAAAGTTCTTATTATCCAACTTCTCTCCAACTATATGAGTGATATTGTCAGTCCCATGTGCATTAGCCATGATGCAATAGACTGTCTCTGACTCCCTGTAGTCCAATAAGTATGACTGACTACGTTCAGTCTGTAACAGTTTATGACAGTTTTTTGCACTAAATTACAGAAAAAAACCAGGGTATTTCAGCCCACTGACACCCCAAAACAACCCACAAACAAGTGGTCTCAACTGTAGATATAACTGTCAATACATAAGCTATGTGTTTGCTTCAGCTTAAGCTTATGTAACCTCACTGCCAGGGTACATACATGCAGTCTGAAAACTGTAAACTGTGAGTAACCAGCATCAATTTCAAGTCCAAAATTGAGTGTGTCAAAAAATTCAGTTTCAGGTTGCAGTCAACCAGAATTCAGCATACCAAGCTCCAAGCAGCTCCAAAATATCTTTTGACCATGTCATACATTTACTTTGTAGTGGCAAGTTCAATACATGAGCATCTGAGTAGGCATAGACAACCTATCTTTATTGACCAATGGCATAAACCTCATGAGCTATTTGTAATTAACCAGGACAGTGTAATTGCATTTATTTCAGCTTCAAAATTCAGTTTTCAATGATGCTCATTGCTTGCTTCAATTCTCCATGCATTCAGCATGTATAGGCCAGTTCATATAGATGATGGAACCCCCAAGATGACCTGTATTGCTTCAGTAATGTACAGTACTTGTCATTTACTGTATATGACAGTTTTCAACCTGTCATTGATTTTCAGATCTGAGTATTCTGAGCAATTGTGTATGATAGTTTTCAGCCTGTCATTGATTTTCAGATCTGAGTATTTTGAGCAACTGTGTATGACAGTTTTCAGCCTGTCATTGATTTTCAGATCTGAGTATTTTGAGCAACTGTGTATGACAGTTTTCAGCCTGCCATTGATTTTCAGATCTGAGTATTCTATCATTGACTGTGTATGACAGTTTTCAGTCTGTCATTGATTTTCAGATCTGAGTATTCTGACATTGACTGTGTATGACAGTTTTCAGCCTGTCATTGATTTTTAGATCTGAGTATTCTGAGCAAGAGATCTCAGCTCCAAGACATTTGATCCAATGTATATATGCTTTGACACATTCTTGTGCTCCAAAGATGCCTTCTGAGTGTAGTACAAGGCTCCTGTGTGTCAGTAATGACTGAATGCATGCTGTCCATTCATGTTTACAGTAGTTCAAAAATGATTACAGGTCTGTGTCTGTCACTCCAGCTCATAACAGAGCTCCCACACAAGCATTTACTCTTTGCACACTTCAAATACCTTCAATAGTGAGCATACATGCTCTATGAACCTTGTCCAGGTGCCCCATTGAAGATTGACAGGTTGCTGTCCACTCAGATCAGCAGGCGCAGATTTTCAGATACAGGTTGCTATCCATTCAGATCAGCAGGCGCAGATTTTCAAATACAGGTTGCTGTCCATTTAGATCAGCAGGCGCAGATTTCAGATACAGGTTACTGTTTTTCAGGAGACAGTCCACGATTTTCAGGACACAGGTTTCAGGAGGCAGTCCACGATTTTCAGACACAGGTTTCAGGAGGCAGTCCACGATTTTCAAACTCAGGAGGTAGTCCACGATTTTCAGAAGGCAGTCCACGCTGATTCCTTCCTTTGACTATGGCTTCATTTGCAAGTTGTCATGCCCATTCTCCCACAGCCTCATGGATGAAGCTCTGATACCATGTTCAAAGAGTAGAGAGAGAGAAAGGGAAAGACTCCATATCCATGAGCCTTCAGGCTCTCAAGCTCATTCCTTCATTTCCACACACTCTACTGAAAAGCACACTCTCTACAAGATAAAGTGACCTAGTGTAAATGTAGACTAGACTGACTAACTCTAGTCAGGTCATTGACTAGAGTTAGTCAGTGACTAGTCAGGTCATTGACTGACTACTAACCTGACTTATTTAATGTAGTCACATGTAGACTAGACTGACTAACTCTAGTCAGGTCACTGACTAGAGTTAGTCACTGACTAGTCAGGTCACTGACTAGTCAGGTCACTGACTAGTCAGGTCACTGACTGACTACTAACCTGACTTATTTAATGTAGTCACATGTAGACAGTTGTACACACTAGCTGTCATAGATGAAGACACACTGACGGTTAATCAATGATTATAATCATTGTTAGTGGTTTCCAAGGTGATTAAAGTTGAAGTGGAAAAGCTTGAAGCATTCTGACTATGGGCCAATAGGTTTTTCCTTGCCCTACAGCTCATCCATACCTTACCTTCCCTCATATACCCTTTCTTATTCAGGTTTCCTATGCTACACTTCTAACACACCCAAGCTTAGCAACTTGAGCTTTGATAAAGTTAGAAACTAGGTGGGGGCTCTTGTATCTCCCCTTGCTAAGAGGTCACTCATCTCAATATTATTCACACCAATGCATGCTTAAATGGAAGCTTCCCATAATTGGAATAGCCATCTAGCCTCCAAAACCTTAAAGTGATGGATAACCTCCAATCTATCCAACTATGGAAATCTTCCTCCATTTGGCCTAGGATTCAAACCTTGTCTCAACACATTGTCACTACACTGAAGTGAGCTAGTTTTCTCTAACAAGTGTGGATTGCATTTCCAAACAGTAGAAGAGGCTTTGCAACAAAGGTGCAACTCTATGTAGTTGAAAAATTTGACCTTGATATTGATGGATAGAATGACATATTTTAGATCACCCTTTGAGGTAATAGCTTTGAGGTCTTTGACACGGACAAAATATGTCACTCTTTAAGATGATAGCTTTGAGGTGTTTCACATGTTTGTTTGAATCAAAACATGATTCTTTTCTTCTCATTTTTTATAGAATATAATTATATTTTTCCTTTTAATGCATATGGAAATTTTTACCTTATAGCTTTATGATTGGATTCTGGAAGGGCCTCGAGGTCACGTACGTGTAGCTTGTGCTAGAGTCACCTTATGATGCTAAATACAATATGTTGAAAACTTGAGAAAAGGCCTAATTAGAAATCTAACTTATGATAGAAATTGTCATCTTGAGACTTTTCTTATGTATTGTAGATACAAATTCTTGGGGAATGTCATTGTGCATATAAGTCTGGCATGTTACGATGTATGGTGCTAGAGGCAATGCTAAAGCACATGTAATGCACGACAAAGTGTTGAATCCCATAAGAAAATAGAGGAAAGTGTGTCATAGCTAGAAAGGTATAAAAGAATGTACTTGGCTCAACTATCAATCAATCAAGTCTCTTTCATGGCATTATGATCCTTTACTTTTTATTCTTCTTTCCTCCATAGTCTATATACTCAAACCATGTTTTATAACATAGTATCAGAGCATCATCATTGATGCTTGTGACATAGAGAAGCATCCATAGTTGCACATGAGGTCCAAGAAGCTCAAGCATTAGAGGTGTTGTCCAAGAATCTTGTGTTATGAAAATTGAAGGTTTGGGAGGTACTAAGCTCATTTTAGAAGGCAAGGAGATCATCAACCTTGAGTATAATTCCTCATTGTGTCTATTATAATTTAAGTCAATTCTTTGAGGCTTTTCATTATCAAGAAGAATAGAAAGGGGAGGTATTGGAAAGATTTCACAAGCTCTATTATTTAGAGATTTGTGTTATCTACAACTTGCAAAGGGGGCAACTTAAGGGTTGTGCTCAAAGGCCGTGCTTAAGGGGGCAACTTATCTACAAGCTAAGCTCTTACTTGTGACTAAAATCATAGCGGTTGCTTGTAGGAAACTTGGAGAGGGGCTACCTACTATCATACAAGGACAAAGAGGAGAAAAGAGAGTTTCTTTGTGCTTGATAGGGAGCTATGGGAGTATGTATACTCTAGCAAGAGCATATTGATGACCTAGTCAATCCATGCAACTACAACGAAATAGCACCCTATATCGCATTTACTTCTTTTATCCTTGTTTTCATAATCTCCTTCTCATATACCTTACCACTAAACCTTAAAGTGAAGCTCCTTTCCCACATATAGCATAGTGAAACTAGTTCAATACTAAGATCGATTCACATAGATTGAATTGAAATGATTCAAATTTAAGGGCTAGTTCACAATACAAAGTAGAAATTTTGTTTTTTGAAAGTTATATTCATATTTATTGCTTTTCCAAGCTAATTATTTGACACTCTTGTAAAAGGCTATTGTATGTGTTATTCCTATATTGATAAAAATTCATTGTAAATCTTGGAAACCTTTTTCTTCCTTTTGTACAAAATTAGACAATACTATGTGAATAATTGATAAGACCTCTCCTTTCCCAAAATGCCTAAAATTGAAATAGTGGAAAAATTCAATGGCAACAAATTCCACACCTAGAAAATGAAAACCATATATAATTTTACATGGAAAGATGTTAGGGAAATATTTGAGAAATGTAAGGTCTTGATGATCCAACATGGAAAATAAAATATAATAAAGCACTTGGGATAATAACATGGGGCTTGCCAAATGATGTCCTTCATCACATATTAGGAATTACAAAAGCAAATGAAGCATGGGATAAACTACACAAAATATTAGGCTCCCAAGCAACTCAAAGAGAATACCCAAGAAACTTTATTGGGTCCCATTGTGTCTACACTATATATCAAAGGATCTCAAAGATAGTTTGCAAGACATGTGTAAAAGATGGACACAAGAATCAAGACTATTGGAACAAAGAAGAAACCGGGTGAAAACTTTACAACAAAGTCCAACACATTGAGAAGGACTACTAGAATAAAAAATCCAATTATGTACAAGAACGATCATAATCCAAACAATGCAATGAAACTCTTTTTTGAGTCATTATATCACTTACACTCTTTTGACACTACATGAGCTAAAAAGCATTTCTAGTATTAAGGTGGGGAACTTATATCCTTAGGTGAATTTATTTAGAGAGTAAGCTAACACCAAGGGGTTGTTAATATGTATGGTGCTACAGGCAGTGCTAAAATACATGTAATAACCTTAGTAAAAGGTTAATCAAATTGCACCATCAGATCTTTCCCCCCTTTGAACAACATCAAATTCGTCCATTGATGTCAACAAGCATTGCCTCATCCCCATCATCTTCCTCATCATCACACTTACAAAAGATGTGCCATTGTCCACAATTTCACAAAGCTTGCATAAGAATTGATTTGACAAAAAAAAACTTGCATGTGAACTAACAAAAGGTCTCTAAACAAGGGGGGAGAGGCAAAGACTATATAAGTAAGCCCTAGCCTCTAAGACTTGAAATATATGTTGTTATATTGAGAACACACACACACACACAAAGTTAGAAAAAAGATGATTCAAGAGAGATAGAGAGAAGAGAGAAAGGGATAGTGAGAGATAAAGGGAGATATAGTGATAAAGGAGTTAGAGGGTGTGTGTGTGTGTGTGTGTGAAGGGAGGAAGTTAGACAAGGATAGAGAGAATAGAGAAGAGATAGTGGGAAGAGAGGGCAATAGAGAAAAAGATAGTGGGAGACATTAGGGCCAAAAACGCTTCAAAAAATGCACTTTTGTTAATCATGGGATTAAGGAAAGGGCCAAAGAGAGTTCGCCACGTGTGCAAGAATATGGTATTCTTGTCTCCTCTTTTTTAGAGATAGTGGAGTCCATTTCGTGATTCTCTCTTCTTTTTTAGCCAAAACCCCTAAAGTCTGACATGTTTTGGAGTCCCAAAGACGTTATTTACTTAGAAATCTGACAAAATACATGACAGAGATGTGATGAAATTAATAATGAGTTTTTTGAAAGTCGGGAGATCTTTCAATATTATTTTTGGCGCCCAATACATACTCATTTGGGTTCTTGGCGCTACTTTTTAGTTCATTCACCCCTCTTTGGGCTTCTTTCTCTGCGCTTTCATTCTTTTCATGGCTTCCTCCAGGCGCCCTTCTCGTTTAATACACTCTTGCACAGTCTATAGCCAGGGAGTAGATGGAAATTTTGAGCCCAAAACCTTTGCTATAAACGATTGGGTTACCATGCTGGCATCTTGCAAGGGCTCTCATAAGGTGAAAAGAAGAAAACGAGAAGATATAAAACATCACTGGAAGGGGAGTATCATTGCCTTCAAAATTATGCCCGAAGGCTGGTTTGTCAAGGTGCAACATGTTTACATGGCCAAGGATATGCACTTGCCTCCAAAAGAACGTGTTCCCCAACAAACACATTGTAAGTTATAAGTTGAATAATGTATATAATTCTTTTCCATTTATGCAAGTTCTAACAAACGGTTCGTCATTGTAGATATCTTTCCGTCAACAAGTATTGAATGGCAACCTGTGGAAAGCCTAAGTGGGACTTTCCATGCCATTCATAAGGTATTGGCAGACATTATTTATGCTGATCAAACTGTGTCTTTTTATAGTGAATGCAAGGTTTTTATATATTATGCACAGTATGTGGTTCCCTCTAAAGCGGATAGGTATGAGAATATCGAAGATTTGCCATTGCCAAGTCTTTCATCTCTAAACTGGGAGATTCCTGACAAGGTAACAATGCAGAGTTTCAAATTCAAAATATCTCAGGATATTAAAAAGTCCATGACAGCTGGAAGGATCTCAAGAAGAATATGTTTATCATGGTTTGTACCCCTCCATATCTTCGTGGCTTGCTTCAAAACAGCAAATTTACAAAGAACGAAGGTATCTTGGCTAAGTAGAAACTTTTCGGAAGAGGATTTGGACAACACTATAGGGACGCATTGGAAATCTAGAGAGTGCGATCATAAAGGTGATATCTTGAGGTGCAGTGCATGCCCTCAATCCTTGGCTTTGGCTTACAGTATCCCTCGCCAAACTCTTGCTTTGGGCTTTGATTACAGGAGATACAAACTAAGATTGGGTATTTGGGTTCCCTTGGATTCCGATACAGATTACACACCATATAAACTTGCGGTGCATGTTTTTCCGCATGAAGAAGTAAAGAAGGTGAATGTTACTTCCAATTGGAGTCTGAAAGATGTGAGGGATACCTTGGAATTGCTAGACAATACATCCCCTAGATATAAGTTCAAAGTGAATGGTGTAACAATTGGTAAAAGAGCCGAGCACTCTTTCTTTTGTACGAGTTGTTTGTCTCCCACAATTGTGAGATTTGAGCCTTGAGAATGAAAACTTGGCAGGAATTTATCTTAATAGACTGTCCTTAAGATATTTTTTAATGGGAACTTCATAAGCTATCATGAAGCAAGTTGCCTTTCGAATGTGTATAAATAAAATGTACATTACATTCGATTTACAAGTGAAAATTTTCATTACACAATGAGGTACAAAAATTGCATAAAAATGTACAAAGCCAAAATAATAAGGCTCGTGTATGCTTATGTTTGCTATTTTCATTCTTTATCGATTTCTTCAAAGATATTTTTTCTCGCAGGGCCTTTCTTTGATTGTTGAAAAAATTTCACCTTTACAGGTAGTCTCTTTTCTTGGGGCTTAAGAGGGGATGGATCAAATTTAAGAGGAGAGAGCATTGGCATTCCTTTTTTCTTAGACTCTGCACAGTGGTCCCATTGCCTTTGCCCTTGCCCTTGCCTTTACCATTGCCATTGTCCTTACCCTTTCCCTTGACCTTTCCCTTGCTTGTGCCCTTGGCCATTGAAGTTTTGGGAGGAAGAGGGGAGTCAGGATCATACAAAGTGATTGCCTTGTCCAGAATCAGCTCGATGCATCTCTCCCTTATCCACCAAACATATGATTTAGGATAGTCTCTACACTGTAAGAATAAATGTTATAAGTTAGTGAAAAGAAATCATAATAAGGGTTACACAAACATCAAATGAAATTAACTTACATTCACTCCTTCTATTTGTAACAACTTTGAATCCATTGTTCTGCAAATGTGTGAGATAACTCTCCATCCACAAGAATGAGCATCGCTTTGCAATGGAACTTCTTGTAGAAGAAAAGTATAAGGCCTTTGAGGATCAGGAAGATCCTCGTATGTTGTATCCAAAAATGTAGAAACGAGTCTACCAGCACTGCAAAAGGAAGCTTTGTAAGTTCAAAATATTCTTTATAAATAAAATCAAAGTAAGTAATTTTCTTTCAACATACATTCGTGCTTGACCGTGAACATCGCTGAGAGAATTCATAAAGATAATTTCCCTTGAAAGACAATTAATGTAGATGAGACTCCAATGCCCTCTGCAAATTCATAAAAGAGGTGAGTAGAAGGGTGAAAGCAAATGAATATAAATTTTCCTCTACAGAAAAAGAAAAATACATTTCTACATAAGGGAAAAAGATGTGGTAATTTGTCACACTATCGAAGCTATGAAAAAATGGTGAAATATTAGAACCAGATTTTGCAAAAAGTTCCACAGAGAGAAGTGGATCAACAATATATATGGTTCTTCGGATATCGAGAGTGAGAGAGGAGACCAATGCCCTGCAGACAATAGCAAAAGCTATTCAATACAAATTCATCAGAAATATAATTAAACCTATAAGACTTAACTTACGCAAAAAAAAAATATAAACCTTACCTTATGCAACAAAAAACCACGGAGTCAGATAGTTGGACATTCCTTTTTTCCAACATGGGCTTGTTCTTGGGAGATATACTAAGATATTCCTCCTTAGGTTCCGCAGAAACATTCACAAGAATCTGCCCATACACTTTGCCCATCCTCTCGCTGTTGATGGGAGCAAGTGATGCGGCTTTCCTCTTGTAAACATCGTCTTCAGTTTCAAACACCTCCTGATTTTTTTCACTCAAGAAAGCCTCCTGTTGGGTGGCACCCCTTGTAGGGTAAAGGTGAGTAACATCCTCAACATTTAGCTTTTTCTCTTTCCTGGACAATTTTGGGGGAATGTTAAGGATTTCAAAGGCTTTTTGATCATTGGAAGGCAAGGGCCTCAGCACTTTGTCAAACCTATACCTGACTTTGCTGATGATGCTGAAATCTTTATTCATAAGGGTGATCCTATGAGCATGGGCAGCATCAATGTAAGCGTCGTTCATGAAATCAATAACAAAATCTTCTGCGGCCTCTTGTAGGGCAAGAATGGCTGAGAGTTGCCACTTCTTATTTAGACCAGAGACAGTTGCCACTTGAGACAATCTATCAGAGATCTCTTTAACGACCCTTATAAAAGCAGCTTTTGGAATGACATGCTGTGTAGCTCTCTGGGCTTTCCTAATCTCACTGAAACATCTCTGCATATAGAAGAACCTGGACTTCCTCTTTCTCTTTTGTGGCTTGGGGTGTTCAGTGGCTTCAGCAGATGTGGGCTCAGGTGCCATTGTAGGGAATGAATCTTTCACAGGGCAAGCCTCACCCTTTGCTTCCTCAACTTCAGGAGAAGAAACATTTATAGAAGATGTAAGGCCAACACCTGGTGTAGGGGGGATTTCTGTTGTAAAATGCTCTGGAGCCTGTGATGGACCAGCTTCAGTAAACTTGGAAGAGGGCTCCTCCTCAGATTCATCAAATTTTAACTTTCTTCTACCCCCACTGTCCTTCCCATCTAGATACACTCTTCTTGCAGTTTGCTTTGTCCTTGCCATCCAGAAAAGCAAAAATAACAACCAGAAGGACAATAACTGAAATAGTAAAAATCTGTAAATCAAACAGGCTAATTGGTGCGAAAAGGGACAAAATGAGCAATTCCGATATGGCGTGATATGAACGAAACGAGCAGAATGGAACAGCACCCTCGCTCCGTATTGGAGACCAGAAATGCCGATACGGCGCGATATGGAGGAAACCAAGACTGCGTATGGACGCCCTCGCTCCGTTTCGGCAATGACACAAGGGTGAGACCTAAATGCTGATACGACGCGATAGGGAGCAAACGAAGACAGCGTATGGATGCCCTCGCTTCGTATTGGCACTGACAAAAGTGGAATGTTAATAGACCTGCTCCGTATTGGTGAGACCAAACTGCTGATACGGCGCGATATGGAGGAAACGAGAACAGCATTCGGACGCCCTCGCTCCGTATCGGCACACCTCTTTTTACTAGCGAATAAAGGACTCAGCCGAAAGACAACCGATACAACGCGAGAGATAAGAAACGGAGAAGACGCAAGTCTTGTATCGCACCGTATCAGCAAGCAAGGCGGGAAGAGCTCGAGAAATGAAAAGTGTACACGTCGGAAAAATTACCACTTATATATCCAGGTCAATCATGACACGTGTCGGACACGTGTCCGATGCTGATTGTGCCACGTATCTGCATTTATGGTCCGTATGCTACGTGTCAAGTAACGACCGGTCCACTTGTTTGCCACATGGTTATCGGCCACGTGTTGGCCAACGGCTATTGCCACGTGTATGAGACCAACGGATACTGCCAGGTGGCATAATTCTGCGCCTACATAAGGGTGTGTTCCTTATCTGTACGGCTTTTTTCAGTTTTTCGGGACCTCTGTTTGTATTGCTGATACGGCACAAGAGCGACTGTTTGCCTTCTTTGCTTTCCTCTCTTCGCTTCATTTTGGAGGTTCTGCAGAGTCTTCTTTCAGCACTCCTCTCAAGCTCATTCTGCCCAAGCTCGTGTAACCACCGTTGTTGTGGCTCTAGCGCTTCTTACTGGAATCACTGATATGGCGCGAGGGGGCCTATCCGTCTGAATCGTTTCTCTCTTATTGCGCCGTATCGGCAGAAGTTGTAAACATGTCTGAACCCATAGAATTCCTAGGATCCAAGGTTTCTCCAGGAACTAGTAAAAGAAGAAGGCTTTCAAAAGGCTCAAGGGCATCAACATCTGATGAGCATGTGCATTCTTTTTCCTCTCCATCCTTTGCCACCAATGTGAGAAAGCCAAGTACATCTCTAGGGAAGCGAACGTCGGTAGTGAGAGGTCAAGGAGTATCAGAGCTTACTGATATCACTCCATCAGAGAGGCTACTTGATTTTATGCTTCAGAATGGAATGGATCTCTCATTCTATGGAGTTGTGAAAAATGTGTTTAATCCTGATTGGGAACTTGACAAAGTTCTGAAATCTTGTGAAAAATATATTGTGGAGGACTTTTTGGAGTTTGAAAATCTTGCAGGTCCTTCTGTTGAAGTTGGTACAATTGAATATGTCCATGTTCCCATTGGGTCAACAGGAAATGAAAAGTCAGTATTTACTAGAAAGTGCAGGGCCCACTCTCTGGAGAGGTTTTATTCAAGAGACATATTTTGCTGCACTCATTCCAAAAACTGCAAGATGATGAGAAAATCTGCTGCTTTTATTGTTTTCACCCTTATCAAATACCCTGTGAAAGCTGAGGAGCAACAGTTGGAAGGAGCAAAGTCTGCCAGCTTTTGCATGTTAGATGATCTGGTAGATGAAAAGGAAACAGAGGAGGTTGTAGATACAGATTTTGAGGCTTCTATTGCTGAGAATTTGGATGTTGCTCACTTCAAAGCTGAGACTATAATTGAGGAGAGCCAAGGAGATACAAACCCTCAACCTGATGAGAGTTCTCACCATATTGTTCCTTCCCTACCATGTATACCTTTCAAGGACAAGGAGTACATTTTACTGTCAGATATTCAAAAACTTTTTAATCTCAGGGAAGATTATTGTCTTGCAATTATTGCAGAGGCTTCTGATGCTGCAAATGGGATAATTGACATAGAAAATGAATCAAAGGAAGAGATTCTGAAACTTGATAAAGAAACTCTAGATGATAAGTTTATTGATGCTGGTGAGGCCCTCTCTCTTTGTTTTGAAAAGGCCAAAGAAGTTGAGAAAGAGTTGAGTATTACTTATGAGGACTTCGATCGCATTCAAAGCGAACTTGGGATTTCCAATTTTGGAAGAGAGGAGTCTGAATATGTTAAAGAATTGACTAACACCAATGAGACAGCATCATCAATTAATTTATGGAATCCATTTAAATTGGAGTACGATGAAAATCAAGTGGTAAGATAATTTTGAATTTGCTTTTACACATTGGTAGGTTTACATTTCATGCTCATTCAGTATGGGTTTTATTTGCAGTTGGAGATTGCTGATACAGATAACTTCTTGGGGCGTGGCAAAGGATCGAGAGTTGCTAGTAACACCACCAAAGACATTGCACTCGGCCACTACTTGGCTAGGATTGACCCTGATTTCTTTTTTGTACTTCATAGTAGTTTCTCAGAGGATGCAGCATGGCCCATACTTTGTATTAAAGCTCTTACAAGGCTTCTAGGTTTCTCAGGATTACAATATAATGCCCACAAAGTAATGTTTTTGGAAAAGACTACAGCAATTAGGATTTTTGGCTACGGTCCAGGTTATTCTGCTTCTAGAGCAGGATACTTTTTGGCGTTTTCATCCTACGCCTTAGCTACAGACCGAACTGATGTAAAATCTATAGCTGGCTACAAGAGAAAAAAATTTCTACGTTATAGAGGAAAGATTCCTGAGGAGGAAGAGAATGTGAGAGTTTTGGAAAACTAGCTTTGTATATATTCTTTCTTATATATAAAAGTGCGATTGCTCATGTGTCATTGCCATCTTTTATTTGCATTCTTTGAAGTTGTCATCGAAAAAACCAGTTGAATAGCTCCTCCAAAGCATTGCTTTTTGTAACTCCTCCCCCATGCCTTGTGCTTCGAAAATAACTTGTGCGTGCTTGATAGTGGGATTTTTCCATGCCTTGGTTGCTATAAGTTGCTAAGGGGCCATGCTCCTCCACAAAGAAAGGTCCATGAATATGAAGAATATGCTGCAATACAAAGTAACACAAATTTTATACCAATTGAAAAACCTATCAAAATAAGCCCATATTAAATAATTATTACTTTACCAGATAAAAAGTGATATCTTTTTCTCCCCATGCCTCTTTTATCGCCTGAACAAGCTTTGTGATTGATCTTTTGAACTCTTCCGCATATGTATATGTTGTCTTATGTTGCCTGAGGAGTTTCAGAAAAACATCAAGGTGTATCCAGACCTCCATTCTAAGAAACGCAAGCCTCGGTGTGCTTACAACATTTGTTGTGATCTCACATAGCTCTCTCCAACACTCCCAAGCCGCATTCACCTGCCTTCCTGAATGGTTTCCTAAGAATCGTCTAGCTTTTGAGCCTCCCATAGAGACATCGGCCAATATATCTCTTGTTTTTCCTGAAAGTATTGGATCCTTTCTCAAGTGAACTTGGCCCCCATGAAATCCCATTTTCGATAGCAATGCCTCACATTTATCAATACACTCATCTGATAAAGATAATGGCTTAATGGAATATGCGTAGTCAAGATGCAACCTGAGAAGCTTATCGATTATTCTAATCTCTGCATGCAAAGTACAAATATGAACATTCTTAAGAGAGATGGAAAGAATGGGATCCCAGATGTCTTCTATGTTTTTAAATTTACTCAAATCTATAGAGTCTCTATTTGGGGCTCTTCTTACTGGTCGCAAACTACTCCAATCTTTGGATCCAATACTTTCCATGCAATAAATGCAAGGATATTTTGCATTTGCACCATTACATATTCCAAGCATACATTTGATAGTTTTCAAATCAGCACTCATATGCCATTCCACATTAAATTTACCAACCCCATCAACTACCAACATTTCGCCTTCACTTTGAGACTTAATGATATTTGGAATACCTGTATGGTTGAACAACCATTTCAATGTTTGATGATTTTCAATTGGTACCTGGGCTGCACCAATCCACCAAATCTCCATCTCGGATTGGATCTTATGCAATGGAGCTTTGCCCTCGCCATTGCCATGGTCCAATGCCAGGTTCATGAGGCAAATGCTAATTCTTTCCATCTTCTGTCCCTTTTGAATCTGTGCTTCATCCAACTTCAAGGCAAACTTTAGAACACCATAACTTTCTTCTACTGTGATTTTATACATGTGAACCATTGCAATTTGCACCTTTTTTAGATCAACCCATATATTGTTAAACTCATTGTAATAAAAAATTGCCTGTTTTTTTTGTTTTTCATAGGACATAGACCTTTCGATGTGAATGTAATCTCCAAAAACATGTGGAATCTTGCGATTCATGGAAATTCTTGCAGTCGAAACTGCAAGGGCTCGGGGCAATCCAAATATAGTTACCCTATTGCGTTTAAGATTTTTAAACCATAATCCAGAGATAGCACGATAACCTTTTCGACTTATACCCACAGTATCACATGTCTCTACGATTTCATTTGCTTTCACTGTGCATTTTAAATCCTTCACTAATTCTCTCAGAGTTGGACCTCTCAAATCCACATTTTTTGGTGACTTAAGAATCCTCAAAATGTCTTTCTTATTCATGGTTTCCTTCAAAAGTTTGATTCTTTCCTCATTCTCTCGGATATTTATGCCTAGTATGTTAGAGACATATTTCTTTGTAAGATTTAGTCTCCTTTTCTTTGCTCTCTCACACAAGCTGGTTATATTTTTTAATGGTCTCTTCCTCTCTCTAAATCCTACTGGAGTTTCTCTCAAGCGTGTTAGCTTATCCTGCAATGAATTGTTAACATTTTTCAAAATATCAATCTGACTTGTCAACTCTAAAATATTTGTTTGTGTAGTTTCTAGTGCTTTTTTCATTTCGTGCACTTGAGCTATATATGTGTAAGATGCAGAGTATAACCTCATACAGTAGCCAAGCATTCCATTGTAACCTTCTCCAGCATATCTTATATAGTCATGGACATTCAAAAAAGGAGGTGGTTTACCTGTAGAAGGATCCCTGGGATAGATATTTCCATCCACCCACAAATCTATATGCTTCATTCCTTGTGTTCGCAACCTGTTGGCTTCAATCTCATCTATCAATACTCGATGATGTATACTTCTCCAAGATGTGTAAGTCGGATCTAGCTGAATAGATAGCTTGTATTTACGTGTGCTTGCGCTTGTGTTATTTGAAGAAGTATTGCTAGACATTCTAGCAAATGAACCGAGCAAGAATCTCACAATGATAGGAAGCAAGTGCAACAAAAGGAATGGTAAAAGAGAATAGTCTATAGAAAGAAAACGCGGGAGCAAACAAATGTGAAGTTCGTACGAAAATCTCGAAAATACAAAATCTCTTGAGTTCCAAGACAATAAACGGCCGAAAAGGTGACCCCTGACTTGGATTAAAAGATGAGGGCAATTAATGGCCGACCTCTTCAATGAACCAAATATTCTCTCATTAATCACATCTGGACAACCAAATTTAGAGGTTTTATTCTTCCTAAACCTCAATTAATTAGCAACTTAATCACTTTCTTACAAGTGCCATTTTTGAAGCGTTTTTGGCCCTAATGAGAGAGATAATATTCAAATCATCTTCTTCTCCTAGCCTAGATACTCCCTTGCTTTATCAGACTCTAAGTATCCTATTGTCGTGACATAACATGTTCATTCAGTAAAAACTTATAGATTATATAGAAATACTATGATTTCATTTGTGTCTAATGACCAATGTTTGGTAGGGAAAATTAAATTGATTACGTTTTCAAGGTTATATTTGAGTCTGAGTGATAGTTTGGGTTGCACCAAAGGGTTACTAGGTGAAAGATAGAGTTTACATATGATATACATGTCAACTTGATGACCATGTACTTTGCAAAGGTTGTAAATGGTTAGGACCAAAAGTGTTAAGAATAAGTGAGTGCCTAAGATAATTTCCACTACTCATGGGACAAGGGCAAAGTGTCCAAATATAATGAACATGCAAAGGGAATGAATGAGAAAAGTAGGAATTTTCTATGAAGCTAGCCTGCTTGGGAAAAAAATGGACAGGTTAATAAGGAGAAATATATGCTGGTAGAAGGAGAAGCCATCAAAGATTATGAAGAAAAGGACTTGAATGAGGGTTTTGGGAGTATTCTCTAAAGTATCTTTGTTGTCCATAACAGGGCAAAATAGGATGGCATGTTGTCCATGAAATTCATGATCCTCAAACAAACTTTTGAATGCATCGATTGATGGAATCAGACTCTCTAATGCTAGAGAAGGTTTGAGTACCATCAAAGCTCAAGTTTATAGTGGACCTATTGGTAGTAATAAGTGTTTTCTTTTTGTTGTAATAAAAGTTTCAGACAAGGTTGAAGTGGTTTTTGAAGCCCCAATGGTTAAGCAATGGTTTTGATACTTGGTATCACTTCCTAGCATTACTAAGCATCATCTACTACAAAGATTTGGATGCATGTAAGGATTTATGAGGTACACATTTTTTATTTTGGTTTATGTATAGCATAGATCTTAATGCATGTCAAAGGATTTCCAAGATATAGTCTCAATTTGTGTGTTGGGCAATCGTCCCAAGTGTGTTTGCATGTCTAGGATCTAGGAATCTTATATGGTTTTATTGAGATGTACTATTAGACCATAAATGGAATAAAATCATTGGATTGCACATCTATTATTATCTTTCACTTTATCTAGACATGTAACACTCACTCTTTCTTCAAGTTCCCTATTTCACTCTCTCTAAATCCTTCATTCTCATATCTCTATGGTAGACCTTCTATCTTACATGCTCCAATATTGATGAACATGACATGAAGTTCAATAGGAGTTCAAAGATGGGTGATTCTTCATGAGCTTTAGGATCAGGTGCGAATGATGTATTGAAATATGTGGCTCAATATTTGGCTTTGCTATATTAGCAATAGTAGTGGCAACAATAGTAAAAAAAAGGCAAGATTCTGAGAAGCTTGAGGCTACAGCTATGAATGCTTCACACACAATTGAACAAGAGATAAAGAAATTTAATGGGTAGAATATATTGACTTATGTACATGTATATACATCAAAAATGTAATTTTATGGGGCTTCTCAGTATGCATGGAGTTGCTATTCTGCTCATCCTATTGTGCAAGCACTAAAAGAGTAATGTGTAGAATTGTTATTGAAAGTATTGGGATAGTGTAACATGCCCGTTTGTCTGATGCGAGACACGTCTTAGCAGCCCATTGAGAGGAAGGTCTAGAAGGCTCCGCCTGGCACTCGCAGGGAATGACACAGGGTTTGCGATCTAGGTTTTCTCGAGTCTTTCCCGAGCCGAAGAGTCCAGCCGTTCCCACTTGGAATCAACCTGAGGTCAGGGATCCTTTCCTACCAGTAAGTCCTATCATCTCATCATTTGAGAAAAGTTCTCTGATAACTGGGACCACCCTTTTGTAGGATGGACCTGAGTCATGTCTACCGCACTTTCCTCAGTTTGCTTTAGTTATCTAATTACCTAACACATTACGCTATGACATGCAAAATCAGCTCTCTTAATTAAATAATTTAATCACGGGTTCCTTCACATAACTTAGGCATTGACACAAAAATAATGTCAAGCAAGTTCCTTTTTCTCAAGCATCTGTTCTTTATTTATCAAAATTCTAGATTACATCCAACATCATGCCCGAAGGCCATCCCAGCAATCTATAGGTTCGATGTTCCAAGTTCTGCCCATAGACTAGTACATGGGCCTCGAGATCCCATCTTGAGTCACATCGGCCTCTTGTACGGGATTCGGAGGCAAGGGATTTATAGCCAGAGCCTCCCCTGGCACCCAAGCGTCCTCTCGCTCCAAGTAGTACCCACGGAGAGACCTCTCGTTGGTGCGCAGATCGGTCGCAGAATGCTCACATAGTGAATCCCGGAAGGTCCCCAAGAACAATGAACTCTACTTTTTGCACAAAAAACAATGTAAAAGCATGAACGACAAGAAGCAAGAGACCAATTGGGTTCAATCTCCCTCCATGCCTTGTGTGAGCGCTTCACAAAGCATGTATTTAATGTATATTTCAATCTTCATTCTCAATAATAGCCCAATTTACAAAAATATGAAAAGCTTTTAGCTTTTGAGTTTGCTTTCTATAAAAATAGGAAATAAAGTTAATGGACGGTGCCCATAGAGTCTGGCACGCCCAATCTCAATGTCCAAAATAGAAATAACATATCCGTGCGCATAGGCGCATACAAAATAATAATCAATAATCGATGTCTCAATAGACATAACAAAATATAGGCGTGGCGCCTATCAAAATATAATCCAAAGGTCGAATACTCGCTAGACTCCAATGCTTTCCTCCGCTACTGCTGCTATCTCTACACATCAATTGAAGCATTCACAATCGTTAGTAAAATAATACAATTAAACCGACAAAAGTGAATACTTAGCAGTCTTCAGCTACATAAATAAATCAACTAGTTAGAAATAAATCCTAACCTTAATTTATTACGAGTGCGCACTCTAAACTCATAAACGTTTATTAATTTAATATGCATTTTGCGAAATCACCCGCTATGGAATCACCCATGTACACACTAAATTAATGAAACGCCCGAAAAGGACAGGCATCCCCATCAACTTCTCGCACAAAGAATCCTCTTTGTGTATGAGCCCCGGTCATCTAAGTTTACGGAATCCACCGTAAAACCTCACGAAATCCATCGTGGCACGGAATCCACCGTGGAATATGCCTCCTGGCATCATACCCCCGTTTTCCTTGAAAATTAATATTCATTGTGTGCATGGAATAATCTATATTTGGGTTATGCTGGTGTCTCCAAGGCATTCCTAAAATAATGTCACTTGACTGTAATGGGACAACTAAAAAATTTCTTCTTTCAATGTATGAACCAATTTGAATCTCTAAATCTTGTACTTCTTGTGTGCCATTGTACCTAGTGCCTAAAAATGCAGCTTTTATGCGATAATGTGTAGGTACAGTCTGTAATTTCAATTCCTTTACCAATTTTGCTAAAATAAAGTCATGAGTACTACCGTCATCATGCAAGATAGTTCTTTCCTTTCCATGCACCAAACATTTCATAGTCAATAATGAATGTGGAGTAGGCATACCTGGTAAAGTGTCGGAAGTAGTAGTAGTATCATCCTCATCTTCAGTGAAATCAGGCATATCCTCATGCTCGTCTTCGTCCATGGCTCCAAGATAGTTGATATGTGCTGGTGGCTTCTTTGAATGACAATTTGCTGCGAGATGCCCTAGCTGGTGACATTTATAGCATACTATTGGCTTGGCTTTGGTTACATTATTTGCAATCGCTGGAAGTCTGGGTACATTTGGATTTGCTTGTGAAATAGACTTAGGATTTGGATTGACATTGGATGGTAATGCAGGTGGTTTAGCCCAATTCTTGCGGAAAGATGGTGAAGAGAAACGACCTGGATTAAACCTTCTAAAATTGGAATTGAATTGTTTAGATCCATAATTACCATTGCCTTGGAATTGCTGTGGTCGTCTGTCTCTTCCGCGTAACTTATCTTCAGTGTCGTGAGCTAGTGAGATGGCGTCTTCAAGGGTAGTAGGCTTGAACATGTTCACTTCAGCATAGTAATGTCCAAGGAGTCCAGACATATACTTCCACTTATGTGTCGTCTCTGGTACGTCTTCAAGCATGCGTAGCTGTAGGAGTGTATTCCAAAAACGCTCTGTATACTGTGGAATAGTCTCACGATCCCGTTGTTGAAGTAGATCCCATTGCTTGATAGCCTTCTCATGAAATCGCGGTGGAAGGAAATTCTGCACGAACTTCTTCTTGAAATCTTCCCAAGTAGCAGGACATTCTATGCTCTTGCGTACTACAGTCCACCAAAGTGATGCTCTGTCTACCAAATGATTAGTAACACACTTGATTTTATCTTTTTCTGGATAGGTTTCCTCATGGAAATAGTCATCAAACTGGCTAATGAAAGATAAAACAGTCTTTCCTTCTCGTATGCCATTGAAAGTGCGAAATTTGAAACTTCGTTTACTTATCTTGGATTCCTTGTGAATGGTTTGAGCTTCAAGAGTGGCGTCGATGGTACGTCGAATCAAATCTTCAGCTTGAGGTTCTTCTTTGTCAGTGGACGCTCTTTGTAATTTTGTCAATTGCGCTTGCAATGCTTGCCTAGCCCTTCGCTCTTCTTCCAATTGCAGCATGATTAGATCCATCTTTTGTTCCATGGTAGGCTCAGGTAAGTCGTTTTCAGCCACCATAGGATCATCCATATGTGGAGTCGTCATCCTGTAAAACTCAATAAACCTTTCTCACTCAAAATCAGGTTAGCGGGATGAGCGTAGCTCAAATTTGGGGTTACAAGGCTATGTATTTTTGGGTATTTCTTTCTCAATTTTCAGAAAATCTGCAATATTTCCTTCTTCGTTTGCTGGAAATACTTCAGCGAACCTGTAGATAGGTGGAATACTTTGTCACGAACAACTTTCCAGTTCAGAGTTTTTGCATAGGAACAGCCCTTCTAGGAGTTTTGAGCACTAGTCAGTTCTGACTCCAGTTGACTAGTCTGACTTGCAGAATTGCAGACTTAGCCGACTTGCAGAGTTGCAGACTTGCAGAACTTAGGCCGACTTGATGAACTTGCAGGACTTGACTTTTGATGTGCAGGACCTGGAGTTTGGTGACTTTCTTGGCCTGTGTGACTGGAGTGATTTAGCTTAGACTTAGGAGATTAAGCTTAAAAAGCTTAAGGAAGGCGTCGTCAGATTTCGTGGGGGGGGGGGGGGGGCGTTTTTTCCGCCACGCGGAAAAATCGGAGGTCCTCAGAGACCTCACAATTGAAGATTTGAAGCAATAAGCTTCTTTTTAAGCTTATAAGCTTAACAATTAAGCTTTGAAAAAGATGGATTATGGAGTTTGCTCACTGTTTCTTGACGACTTCATGAAGGAGATGGATGCGTGGTCCTCCGCCTGTACAGCCTGGTCCTTTGCGATCTGAGAGTAGAAACAGGGGTTCTTGATCGCCAGAAGTTTGCTTGTATCGACGGTTCGCGATGAGATTGACTGTAGAGCCCGATCGTTCCTGGAGCTCCGCCTTCGCTCGAGATGGGTAGCGATTGGAAGCTCTTGATCTCAGCTCCGCTCTGATACCACTGGTGCGCAGATCGGTCGCAGAATGCTCACGTAGTGAATCCCGGAAGGTCCCCAAGAACAATGAACTCTACTTTTTGCACAAAAAACAATGTAAAAGCATGAACGACAAGAAGCAAGAGACCAATTGGGTTCAATCTCCCCCCATGCCTTGTGTGAGGGCTTCACAAAGCATGTATTTTATGTATATTTCAATCTTCATGCTCAATAATAGCCCAATTTACAAAAATATGACAAGCTTTTAGCTTTTGAGTTTGCTTTCTATAAAAATAGGAAATAAAGCTAATGGACGGTGCCCATAGAGTCTGGCACGCCCAATCTCAATGTCCAAAATAGAAATAACATATCCGTGCGCATATGCGCATACAAAATAATAATCAATAATCGATGTCTCAATAGACATAACAAAATATAGGCGTGGCGCCTATCAAAATATAATCCAAAGGTCGAATACTCGCTAGACTCCAATGCTTTCCTCCGCCACTGCTGCTATCTCTACACATCAACTGAAGCATTCACAATCGTTAGTAAAATAATACAATTAAACCGACAAAAGTGAATACTTAGCAGTCTTCAGCTACATAAATAAATCAACTGGTTAGAAATAAATCCTAACCTTAATTTATTACGAGTGCGCACTCTAAACTCATAAATGTTTATTAATTTAATATGCATTTTGCGGAATCACCCGCTATGGAATCACCCATGTACACACTAAATTAATGAAACGCCCGAAAAGGACAGGCGTCCCCATCAACTTCTCGCACAAAGAATCCTCTTTGTGTATGAGCCCCGGTCATCTAAGTTTACGGAATCCACCGTAAAACCTCACGGAATCCACCGTGGCACGGAATCCACCGTGGAATATGCCTCCTGGCATCACTCGTGGTGGGTTAAGTCCATATACCCGTCGCGGCTCTAACAAACCCCTTGGATAGGGTCAGGCAAACAGTCGGAGGTAACTGTCCTTGCCTCTCCCTCCAGGCTATCAACCTGAAGCATTAAGTGTTTTCCTTGAATTAGTTCCATGAGCAAAGAGATCAAATAATGTATCTAAGTACAAGCACAAACATTTCGGAGGTCGCTTGTGCAACCGACTACTAAGGTGTGACTCCTTTTTCCCGGATGCCCAGCACCCGATCTTGGGACTTTTCACGACTTGGCGAAATCCCAATAATTTCACCAAGAGCAAATGGTCTTGGTAAGTTGACTTATACTTTCTTAGGGTATCTTAGTCCCTAACTAAAGCACTGGTTGGTCACTCAAGGCAATGGACATGCCTTATTCGCAACCCAACCAAGGGTCTTATGATCTCTAATTTCAACCAAGCTCAGTTAACACCCATGGCAACACATGATTCCTCATTTAAATTTTCAAGATGCGGTTTAGATGCATGCGATCCTTCCAATTCTCTTAGTGTGGTTCTATGCAGGAGTTCCCAACCATCAAGCACGTTGTGCGTTTAGTATAGATGTACCCCTAAACGACTTTTATCTCTCTTTATTCTTGGCAATGAGTACTTATTTCTAATGCACCGGATCATATGTGCCTTGCGTCTATGAAAGTCCTAGGTTTTGTTCCTAATGAAGCAAATGTATCTTATGAACAGAAATTAACATTTCATGTGTTTCTTTTAACCATAATTGCGCAACGTGAATTCTAAATGACTATTCATGCACTGAACTGGTTAAAAAGCTATCATTTTATGTGAAATAAGGCGATAATCCCATCATTTTATGTGTGTAGAAATTATCATTTCATGTGAGGTAAGGTGATAACCTTATCATTTTAGGTGAGTAAAAACTTATGTGAATTCAACATTACCGTTGCATGCAACATAGTTTTTAGTATAAACAAAACCTTATGCACGACATTAATCCTTCTATGAGAACTAAGTCCTAAATTAACTTTTTTTAATGCTTGGAACCTGGGCTTGATTCGTTTGTGCTACGTTGGTCATTCCGCTCGCCCCTCCAGCATTACCGATGGCTTGGGCGCCTATGCTTCCCGCGACTTTCTTCTTAGGAGCCATTTGCCTCGCGGAGATTGGGGCAGTCTAGACCTTATCGGTTTCGGTTAGACACGATCGGTTGGGAAGATCGCTAGATGTGGTTCGTTGCCAGGAGAGTGGTTTGGGTGACTCGTAGCAATTACCCCCTTTTTCTTTCTTCTACCTCTCTTCTTGTCCTTCTCCCACTTCTTTCTCCTTCTGCTACTTGCCAGGAGAGTGGTTTGGGTGACTCGTAGCAATTACCCCCTTTTTCTTTCTTCTACCTCTCTTCTTGTCCTTCTCCCACTTCTTTCTCCTTCTGCTACTTCCTCTTTTCCTTTCTCTACCACTTCTCACCTCTCTTCCTCTACCTCTCCTCCACCTCTCTTCTTGTCCTTCTCCCACTTCTTTCTCCTTCTGCTACTTCCTCTTTTCCTTTCTCTACCACTTCTCACCTCTCTTCCTCTACCTCTCCTCCTTCTCTCCCTTTTTCTTCTTCTTCCTCTACCTCTCTCGTTTCCCTTCTTCTTCTCCTCTCCTCCTTCTGTCCCTTTTTCTTGCTCTTCCTCTACCTCTCTCCTACTCCTTCCCTTCTTCTACTACTCCCCCTCTACTTCCCTCTTCCTCTACCTTTTCTCCCAATCCACTCCTTCCTCTCCTCCTTCTCTCCCTTTTTCTTGCTCTTCCTCTACCTCTCTCCTACTCCTTCCCTTCTTCTACTACTCCCCCTCTACTTCCCTCTTCCTCTTCCTTTTCTCCCAATCCACTCCTTCTTCTCACCTTCTCCTTCTCTCTCCCTCTCCCTCTTCTCTCTCTCTCACCTTCTTTCTCTTCCCCCCATCCTCTTCTTCTTATCCTCTCCTTCTCCTTCTCTCTCCCTCTTCCTCTTCCCCTCTACTTCCCTCTTCCTCTACCTTTTCTCCCAATCCACTCCTTCCTCTCCTCATTCTCTCCCTTTTTCTTGCTCTTCCTCTACCTCCCTCTTCCTCTACCTTTTCTCACCTTCTCCTTCTCTCTCCCTCTTCCTCTCCTTCTCCTTCTCTCACCTTCTCCTTCTCTCTCTCTCACCTTCTTTCTCTTCCCCCAATCCTCTTCTTCTTATCCTCTCCTTCTCCTTCCTCTTCCCCTCTACTTCCCTCTTCCTCTACCTTTTCTCCCAATCCACTCCTTCCTCTCCTCATTCTCTCCCTTTTTCTTGCTCTTCCTCTACCTCCCTCTTCCTCTTCCTTTTCTCCCAATCCACTCCTTCTCACCTTCTCCTTCTCTCTCCCTCTTCCTCTCCTTCTTCTCTCTCCCTCTTCTTCTTCTCTCTCTCTCTCACCTTCTTTCTCTTCCCCCAATCCTCTTCTTCTTATCCTCTCCTTCTCCTTCTCTCTCCCTCTTCCTCTTCTTATCCTCTCCTTCTCCTTCTCTCTCCCTCTTCCTCCTCTCCCTTTTTCTTGCTCTTCCTCTTCCTTTTCTCCCAATCCACTCCTTCTCACCTTCTCCTTCTCTCTCCCTCTCCCTCTTCCTCTTCTCTCTCCCTCTTCCTCTCCTTCTCCTTCTCTCCCTCTCCTCCTCTCTTCCTCTTCTCTCACCTTCTTTCTCTTCCCCCAATCCTCTTCTTCTTATCCTCTCCTTCTCCTTCTCTCTCCCTCTTCCTCTTCTCTCTCTCTCACCTTTTTCTTGCTCTTCCTCTACCTCCCTCTTCCTCTTCCTTTTCTCCCAATCCACTCCTTCTCACCTTCTCCTTCTCTCTCCCTCTTCCTCTTCTCTCTCCCTCTTCCTCTTCTCTCTCTCTCTCACCTTCTTTCTCTTCCCCCAATCCTCTTCTTATCCTCTCCTTCTCCTTCTCTCTCCCTCTTCCTCTTCTCTCTCTCTCTCACCTTCTTTCTCTTCCCCCAATCCTCTTCTTATCCTCTCCTTCTCCTTCTCTCTCCCTCTGCCCTTCTCTCTCCCAATCCTTCTTTCCCTTCCCTCACCCTCTCCTTATTATCCTCCCCTTCTTCCTTTTCACCCCATGGCGAGAAGCAAAAAGCGGCTTGTCTGGGCCCAACGTGGGGGGAGGGGGGGCGTTTATTTGGAGGGCCCAGGGAGGGTCCCGCGACTTTAGTCAAAAGGGAGGTGACGTGAGGAGGGCCGTTGCCTCCGCCAGCCACTAGCTAACACAGGGGGTGGGTTGGCTATCGCCATTGGCCCCAGGGTCGATCCTGCGCTCCCACTACTCCTTCACACGGGCCCGCAGTTGGTGATCAGGGGAAGGTGGTTGCGAATGTGGCCCACCACCATTTAGCAGCACGGTGGTAATCCAGGGTGGCGCCTAGAGTGGAGGGCCTAGGGCTGTTTCAGTGCACGGTCGGGGAGGGGAAATGCTAGTCGGAGGGCCAGTAGCGCCTGCCAGCGAGGAGAGGAGGAGAACCCTCTGTCGAAGGCCCAGAGGTACTACCCGATTGCTGACGGGGGGGTTGACGAAAGGGAGGGGGAAAAAAAATGGAGATGGCGGACCAGCGTAGCCTCCTCTCTCCAAGGAGGGGAGAAGCCTCGCCTTATATAGGGGAGGGGAGGGGATAGTTGGCATGGCCACCCTCCACCTGGAGGGTGCATGCCTCCCCTGCCAAATCCACCACTCCCACTCCCTCTCTCCTCCCCCGACTGCTATCGGCGGGGTGAGAAGGGAGGGGAGTAAAGAAATTTGAGTTTTTTAAATTTTTTTCATTTTTCTTTAATATTTAAGGGGAGGGTTCCTATGCCCCTTACAAATAGGACTATCTTTGAGAAAGCTCTTAGGGAAAAGTTTTTCCTTCAAGATACCGGTTTTGTAACATGCAAAACTTTCATGGATTGGGTAGATAGATCGAATAAAGGGCTTGTAGCTATAGCTTTGCTGCATGAATCTGAAAGCTGACATGGATAGTTGGATGTTGATGACTTGTAGTCATTGGAGAGTCTAAAAATTGAATTGTTCTTCAAAGCTGCAAATCCGATATTGTAGGAGAAATTGGCTAACCGTTTAGAAGATGAGATATTGGAGACAGGCTAAAAACTTATTAGGTACATGTGACAAAAGCTGTAAATATGATTGTAAAGAGGGAAATAATAAATTTTTAGTTAGGTTGTTCTAGGGACCATGCCTACTGTCTCTGTAAAAGCACTAGAAATTGCAACAAAGCCAACTATTTATGTGGTGGTTGATCTACCAATTATGCCTACAAGTCCATATCTATGAAAGAGAATGTAATGGATGAGCTAGTTTACAAAATTGGATAAAAAAGTGGAGGAAAAGGGATGAGCAACATCCCAAAGGCTTGTTAAAGAAGGATGGAAATGCAAGTGTATATGGTGTGATAGTCTTCAACATGAAAAGTGTGCTTGTATGGCTTATTGAGATACAAAGGCCAATAATTTGGTCTTTTGAAAAGATGATAAAATCCATTTTAGAGAGATAGAGTTTCCTCTTGAATTAAAGTTGGGTAAAGTGGGTATGCAAAAGTGGTTTAAAGAATCGGCAACAAGAAATGCATTCACAGCCATAGATGTTGTTATATATGGGTTGCAGATTGAGGAATCCCTTAATTCTCTTGATATGTGCAAGGCTGCCACATAATCTAAAGTTTGGTTTCATGCTTTGGATTATCCAAAGAAGGGAAAGATAGACAAGGTTGAATTGTCATGTACTAGTATGAATATGCAAAGTATAATATGATGGATTCATTTATAGCCTTTATGCATATCTAGAAAAAGTATAGAATATGGATGCTCTTACAAAGGAAAAGAGGAGAAGAGATGATAAACTTGTAGGTACTTCAAAGCACATGACAGAAAGTAAAGTGAAGCAATAGAAGGCTATTGAAAAAGCTATTCCTAAACACATAACAGAAGATGTAGTGCATAATTAAAAACTAGATGAAAAGAAGAAATGCAAGTAGCCTGGATATAAGCTACAATCATACATTGAGACTGCTACTACAGACATTAAAAAGATACTTGAGGAGTGCATCCTTTTTAGTAGGGTTGAGTTTATGCTTAGTGAGGCTAAGCATGAGTTTCATGATGAAATAATTCATATCATTAAGTGAAAATGACAGTTTGTGGGAGATCCTAGTTAGATACTAATACATGCTGATGGGAAAAAGGATTCACATGGCATTCATATATGCTGATGATTCCATTTCTATCATAAAGTGGACTAAAGTAAAAAATGGGGTGATTAAGGAAGAAAAAAATGATATATTGGTTTAAAATGTTATAGTGAGTAGCATCACTTCATAGAGATATAATGCAGCATCAAACTCATGAAGAAGAGGAAGGCATTTTCATTCTTGGAAGTCATTATTCATGTGGACACTAGGCAAGAGCTACAATAGAAATGGTTGTGAATATAGGTGAATGGGAAATCCATGTATTGCATTATTGGATAATGGGTCTGAAATCGATGTTATGACATGTAGTTTATATGAAAATGGTGGTTGGCTAGTAGATATAGACTATGGCTTGAGAATGTGGGCTACAAATAACTCGCTTGGAAAACTTTATGTTTCCACATGTCCCAATATATGGGTGACTATTGGAGATGCACATGATGACCAACATTTCTTCATATAAGATACTTGTAGTTATCTAGTTATTTTGGGGTAGCCATATATTGTGGAAACAAGGATGGAAATGAAAGTGATTAATGAGTTGCCGTCAGATGCCAAATAATTTAAGGGTTTTTAGATGGCATTGCTATAAAACGAGGCTATGGTAGTGTTTCCCAAAGGATGTTTATACCATCTGATAAAGGGAAAAATGTTTTATTCTGCTAGTTTTCATGTATAGACATCAAACAATTCGAAAAGATTGGAGAGAATTAAAGCTATGTGTAGAGCTAAAGGGATGTATATGCATAAAGCTGAAAATGGCTTAAGAAATTAGTTGCTAAAAAATGCTTATTTTACTACAAGGACTGATTAGGTAGCTGCTATAAATCCAAGTACATGTGTCATAAATGATGATATAACTATCATAAATGCAAAGTTAGCATTAAATGTAGCAAGTATAGTAGGTAGACTAAGGATAGATGACAGTATAACAATAAATTTAATAGCAAAAGTGTTTTCAACAAGGAAAAATGCATGGACAATGTCGGGACCTAAAATGGACCTGACATTGGCTCTAGGGCTCTATTCGGGCTTCCTATGCTTACCAAACCACCCTCATGGCCTCACAACCAGGAGCATCTGATCCACTGCTCTTAAAAAATCATGTGTTTGTATTGATTTCTAGTCCATTGATTTTTTCCATCCCAACTCCAACAGAGAGAGTATACCACACATACAAGTGATCAACACAGCTAATTGTTGTGGCTCCTATGGCTCTCTTAACTCGGGGGATTGGACCCAAGATGCACCATCTAAACATCGAACACTATCGTAACATTGTCCCCTCTTTTGATAAAGTATTCCAGGAGATATTTTCATTTCCTCACATAAGAGTTCCCGAAGACAATCATTCTATCCTACAACTCGAGAATCCTCGCATGCTCTCATAAATGATCAATCGTTTTAGCAATCAAGTGCCATGCATCTAAGAGATTTTCTCTTAATACCATGTTTAAATGTAGATGCAATGTGCAATGACATATAGTGCTCAAACAAATTAGCCAATGTATCGTGTGCAAAAGATTTTTTCAATGATTTTCTTTCTAACAAATTATTGTGTTGCTTAGAAACAATAGCGGACTAGTCCATACTATTCTCCCTTCAAACTCAAATTAAGTGAGTCCTATATGTGATGATATGCATGGAAACTAGAATTTAATTGATACTTAACTTTTCACAACACCTTTTCTCCTATTGTTTAGGTTTTGCAATCATAAACTAGTTTAAGAGGGTGTTTTATGTCATTTTTTCCATATACAAAAGCGATAAATATACAACTTCATGTAAATAGAGAGGTAGATTGAGGCAAATCCCCATGCCCTACATTCACTATACATCAACATACGTCCTTTTAATTTATTGTAACTAAAATTTTCATCAATAAATTCATTTTTACTGATTTTTTATAGTTTATTTTTAATATTTATTACTATTTTTCTATTTTTAGAGCTAATTTGGATTATGATTCAACATTACATTCAATATTACTCCATAAGATTACAATTTGAACTATAAAAACCCATAAAATTATCATTTTCCTATTAAATCTCACATTGCGGATTTTGCGATTTTGATTACGATTATGTGGATTGCTAGAAATTACTAATTATTCTATGTTTTCAAACATGTTCAAGCATATTTAACCATTTCCAATCATTTTCCATCACAAGAACGAAAGATTTATCATAAAAAATTTATAACAGATGCTGACAATATAATTCACACATGTATGCATTGTATTTAAAAAACTGGAAGTCGTTAACACTCGTTTACAGCCATTGATGTCTCCTTTGCACTTTCTTGATCCATTTCTTGTATTTCTTCATGAACTGACACCCATTCCCCCTCATCCTCTTAGCCCATATGAACTGACACCCATTCCCCCTCATCCTCTTAGCCCATATGAACCCATACGGAAATTTGATCCTTTCATTCCTTGCATAAAAAAAAAACTAGTTCAACACTGTAAAGAAGTGGTTTTGGCCCAAATGGAGGAGCCAATGACCTCAAATTTGCGATCTAACTGGAGGAGAAGATTTTTTGGTATTGAAATCTATTACCCTGGCCTTTGTCATGTGCTTTTCAGCTTCTAGATTCAGTAGCTACTTCATAACACCAGAGCATGTGACCATTAAATGAGGGGCCAAATGGACTGGATGTGTGAAAGGTCTCTTTTATGGATCTCATGCCACTTTTGCACATTAAATTTTTCTCTCATTGGTGACTATGGGATAGGGAGACTTAGCCCATTGAATCCATAAATTGATCTTTGCACAAATACAAATGTAAAGAACATCAAGTTGCTTCAAATCAAATGACACAACAAAGAACAAACATAGCTCTCACCCTACCCCCTGCAAAATCAAGGCATGAAATCCATGAGAGGTAGGCCAAGCATAATCTAACAAAGATTTGGAGCTAGTTGCTAACCAACTACTCCAACATAGACCGGCTTAAAAAGAACTATCAAATGAGTCATCCTAAGTGGGAGTCTAACCCACCTACCTGACCTAGGAGAACTAGACTAAGAAGCCCTACTAGGTGAGGACTCTTATAGGCTGAGCTATTGAAAATCATATATTTTTCAATTTTTCCTTTAGTTTTTTATACCCGTGCATGTAAAAAGGAGGGAGTTGAGAATATTGTGACCCAAGCAGAATAGGGCATCAACCTCAGGGGTCCTATCTCGGTACCCCAAGAACCTACCAAGCTCTTGCAATGCGACATTATTTTTTCTTTTTCTTTCACTCACTTTTATTTTCGCTCCAACTATCCTTATTTATTTTCTAGCTAAATATCAAATCCAAGAAGACAAGACATTGGCCCTAACTCATCCCTAGGAACCTACCAAGCCCTTCCAAGGTAATAAATATCCACTCTTGGAATTTTTATTCCTTTATTTTATTATTTTAAGGATTAGAATCCCTTTTTACACACGTCCATATTTTATATATTTTGGATATATTCATTTTTTTTCCTCTTTTATTTGGTAGGCTTCCATATCTGCCTCATACTAACAAGGATTCCTAGAAACATTTGCCTAATAGGCTAGCAAGACAAGGTCACTAGAGCTACCCTAAAAAAAACTCTTAGCGTGCTTGAAAGTCAAACCTCCCCAAACACACCTAGCCTAACCCTAAGACTTCATGCCTTGAATGCCGATCCCCAACAAAAGAAAAAATTTTCAAATACATATATACATACTGTTGAGATATCGAGCTCCACTCGTGATATGCCAGGGTGACCGTTGTGCATTTATGTCACCGACGTGTTAGTTGCAGACGCGGTTGGTACACCGCCCATGAATAATAGCTACATGACAGCTATCCTTATCTACTCTAGTTCGTGGCTCAGTTAGTATGCCACCTTAGTTAGTTGAGTTTAGTTTGAGACCCATATATAGGGTTCTTCTATTTCTTTGTATGTGAGTTCTTTTGGCTTACACAACTAAGAAGAGGAAAACTGTTTTCAGCCTCCACCTTTGTGTGTATTCCCCCATTGCGCAAGCAAGAAAGCTTCAAGTGAAACTCCTTCCTTCTCTCCCACAATCTTGACATGGTATCAGAGCCTTGTTCATGGTAAGGAGCTCAAGAAAGCAAGCCAAGCTCGCGGTGTTTTGGTAAGAGGAGCAGTGTTGCTTTCATTTTCTATTTTGGGAGCAGATCTCTGCAGGTAGCACAGCCGAAAAGTGCAGGAGTGCATTGTCTCAGATTGAGACGCCCTTCGCGGTGAAGCAAGGGGGCAGTATATGCTGCGGGTAAGGGCTTTAGCGCTTAGCGACCTTGTTTTTTTGATTTGAGGCCATTTCGGGGCCTGTTTTGGAGGCGGAAGTTTTCTGCACGCACTCAGGAAAAGGCCCAGTTTTATGCTGTGCAGCCATTGTTCTACAGGTCGGTGAAAAGTTACTGTAGAAATTGCATCGTATGCTTGTGCGTAGAGACATTGGGAGTTACAGAATCATCCCTGTTGCCTGTTGATGCAAAATTTGTCACTAGGAAGTGACTGTGTGGTCAAATACCACTTTCGTCAGTTTTGCAGATTTGCCTTTGTGAGGCTGAAGCTGTGTTCTTTGCAGTGACAGAATTTTTTGCAGTGTTCTGTAATGGCGTCTGATTCTCTCTCACAGATTGTCACTAAAAAGCTTGACAAGAACAACTTCCAAGCATGGAAGTTTAGAATGACGAATTTCCTTATGGGAAAAGGATATTGGGAATTTGTTGCAGGAAATGAAGAAGAACCAGTTCTTCCTGATGTTCCCAATCAACAGCAAATGCAGGCATTTAAAGCATGGCATGAGAGAGCCAGGAAAGTTATGTACTGGCTGTCTATCAGCATTTCAGACTCTATGATTGTGCATATTCAGGATGCAAGTACGCCAAAGGAGACATGGGATACTTTGTCAAAAATGTATAGCACAAATACGCAAGCCAGGAAAATGCAGCTCAAGCAAGAGTTGCATAATGTGCAAAGAGAAAATATGAGCATCAATGACTACCACATGAAGGTGAAGAAGATTGCAGATGCACTTGCTTCCATTGGGTCGCCAGTGGAAGATGATGATTTAGTTTATGTGACCTTGAATGGTCTAGGAAAGGATTGTGCACAGTTCCGAACATCCATTTCCATCCGTGAAAGATTTCCTGATTTTGAGGAGTTGATTGCTCTTCTAATTTCTGAGGAGCAGAGAAATGGTGGTGCATCTTCTTCAGGAGGAACTTCAAAAGAAGTTGTCTTCTACTCAAATGCTGGAAGAGGTAGAGGCAGAGGTAGAGGAGGCCGATTTGGAGGCCGTGGTAGAAATCAGAATATGCATCAAACTCAAGAAAACCAGTCCTATGGAGGAGGACGTGGTAACTCTAGAGGCAGGGGGAGCCAAAGAGGTCGTGGTGGATGGCAAAAAGGCCAAAATGCAAACAGTAATGTTGAATGCTACTACTGTGGTAAAATGGGTCATATGGCTAAAGACTGCTATAAAAAGCAGAATGACATCATGAATGGAAAACTGCAACAAGGGAATTATGCATCTTCTAGTAGACAGGGTGATGACAGAAATGAGCACTTGTTTATGGTGCAGCACATGAACAATTCTGTGACAAGTGTAGAAGAAAGCAATGATGTATGGTATGTTGACTCAGGTGCATCAAACCACATGACAGGTCATGCAGAATGGATGGAGGATGCAAGGAAAATGAAAAAACCAGGATTTGTGGAGACTGGTGATGATACTGCACATCCTATTGTGCAGATTGGAAAAATTCATTTGTCTATGCAGGATGGGAAAAAGAAATACCTGTCTGATGTATTTCATGTCCCAAATATCACCAAGAATCTGGTTTCTGTTGGTCAAACGGTTGAGCAGGGCTTGCAGGTCAGATTTAATCCTCATGGATGCTTTGTTGAGGATATGAAAAATAAAGGTCACTTGATAGCAAAAGGAAAGAAGAAGGGCAGAATGTTTACATTGGATGCAGACATGTCTGAATTGAGTGCAGCAATGTTTGCACATGGGACCGGTGTAGTTGCAGATATTGATATCTGGCATAAACGCATCGGTCATGTTAATATACAGCGACTTAAATCAATGCAGGCCCAAAATATTGTTGCAGGTTTGCCTAAATTCAAGGTTGCAAAAATGCATAAGGTATGTGAAGCCTGTTAGTTTGGAAAACAGGCAAGGAAACCATTTCCTAGACATGTTCAAGAGAGTGAGAAGCCATTGGAATTAATCCACTCTGATGTGTGGACTATTAAAGCTGCATCTCTTGGAGGCTGTCATTATTTTGTCACTTTTATTGATGACTATAGAAGAAAATTTTGGGTGTATTTTATGAAAAAGAAAAATGAAGTTTTTGGGCATTTCAAAACTCTTAAAGCTATGGTTGAAAAAGAAACAGGCCTGCAGATAAAATGCCTAAGGTCAGATGGAGGGGAAGAGTACCTCTCAAATGAGTTTGCAAGGTTCCTGCAGGAGCATGGCATAAAGCAACAATATTCATGCAGTCATACCCCACAACAAAATGGAATTGCAGAAAGGAAAAACAGGCATATTGGAGAGGTATCTTGTGCCATGCTCAATGAAAAAGACTTGCCAGCTTTTTATTGGGCTGAAGCAGTTGCTACAGCAGTCTACATAATGAACATGACTCCCACTGCAGCAATACATGGAATGACTCCAGAGGAGAGGTATACTGGTAGGAAACCAAATATTTCTCATTTGAAAATTTTTGGTTGCATTGCCTATGTACATGTGCCAGATGAGTTGAGATCCAAGTTGGATCCAAAAGCTGAGAAGTGCATCTTTATTGGTTACTCTCTGCAGCAAAAAGGGTATAGATGCTATAACCCTTCTACTCGTAAGTTTACAGTGAGCAGAGATGTTGTTTTTGATGACATGAGTAGCTGGCATAAACCAGTAAATGTGATTGATGATGTAGATGCACAAAATGGTAATGCTGCACAGAATTCACAGCAGCAGTCACAAAATATTAGTGGACCTGGAGTGTCCTCTAGCAGTGGTTCACATTCTTCGCCATGGACAGGCAGATTGAGATCAGGAGAATCTTCTCAAAGTAATGCAGATAGTGGTATGCAGGTATCACGAAATGAAAAAGAGAAGGTAGATC
Organism: Lygodium microphyllum; assembly: GCF_053477565.2. NCBI lineage: Eukaryota > Viridiplantae > Streptophyta > Polypodiopsida > Schizaeales > Lygodiaceae > Lygodium > Lygodium microphyllum. The sequence continues at coordinate 120,507,747 of NC_141150.1, read as the reverse complement.
ATCCCATGTTTGATGTGAATGCAGGTCACTCTTATGTGGATGGTGAATCCAGTGGCTCAGAACAGAGCATTGATGATGAGTTGGGTATTCCTTCTATTGTTACACCTGGAGTAAGGAAGACCAGGGATGTTTTGAGAGCACCTGGGAGTGAACCTACTTTGCGCAGGTCTACGAGAGCTAGGTATCCTGTGAATAGGCTGAAATATGATGGATTTACAGCCATTCACTATGCATATATGGTCAAAGTGATACAGGAACCAGAACCCACTTCTTTTGAGTAAGCCATGGGAAAAGAAAAATGGGAGAAAGCCATGGATAAAGAAATGGATGCCTTGGAAGAAAATGCTACATGGGAATTGGTACCTTTGCCTAAAGGTAAAAATGCAATTGGCTGTAAGTGGGTTTATAAGGTGAAGCACAATGCAGATGGTTCTGTGAACAGATACAAGGCAAGATTAGTAGTCAAGGGGTATGCATAAACATATGGCATTGACTATGAAGAAACATTCAGTCCGGTTGCAAGGATGGCAACCGTAAGAGCAGTCATTGCTATGGCTGCATCAAAGGGATGGTCTTTACATCAGATGGATGTAAAGAATGCCTTCTTGCATGGTGATTTGCAAGAAGAGGTCTATATGGAGGAGCCACCAGGTTATGTGCATGCTGTTCATCCTGAGTTTGTTTGCAGGTTGAAGAAAGCCTTGTATGGCTTGAAGCAAGCACCTAGAGCATGGTCTGACAAGATAGGACAGTATCTTGTCACTATTGGCTTTCAGATTTCCAAGGCAGATTTCTCACTTTATGTGAGAAAAATAGAGAAAGGTATTATGCTACTTGTCATTTATGTTGATGATTTGATTATGACAAGTGACAATGAATGAAGATATCCTTCATGTGAAAATGCTATTGAAGTAGAAGTTTGAGATGAAGGATTTGGGAGAGCTGTGTTATTTCTTGGGCATTGAGGTGATTAAATCACCAAGTGGGATACAGCTCTTGCAGAGGTAGTATGGATTGGACATGCTGTCCAAATATGGGATGACAGGCTGTAAGCCTATTTCAGTTCCTTTGGAGTAAAATGTGAAGCTGAGCACAGATGCAGGTGAGCTTCTAGAAGACCCTACTATGTACAGACGCATAGTAGGAAGTTTGATTTATATGACTATTACCAAGCCAGATTTGAGCTATGCTATTAGATTGGTAAGTCAGTTTATGCAGGCTCCAAGGAAACCACATTTGGATGCGGCTAGACGCATATTCAGGTATGTGAAGTCCACATTGCAGTATGGACTATTTTATGAGACTGGGGTTGAGATACAGTTGCATGGATACATTGATGCTGATTGGGATGGTAGTATTTCTGATAGACGATCTACTAGTGGATATGTGTTCTCTTTTGGGAGTGCTGCAGTCACTTGGAGCAGCAAGAAACAGCCTACAGTTGCCTTGTCGAGCACAGAGGCTGAGTATAGGGGTGCAGCAATGGCTGCATGTGAGGTATCTTGGTTGCATAAGCTACTTTATGATATGCATCAGTCTACAGATGGGCCAGTTGTCATTTATTGTGACAACATGAGTAGTATACACTTGGCAAATAACCTAGTCTATCATGCTAGAACAAAGCACATTGAGGTGCATTATCACTATGTGCGAGAGAGGGTTTTACTAGGTCTTATTGATCTAGTTTATGTCAGCACAGAGGATCAAGTAGCTGACATATTCACGAAGGCATTGGGTGCAGAGAAGCTGCGCAAGTTCAGAGACCTGCTTGGTATGCAGGAATTGGGATTGAGCTCGAGGGGGAGTGTTGAGATATCGAGCTCCACTCGTGATATGCCAGGGTGACCGTTGTGCATTTATGTCACCGACGTGTCAGTTGCAGACGCGGTTGGTACACCACCCATGAATAATAGCTACATGACAGCTATCCTTACCTACTCTAGTTCGTGGCTTAGTTAGTATGCCACCTTAGTTAGTTGAGTTTGGTTTGAGACCCATATATAGGGTTCTTCTATTTCTTTGTATGTGAGTTCTTTTGGCTTACACAACTAAGAAGAGGAAAACTGTTTTCAACCTCCACCTTTGTGTGTATTCCCCCATTGTGCAAGCAAGAAAGCTTCAAGTGAGACTCCTTCTTTCTCTCCCACAATCTTGACACATACAACATAAAGGGAAATAACTTATAAAGAAAGAATATCACCTAAACTTGGCCAGAAGAAGCTTTTGCATAGCAAGAGCCTCTCCAGGGCTCCGTAAAATCTGTTTAGTTTAGCACTAAAGTAAAAACCCATTAACTGCACTCGCATCAAACAAGCAAATAGACCTCTTGGCCTAATGAAATAAAACAATTCACTACAAAATAAACATCCCTCTTGGCCTAACGAAATGTAACCATAAAGTACACCATTCACCAACCTTCTATTGAAAGAAAATCCTTGGTCCCCACATAAACCATACTGAAGCATAGAACTAGACCAAAGGGGTGGGCTGCTTGGCCCAACACTAAATGCATCAAATTATTAGCTAACCCCCTACATAAGTAGCAAGGGGTGTTTGACGAATATGCCACTGAATGATCTGTTGCATCCATGATAGAATAGGAAGATGGTCAATCGCTACCTAGCTCATAACCCATACTAACCATCAATGGCAAAAACAAGACATGTTAGCAAAGTAGTCCCAACAATATCCCTGGACTAACATCAGGAGGAAATTGTAAAAGCCCCTCAAGTCCATAGTTAAAAAAGGCATCTTCGAAAAAGTCATAATTAGCTAAGGAATTTGCAAAGCTATTCTATTGTTGATGCCAGGAGGCATATTACACGGTGGATTCCGTGAGGTTTTATGGTGGATTCTGTAAACTTTTATTATCGAGGCTCATACACAAAGTGGATTCTTTGTGCGAGAAGTTGATGGGGACACCTATCCTTTTCGGGCGTTTTGTCAATTTAGTGTGTACATGGGTAACTCCATAGCGGGTGATTATGCAAAATACATATTAAATTAATAAACGTTTATGAGTTTAGAGTGCACACTCGTGATAAATTAAGGTTAGGATTGATTTCTAACCAATTGATTTATTTATGTAGCTGAAGACTGCTAGGTATTCACTTTTGTCGGTTTAATTGTATTATTTTACTAACGATTGTGAATGCTTCAGTTGATGTGGCGGAGGAAAGCATTGGAGGATAGCGTGTATTCAAGTTATCACCTATATTTTGATGGGCGCATACTTTAGGCATGGCGCCTATATTTTGTCGCACCTATTTATTAAGGCATTGGATATTTATTTATTATTTTTGTATGCACATGGGCGCACGATTATGATGTTTGTATTTGGACATTGTATTGGGTATGCCTGACTTCTTGGGGTCCACCCATTAGCTTTATTTCTATTTGGCACTAGAGCAAACTCAGAAGCCAAAAGCGTGCTATTTTGTAATTTGGGCTATTATTTGAGCTTGAAGATGATTAATACATAAAATACATGCTTTGTGGAGCGCTCACACAAGGCATGGGGAGAGATTGCACCCAATTGGTCTCTTGTTCATGTCGTGCATGCTTTCTACCTTGAGTTTTGTACAAAAAGTAGAGTTCTTTTGTTCTTGGGGACCTTTCTAATGCTCACTACGTGCGCTTACGGCATTCCATCTGTGTACCAGTGGTATCAGAGCGAAGCTGAGATCGAGAGCTTCCAATCGCTACCCATCTTGTGCGAAGGCGGAGCTCCTAGAACGATCAAGATCTACAGTCAGTTTCATCGCGAACGATACGGATGGATTCTTGACGGTCAAGAACTTTTGTCTACAGCCTCTGATCGTGAAGGACCGGCCTGAGGAAGCGGAGGACCACTCCTACATCTCTCTCTCCAAGTCGTGTTTCCACAGTATAGTAAGCTTTATCTCCATAGCCTAGAACTTCATAAGCTTAAAGTTAAAGCTTAGAACTAAGCTTTAAAAAGCTTAGTTTCTTCAATTTGATCATCGACGGCAACAACGGCATCTCAACGTGAATTTCGGCGCAAAAAAATGGCTACCCCCCCAAAAAAAAATCGTCGATAGTTTCAGACTTAATAAGCTTAAGTCACTCAAGCTTTTCCAAACCTTAATCACACTAGTCTTTCAAGTCTACAACTTCTACAAGTCAACTAAGTCCATAGAGATCAAAACAGACTAACTTCAACAACTCCCATAAGGAGTGTTCCTACGTAGAAGCACAAAACTACAAAATTGTTTCCTCGAAGACTCTGTTCACATACGCAGACTTGATGAATGAGTTTCGGCACACGTAAGAGGTCACAGACAGATTTTACGAAGACTACAAATCCCGCAACTGCAAAAGACAAAGACCGGAAAAGCCAAACAAAAATCTATAAGCCTTGTATACTCGACTTTGAGCTACGCTCATCCCGCTAATCAGATTTTGAGAGAGTGAGGTCTTTTGGATTTTTATAGGATGACAGAACAAAATATGGATGATTTAATGGCTGAAGGCGATCTTCCCGAACCTATGATGGAACAAAAATTGGATTTGATTATGATGCAGCTTGATGAAGAACGAAGAGCCCGACAAGCTTTGTAAGAGATCTTATCCGATGTACCATCGATGCGACACTCGAAGCTCAATCCATCCGCAAAGAAACAAAGATAAGTAAAAGAAATTTCAAATTCCGTACTTTCAATGAAACTCGAGATGGAAAGACTGTCCTTGCATTTATCAGTCAGTTTGATGACTACTTTCATGAAGAGACATACGCTGAAAAAGACAAAATTAAATGTGTTACTAATCATTTAATTGATCGAGCCTCTCTTTGGTGGACCGTGGTTTGCAAGAGCATTGATTGTCCCACTACCTGGGAGAGTTTCAAAAAGAAGTTTTCACAGAATTTCCTTCCTCCACAATTCCATGAAAAAGCCATAAAGCAATGGGATCTTCTACAGCAAAGAGATCATGAGCCTATTTCGCAATACACCGAATGTTTTTGGAATGCCCTACTGCAACTCCAAATGCTAGAAGACGTACCTGAAGTGACTCACAAACGCAAGTTTATGTCTGGCTTACTTGGACATTACTACGCTGAAGTCAATATGTTCAAGCCTACAACCCTTGAAGATGCAATTTCTTTGGCTCATGGCACTGAAGACAAGATTCGAGGAAGAGACAAGCGTCCACAATAATTTCAAGCAAATGGTAACTATGGTTCCAAGCAATTCAATTCAAATTTTAGAAGATTCAATCAAAGTCGTTTTCCTTCATCATCTTTTCGTAAGTCTTGGACAAAACCACCTGCTTTGCCATCAAATACCAATCAAAACCCTAAGCCATCTTCACAGCCAAATCCCAATATTCCTAGACTTCTTGCCATTGCTAACAATGTATCTAAAGCCAAACCCATAGTTTGTTACAAATGCCATCAACCTGGACATCTAATAGCCAATTGCCAATCGAAGAAACCACCTGTCCATACCAATTATCTTGGAGCAATGGAAGAAGAAGAACGTGAGAAAATGCCTGACTTTACGCAAGATGAGGACGACATTGCTACTCCTTCAGATACTTTACCAGGTATGCCAACTCCACATTCTTTGTTGACAATGAAATGTTTAGTGCATAGTAAAGAAAAGATTATTTTGCATGACGATGGTAGCACACATGATTTTATTTCTGCAAAGTTAGTGAAAGCATTGCAATTACAAACTATTTCTACACATTATCGCATTAAAGCAGTATTCTTAGGCACAAGATATAATGGAACACAAGAGGTGCATGACTTAGAAATTAAAATTGGTGAATACACTGAACGAATGAATTTTCTAGTTGTACCTTTGCAGTCTAGTGCTATTATCCTAGGTATGCCTTGGTGTCATCAGTATAACCCTGACATAGATTATTCCACACATTCAATTAAAATTCATTTCCAAGGAAAACAAATTACATTGCATGGTATGTACGCATCTAATAATTTTCCACTGCTTACTCATACTCAAGCTAAACGTGCATTACGTAAAAGTAGCAAATCTTATTTAATTTAGGTGAATGAACTTCAAGCTAAAGAAAAACATATGCATCCTAGGCATAAACAATTCCTTGCTCAATTTAAAGATTGTTTTGCTGAAGATTTACCACCTAGACTACCTCCTTCATATCCTGAAGATCACAAAATAGATTTAATTCCTGGTACACAACCACCATGTAAAGCACCATATAGGCATAATCAAATTGAACAGAAAGAAATTCAAAATCAAGTAGAGGAATTGCCAAACAGAGGATTAATTAGACCTAGTAGTTCTCCATTTGGCCCACCTGTTTTATTGGTAAAGAAGAAGAATAATACTTATCACATGTGCACTGACTATCATGCCATGAATAAAATTATTGTAAAGAATAGATATATGATTCCTAGGGTAGATGATCTTATGGATAAACTACAAGGTTTTGCCATATTCAGTAAGATAGATCTTAAATCTAGTTATCATCAAGTGAGATTAGATAAATCTAATATATTCAAAACTGCATTTAGAACACAATTTGGATATTATGAATTTCTAGTGATGCCTTTTGGATTGACTAATGCACCTACTACATTTAGTTGAATGATGAATCGCATATTTCTGAAATATTAGCATTGTGTTATAGTATTCTTTGATGATATCTTAGTATTCAGTAAAAATGAGAAAGAGCATTATGAACATCTATATTTAGTTTTCAAGTTCTTGAAAGATAATCAATTGTATGCTAATCCAGAAAAGAGTGAGTTCTTTCAAAAAGAAATTGAATATTTAGGTCATATTGTGTCATCAGAAGGTATTAAGGTTAACCCTAAGAATATAAAAGCAATATTTAATTGGCCCATACCCAGAAATGTGCATGAGTTACGTTCTTTTCTAGGTCTTGCTAGTTTTTACAGGAAGTTTGTGCGAAATTTTTCATTACTTGCTTTGCCTTTGACTAAACTTTTAAAGAAAGGTATTGTTTATCATTGGTCTGATAATCAACAAAAATCTTTTGATTTATTGAAACATGCATTAACCCATGCTCCTGTGTTACAACTACCTGATTTCAATAGACCATTCTTTTTAGTAGTTACTGACGCTAGTGGATCTGGAATAGGATCCGTACTTATGCAAGATAATCATCCCATAGCCTACTCTAGCTGTAAACTGAAACCATCTGAACTTAAATATTCTATATATGATAAAGAATTGCTAGCTGTTGTACAAGCCTTACGTCAATGGAAACATTACTTAATGGGTTCTGAGTTTATGATTAAGACTGACCAACAAAGTATTAGACATCTCCTTAGTCAACCCCAAATATCTGACCAACATATCAAATGGGCAGCTTTCATTCAGAGTTTTCATCCCCTTATCCAATATCAACCAGGAAAAGAGAATATAGTAGGCTGATGCTTTAAGTAGAAGACCGACCATTAATAATATCTCTGTTATATCATTTGATTCCCTTATCCCTATGAAAGATACTTATCATCAGGATATTACTTTTCAATCTGATTGGAATAAATTAGTTGCAAATAACTGGATTCCTATTGATTTAGTCTTACAATGATGGATTCATGTTTTATGAAAAGAGATTATGTGTTACAGTTCCATTTAGATCTTTTGTTTTGAATGAGATTCATTGTCCTCCATATCAAGGTCATAGAGATATTATATCTACTTTGCGTACATTGACTGAAGATTTTTATTGGCCATATATGGACACTGATGTATCTAACTTTGTTTCTGAATGTTTATTTTGTCAAAGAGTTAAGAGACATCATGGTAAACAATATGGTTTACTAATTCCTTTATCTATTCCAACAAGACCATGGGAACAGATTTCTATGGATTTTATTACTGGTTTACCTAACACTAAAGCTAACCATGATATGATTTGGGCTGTTGTAGACAGGTTTAGCAAACAAGCGTATTTCATTCCATGCGAGAAAACTTTAACAGCATCTCAAGCAACTCAATTATTTTTAAAAACTGTTTTCACTAACCATAGATTACCAAAAGTTATTATTTCTAATCATGATTCTAGATTTTGTAATAATTTTTTTATTACTTTGTTTGCTAACTTAGGCACAAAGATTGATTTTTCATCTGCATTTCATCCTGAAACTAATGGACAAACAGAAGCTACTAACAGTACTATTTTAGATCTTTTACGTGCTTACACTATTTCTAAACCACACACATGGGATACACATCTACATTTACTTCAGTTTGCATATAACAATACACCACACACAGCTACAAAGAAAGCACCGTTTGAAGTGATTTATGGTTATAGATTGTCTACACATGTTGCATCTTTATCAAATAAAATTTAGAGTGCTGATGATATTGCTAACATGCATGCTACTATTTTTGATGAAGTTAAATATATGATTGCCAAAGCCCAGCAATCATATACAAAGTAAGCAAATAAGAAAAGATGGGCCATGAATTTCAAAGTTGATGACTATGTTTGGTTAAGAATAGAAAAACGTAGATTACAAAGTGTAGATAAACATCCAGTTGTGAAATTAGCACCTAGATTCTATGGACCATTCAAAATCATTCACAAAATCAATGACAATGCATTTAAGTTAGAACTACCACCACATTGGAAAATTCACAACACTTTTCACATTAGTTTATTACGACCCTTTAGAGACCAATTACCTGTACACCCTGTCTATGAAAACCCACCTTTGTTAGATGAAGAGATTGAAATCCTTGGGCCTGAAGCTATTATAGATACTGCCTTTATGACCACTAGAACTGGCCGTAGATATTCTAGATATTTGGTCAAGTTTAAGAACCATCCTATTGAAGAGGTCCTATGGATGCACGCTAGAGACTTAAATGCTTTCCCTACTCTGTTAGCTCCACATGGAGCTAATAGCAATTGAGGACAATTGCTATCCCACCCTGGGGGTATGATGCCAGGAAGCATATTACACGGTGGATTCCGTGAGGTTTTACAATGGATTCCGTAAACTTTTATTATTGGGGCTCATACACAAAGTGGATTCTTTGTGCGAGAAGTTGATGGGGATGCCTATCCTTTTCGGGCGTTTCGTTAATTTAGTGTGTACATGGGTGATTCCATAGCGGGTGATTTCACAAAATACATATTAAATTAATAAACATTTATGAGTTTAGAGTGCACACTCGTGATAAATTAAGGTTAGGATTGATTTCTAACCAATTGATTTATTTATGTAGCTGAAGACTGTTAGGTATTCAATTTTGTCGGTTTAATTGTATTATTTTACTAACGATTGTGAATGCTTCAGTTGATGTGTAGAGATAGTAGCAGTGGCAGAGGAAAGCATTGGAGGATAGCGTGTATTCGAGTTATCACCTATATTTTGATGGGCGCATACTTTAGGCATGGCGCCTATATTTTGTTGCGCCTATTTATTAAGGCGTTGGATATTTATTTATTATTTTTGTATACGTATGGGCGCACGATTATGATATTTGTATTTGGACATTGTATTGGGTATGCCTGACTTCTTGGGCGCCCACCCATTAGCTTTATTTCTATTTGGCATTACAGCAAACTCAAAAGCCAAAAGTGTGCTATTTTGTAATTTGGGCTATTATTTGAGCTTGAAGATGATTAATACATAAAATACATGCTTTGTGGAGCGCTCACACAAGGCATGGGGGGAGATTGCACCTAATTGGTCTCTTATTCATGCCGTGCATGCTTTCTACCTTGAGTTTGTTGTAAAAAGTATGGTTCTTTTGTTCTTGGGGACCTTTTGACGCTCATTACGCGCGCTTATGGCATCCGATCTGTGCACCAATTGTCAGGGAATCAGTTGGCAAGTCACTGCCTTAGATTTAATCCCATAAGCAAGGCATTGTATTTCACCATACTATTCATAAAAGCAATGCCTAAACACACTCCCATTTTTAAAACCACTCAATCATGGGGGTATTTTATGCGGACCCCTACACTCGCATGCTTAGCAAATCCTCAAGAGAAGCTCCATCAAAATATAATGTATAAACCAAGGTTTCATTGATATAACCTGCCATGGCAATCAACCTACTCATACTTATGATAGTCAAAATCTAATCTAGAGAGAGGGTATAGGACATGTACAATCCCTCCTTCCTCATTAAACTGGAATAGGAACATTGGTAAGGACCTGATGGCAATGATGGCAATAGACTCAATTATCCCACATGAAAGAGCCATCTTGCCACTCAATAATGTGATAACCCTTACTCCATCAAATCATTTTGCCTTAGTGGTAACACTACTCTAAATATGGATGCTCAAGATAAGGAATAACTACTACAAGATACAGGCCTCATACAGACGTTCAAAGTGACAAAAATGTTCATAAAAAATTTTTCCCCCGTCGTCTCAAAAAAGTCAGTATTAGCGATACCATAGAACAATTGCTATTATCGTCACTATATGCATCGCTATTAGCATCGCATATGCGACGCTAATAGCGATGCAATTAGCGATGATTTGTGACGCTAACTGTGACGCTAATAGAAATGCATGCGGTAAATTTGTGACGCTAATAGCGGCAGTTACATGGATTTTTATTTTTTGTATTTGGGCCATACAAAAGAGTTACAATAAAGTGTACAATGCTCCTCTCCATGAAGGCAAAGTGTACTTGAATCCATAAGATTGATACATAAAATAAATACAATACCATGAAATGAAAGCGACGATACAATCATGGCAAGATACAAAGGATGATAATAAGATAGTGCATAGAAAACGCCTACCGAAATCACATGACAAAAAAAGAAGAGGATGTGCACTCCACGGATTCAAGGGTGAGCTATAGATCCTCACCATCCGAAAGCTCGTCTCGTCACAAAGAAGCATCGAACGGACTCTGCAAAAAAAGAAACAACTACACATCAATCCACCATACAATAATGCATTTTAATTAAAATTAGTAACTACGGTCAAGAAAGATGAGTGTTAGGCCATCGTGTCCATACAATCGGTCGATCAATGCAGTGAGATCGTGTCTCTCTGCATATTGAGCCACATATTCATTGGGAGATTTGTATTTGACTATGACCAATTTCAATTAGCACTTCATTGGGTTTAGTTCACATGTGTACGTGACCCCAAGGGGCTACAAACTTTGTGTCTCATATGATGAATGCCAAGAAAGGCATAATCCACATTTGACTATGCCTTTCTTGGATGATATACTCTCAAAGCATAGGCATAAGAAGATAAGAATGAGGAAGTGGATGACCAAGGATGCAAGAAGTTTGTAGCAACTCACATTGCCAATTGCGAAAAGATATCGATCAGAATTGAAGAAGTAAATCTAACACTTTTAGGTCAAAAATCAGATTAGCATACTCTGAGGCAATAGAGGTATGACACATGATGGGTCTTTCATGGGTCAATGTTAAGATTGAAACATTAGAGTGTATGCATGGGATGGATTTGTGAATATCTTCCTCTTTTCAAATGTGATAGCTCCATCATTTATTTCTAAGAAGATATTCTAATGCAAAAGCATGAAGGTTGATGGAGGAGGCCTTTACTATAAGAATTGCAAGACTCAAGGAGAACATAACAATATGAAGCATGTCATGGTATCATTTTCTTTGTGTAAAGGAAGCTTTTAGCATAACTACATGGTTCTAAGCAAGCACTAGGCAATGTGAAATAATTACAATTATGGACTATCAACCTTGCGACATGGGTTTTGAAGAAATGTTGAGGAATCAGAATAGCTCCATACACTAGACAATGTCATTTATGTAGCATCTACGTGTGATTAATAATAAGGAATCTAGATTGCTCCTTTGTGATCTTCCAAAAATATGCTAACTTACGTGTCAAGCTACCAATTTTGATGTGAAGAAGGCGACATGAGCTACTTGATGTCCATAAGTACTGTTAAAGGTTAGAATAGCTGAGGTTTGAGAAACTTGCAATGGCAAACTAATGGATCATAATCTGACTTGTAAGCTAAGGGAATGTCTTCATGATAAGAAAAAGGGAGTGCTAATGAAATGGAATGCCTTCTTGTACTTGGGAAGAAAATCCTATTATGAAAGAAGCAGTTCAACTTAGATGTCAGTTTTATCTTCAGCTCATTATTTAGTTATGATTATCTTCAATCTCATCGTCATTGTCAATAGTTGTATCAACTTAGATGCTATAGTGTAAAGGGTGGAAACTTTATGACATGGATGTTTCTATGGGAAAGAAGGGAAGAAAGCTTTGGAGTCATGCTTATTTAAAGAAGAAAAGAATGATTACAATCTGGAGTTGGGTGTAACCAAATATAGATTTGTGCTTTGAGACTAAAAGGGGAACCTTGAAGTTGGAGCTTCGCCTATAAAAGAGATTCTTAAACTGAACCTTGAAGAGGGTTTTAAAAAAATAAGAAGGGATTTTGGTTAAGTCACAACCACTCCTAGGGGTAAAAGAACCTAGATGAAGTGGAGGACTAATCCAAAGGATATTTAAGTCACATTCAAGGTTCACTTCTTGATCTTTATAGGTGTTCTCTCTTGTTTCTCTTCTCTTCTCTTTCTTGACTCACTTGAGAACCCGCATCTTTCCAACATGTGCACACATTTCCTTTCAATACAAGTGGTGAACCCGACATGAAATGCCATGTTAGGATTGCAGGATCGGAGACTAAAGAAATCATGATGTTGATAGAGACTTTAACATGGAATGTAGCAAGGTGCAGATGTAGTTACTAGAAAAGTGTATATAGGTAGTCAAGCATAAAGATTTGGATATGGATTGTAGGGTATGAGCATCTCAAATATTTATGGAGGTAGTACAAATGCAGTTATCGGATCAAGTCATAGATATGCAAGAACAAGAAATGATTGAGCAAGAACCTAAGCAAATAGAGGATTTGGCAATGGAATCACTTCAGTTAATTGTAGAGGAAGTGGATTTATTATCGAGATAGGATGTAACTATCTATCTCAAAGTTTTTGATAAAAGGATTCAGTAGTTTGATATCCCAAAGGATTATACAATTCAATGTTTTGAATGCATTGGTGAAAGCAGGTCTAAGAAACAAGCTCAAGAGATATGAGGGATGTATGACATAACCTAGGATGACTACAAGAATGCTCTTAAAGTTTGGGAGTGTGCCCAAAAGGACAAAGTTTGTATGTAGAATCGTGATTTCTCTATTGGATTATCTGAGCTTTCACTGATAGATGCCGAAGAGATAGAGGATAATGTGGATGTGAATAGAGAGCTAGGGAGAGGCCATGTTCAAGTCGAGCACAAAATTGCATCCGCAACTCTCTCGATCTTGCTGTGTACTAATATTAAACCTGTCCCTTCCTACATCCTCTAAGTTCAATGCAACGGGTACTTTGATGAGGGCACTACAACCACCATGCATTGGCTTTGTATAGGCATTATTGTCATTGTGATTTAAAGCTGAAGATGATGGGAGTTAGAACCAAAATCAAGTGAAGTAGAGGAAGAAGTTTTTGACATTGATGGCATGAGAGTGCTGACATTATATCTTGGTGGCTACAACATGAAGAAGAAGTCCAAGTGGAGCTGAAGATGAACTAGAAGACTATGATATATTATTGTCATTATTTGACTGTTTTAATTAGACATTGAATATGCCATTATTGCATACAGTGCTTGCGATGTAACTACAATACTGCTATGCTACAATGCATAGAGAGGAGAATGATGCATTCAAATTTTTGAGAAAGAAAAATCCATTGTGACCAAAGCATCATGATTGACGATGACTGAATTAAGAAGCATAGTCAAGTTATGGGGGTGTCTGGAAGCGAAACTGGTGCAACAATTATTGGATGATGAAGACATTTTCAAGACTCGGTTAGTTGCTGCTGTGAGTATGTTTACTCAAGTGATGCAGAATCCAAGGTTTTTGGCATTCTTGAAATCCCAGTTTTCTTTTTTAAAACCTTGTTCAGGATTGCGTTTAAGAATCTCTTTTACGGGCAAAGCTTCAACTTCAAGGTCGGTCCCTCTTTCAGTCGCACAAAGCACAAATCCCTATTTGGTTACACCCAACCTTTGATTGCAATCATGTTCAACTTCTTTAGATAAGGCTGACTCCAAAAGATTTCTTCCCTCCTTCTTTCTTGTACAAACCTCCATATCATAAAGTTTCCACCCCTTACATAATAGTGCCTAAGTTGATACTATTGTTGACAAGGATGATGTGATTGAAGATCATCAGCTGAACCACAAGCTAAGCATGAAACCAACATCTAAGTTGAAGTGCTTCTTTCATGATAGGATTTTCTTCCCAAGCATAAGAAGGCATTATGTTCTATCAACACTCTGGCATTTTTCTTGAAAGCACGATTCCCTCAACTTGCAAGTCAGATTATGATCCATTATTTTGCAATTGCAAGTTTCTCAAACCTTCTCTATTACAAACTTTGACAGCACTTCTAGACCTGAAGTAGCTCATGTCGCCTTCTTCATGTTAGAATTCATGTTATCATTGTGGTGTACTGGCCACTATATCTGGAAACAGTGATGTTGAGTCACATGATGATAGTCTGCCATGTTTCACAGTTAGAACATACATGTGTTAACAGTGTGTTCAGTACACAATGTTGACTGATAGCATGTATGTGTTGTACATGTGCTGCTGGGTGTAAGTTCACTGGGTTAGCTGGAAGCATGTATAACATTCATGCAAACGAGGACGTTTGCAATTTTGAGAGGGAGGGAGTGTCACAAGATTGTGACAACTATTACCTTTTTGTTGATTTCTTTATTACATATTTTATTTGGTTTTTCTTTTTGGAAGGATCCCTCTTGAAATCTAAACGCCTGAGTTGCATGGCCAATTTGTGAAATGGACAGGAATGTCTAGTGAGTCAAGACTGGACAGTTAAGGTCCAGTATAAGTTTGGAAGAGACTGATGGCACTGTAGATTGACATGCCTGGAAGAGACTTGTGAAAGTGTATATGGACAAGTGTGTTGAAGAACTAGCCTGGAAGAGACTAGTTCAAAGTGAAGATGGACAAATCTTCAAGAGATTAGTCCATGTGGGGTCATCAGTAGAAATTCACTTTCAGTTGAGATACATTACAGATTTGGATGTAGCCATAGTCTACAAAGATGGTTAGAAGACTAGTGGGGATGCAATGGAAGCAACTCCTAAAATCTAGGGAGTTACTATTTTTGGACCCTAGAATCTGTTCGTGTCATTATCTTCATTTTTGTATGAGGATTAATCCTCTGGTCTGTGCCGAGGTCAATATCTGAACCGAGGATGGAGAATTTTAGATCGAAAGGTTTAAACAGGAAAATTGTTATATGTATGCCATGTGTCACAATTTGGGCATAAATTCCCGAGAGAGAGAGAGAGGGCAGCACAAAAACGAGTTTCAATGCATGGAGGGCTCATTTTTGTGAAAGGAAGATGGATTGCTGCAGATGGAGAGCTCTTGAGAGCTGGTCTACCTTGTCTATGATGCACAGAGGCTTGAGCTTGCTTCTTAATCTCTCTCTTTCTCTCCCTCACAGTATGGTTATGCTGCACAATCAAGGGACTTTCTTCTGATTCAGGTACAACTGTGTGGAATATGCTATTTTTGCATGAGGCAAGAGCCTCTTTTCTCCAAGAACAGGAGCAGTTGTTTGCTGCCCACAAGCAGGAACAGGTGAGGGTGGTAACCTCACCAAGCAAGTGTCTGAAACAACATTAAATCAGTTCTGATTCTGGATTGTTCAGAGGTTATTTCAGAGCCCAATTGATGTCAGAATCAAGGGGCACTTGACCCGGATGATGCAAGACAATGCAGGGAACAATATGAGCTGAGAACAGGTGTCAGAACAGGTATGAACCAGTAATTACAGTGGGCCGAACAGTACAGGGAACAGTATGAGTTGTAAACAGGTTTTAGAACAGGTCTGAACCAGTAAATACAGCATGTTGAAATGGTCAATTCTGCACTCCAATTAGAAGATTCAGACTTGGGCAGAGTTTCCCCTCCTAGTCAACTTGATTTGGGTCAGTAATTGTACTGTTATGCTGTCGAATTTCACCCAGAATAGGTGAAAGACAGTCCATTGTACTTTCTTTAAAAAAAAAAAGAAATACTGCAAGGGGCGCCTAACTTAGGGACCAACAGGGTGTATGTGTTGCAACAGGAGCATTCTAGCTTCCGGTATGTCTTCTTGATTCTATGTCTTTAAGTTCAAGTAAAGTGGGCGACTGTTAAATTGGGTGAAAGCATTTATTGATTTTGGTTGTACACTACCGCCCTTTCCAGTGAACAGGTTGGTTACATGGTTCGGTTTCCGGGATTGAATCACTTTTTCCTTAAAGAGTGAGCCAGGGTCTATTTGGGCGTAAGACACAGAATTGTGCATTATGGATAATAGAAAGGAAGACACCAGAGAGGAAGCGTCTTCATCACATGAGATCCCTGTTGTTCATGAGGTGGGAGAGTCTTCTAGACCTCCACAGTTTGTTACTCCTCTTGTTATGGTTGAGCCACAAGTTCTTACGGCTTCTTCTATGGATGAAGACATTTTCAAGATTCAGTTAGTTTGTTGCTACGAGTATGTTTACTCAAGTGATGCAGAATCCAAGGTTTTTGGCATTTTTGCAGCCTTCCCTTCCTTCACAGCAAGTTGGGCAATCTGCAAAGATTTCGGATCCAGTAGAGGTCCAAGATAAGGGTAACCATGCTGCAGATTTAGTGGAAACACCAAGGCAGCTTGCGGAGTCAATGGAGACTCCAAGATTGGTTCCGACTGTCCAGGAACAGGTGGTGGAAACACTAGTTACACAGACATTGCCAGTTCAGCCTGCCACTTTACAGTAGCTAAATGTTGGCCTAAATGGACATGGAAACAGTTTTCAGGCTTTACCACAGGTTTTCCCACCGACCTTTGTACATCCTGGGTACTTTGGAGGTGGATCTGTATTTCAGAGTATGGCTGGTTATGCACCTGGAAACCAGATTTATGTACCAGGAACAGTATTTGGGGGTACACAAGGTTTTATGCTAAACCCCATGTATGGCAATATAGGCATACAGCCTGGATTTCAGGGAGTTCAAGGCAGTTTTGGCATGCCACAGGGCACTTTTGGTATGGTTGGTTATCAAAATTAGCAAGCAAGTATTGTGTCTATAAGCCCTGTAGTCAGTGGTCCGGCAACTTCCATGCCATCTGTTAGTATTCCTATGTTACAGGCATATCCTATGGATCCCTTGATGGCTCATGAGAAGCCAAAGCCATACAAGGAAGGGGGTGCAGCCTTACAGTTTGATATCTTTCGAGGGTTTGAAGATAGAACTAAGGTACTCTCTTTCTTACAACAGTTTGATGCCGCATTTGCAGGAGGGAACTTTACAGAGCCTTCTAAGGTCTGGAAAGCTGCCACTTTTCTTAAGGACAATGCTAGTCAGTGGTGGAGTACACTGTTGATGCAAGGACAGGCTCCTGCCACTTGGACTTACTTTAAGCAAGTATTTGCTTCTGCTTGGTTGACTAATGAATTTGAGATCGATGTTATGTCAGCTTGGCACAATTTGGATGCATCTAAATACAAGGATCTGGAAGACTATAACAAGAAGTTTTGGGAGGCTTTGCTTCCAGTCACTTCTTGCAGGGTTGTGCCATTGACCAAGCAAATAGAGAAATATTGCTATGGGCTGCCCAAGGAACTCCGGAATTATTGTACAAAGACAAAGGTCACCACTTTGACTCAATTAATTGAGAATGCTACCACATGAAATGCATTATTGTTGGGACAGTCAAGTGGTTTTGGGGGCAGCATTAAACAGGACAAATCTGAAAAATTTTCAGCAAAGAAGCCATTTGGTAAACAGGTTTCTCAGATTTCTCAAAGCACAGGTAAATCTTGATAGTTCAAGAAGAAGCCAACCAAGTTCTTTGGACAGCAGCCAAAGGACCAGAAGAAACCTTTTGTGCGCAAGTCTCTTGAAGAGAGAAAGGCTTTAATGGCTAAGAGGAAATGCTTTATCTATGAGCAGACTGGTCATATTGCATCTAACTGTCCGGACAAGAATAAGAGATCAGCTGATGATGATAAAGAGGACAAGAAAGGAAAGAAGCCCAAACCTTCAGCAGGTTTAGTGCCAGATATGCTGGGAGACAAGCCACACTCGGATGCTAATGATCTCTGCAGAGCTGGGGGTAAAGTTAGGGATCAACATGTACTTATTTTCTTTGATCCTGGAGCTAAGGAAAACTTTATCTCACCAGAGTTGGCTTCTACTTTGGGCATCAGAGCAGATGAGATGGGCTACACAACAGAGGCAGGGTTGGCATGTCGTGGTCACTCAGAGTCAGTGACACCCATTCTTGGGAAGCTGTGTCTTCATATACAGTCTTATGTTGATGCAGAAGAATTTTATATCATGCCACTTGAAGGCTGTGATGTCTTGTTGGGAATGCCATGGATGTTCAGAAAGCATGGTGTGATGGATGCCTTTAACAAGACACTGACTTTGGAACATAGGGGAAAGACTCATGTGCTTGATGTGAAGCTTAAAGGAAAGTCTGTACTTGTTGTATCGGCTTCTGCCATTACATCTATAATAAAGAATCATCTTTCTGCGTACTTGATTTTTGCACATTATGTCAAGGATAATGATGAGTCAAATTTTTCTATGTTAGATAGAGACAGGTCTGCTTTCTTGTCTCAGTTCAGTGATTGTTTTTTTGACTCATTACCATCACAGTTGCCACCAGAGAGGTCTGAGGATCATGCAATAGATTTGGTGCCATGCAGTAGCCCACCAAATAGACCTCCATATAGGGTTAGTGGAGCCCAACAGAAAGAGATATTGAGCCAGATGAATGAGTTGTTGGAAAAAGGGCTGATTTAGCCAAGTTCATCTCCCTTTTGCTCACCAGTGCTCCTCGTGCAAAAGAAGGATGGCTCTTGGCACATGTGCATAGATTATCGAGCGTTGAACAAAAGTACCATCAAGAATAGGTTCCCCATTCCAAGAATTGACGACATCCTTGACCGTTTGGAAGGAGCGTCAATTTTCAACAGGATAGATTTGAAGAGTGGATACCATCAGATCAGGATTAAGCGAGAGGATGTGCATAAGACTGCATTTAGGACCACGTTTGGTCTCTATGAGTTCTTGGTAATTCCATTTGGACTTACTAATGCTCCTGCTACGTTTAATCGAAAGATGGACAGGATTTTTCATCCATACAGGCAGTTTGTTGGTACATTCTTTGATGACATGATTGTCTTTTCAAAGAATGAATAGGAGCATAGAGAACACTTGAAAGTAGTCTTTGATGAGCTTTGCAGTAACAGGTTGCTTATCAATGGCAAGAAGAGTGAGTTCTTCTTGGAAGAAATCCAGTTCCTGGGGCACATAGTGTCAAAGGATGGTGTCCGAATGGATCATGCTAAGGTTGAAGCAATTAGAACATGGTTAGATCTGAAGAATGTCCATGATGTTAGAAGCTTCTTGGGTTTGTGTTCTTATTACAGGAGGTTCATTCGCAATTTTGCAGAGATTGCTTCACCTTTATATGCTTTACAGAAGAAAGGAATCCCTTTTCAGTGGACACTGAAAGAGATGTCAGCTTTTAATCTTCTTAAAGCAAAGATGACTTCTAGTCCAGTGATCATTCTGCCAGATCTTAGGAAGTCATTTGTTGTCCAGTATGACGCCTGTGGCAATAGCATTGGTGTAGTGTTAATGCAAGATGGCCGGGTAGTGGCTTATGAAAGCAGAATCTTGCGAGGGCTAGAGAAGACTATGCAGGTCTATGAGAAAGAATTGCTGGCTATGATTCATGTGCTTTCTTGTTGGAAACACTACCTACTTGGGGAAGATTTTGTTGTCTAGACAGATCATCAGACATTGCATTATTTCTTAACTCAAACTAAGCTGTCAGAACAGCATATGCGTTGGGCAAACTGTTTGTCAATGTTCCATTTTCAGATTGTGCATGTGGAAGGCAAAAAGAATGTTGTGGCTGATGCTTTGTCAAGGAAGCCACAAATTTTAGCTATGTCAATTCCTTATCATCATGAGCTTGATGATATGAAGGAACAATATGTTGATGATGAAGATTTTGCAAGGATCTTTGATCAGCTTATCAATGGACAACATCATGAGCATTATCTTCTCAAGGATGGTTTCATGTTGATGCATGGTAGACTATGTGTGACTATGCCATTGACGGAAAGTTATGACAGAGAGTCATTCTCCGCCGTATGCAGGGCATCGTGGTATTGATGCAACAGTCAAAGCAGTAGAAACATTCTTTTATTGGCCTACTTTGAGAAGAGATGTGGATGCTTTTGTGCGGCAGTGTTTGATTTGCCAGAAGGTCAAGTTTGACAGGCAAAAAGCACCAGGGCTTTTATAGCCATTGCCTATTCCGAATAAACCATGGGAAAGCATAGCTATGGATTTTATCTTTGATCTTCCAAGGACACAGACATGAAATGATGGGATATGGACTATTATTTGCAGGTTTAGCAAATAGGCTCATTTCATTCCTGTCAGGAAGAAGATAAAACCAGATCAGATGGCACGTTTGTTTATGTGCAATGTCTTCAAGTATCATGGTATGCCACAGTCTATTGTTAGTGACCGTGATTTACGGATGAGAAGTCTATTCTGGAGAGGCATATTTGAGAACATGGGCACAAAACTTAAGTTCTCATCGTCATTTCATCCACAAACTAATGGACAGTCAGAAGAGGCAAATCCTACTGTCTTGGATCTGCTTAAGTGCTATGTGTTAGAACACAAGTCAAAATGGGAGCAGTATTTGCCTTTGGTCGAGTATGCATACAATAATATTGTGCATTCATCAACAAGCAAAGCCGCTTTTGAAAGTGTTGAAGGTGGTAAAAAGGTTCCTCCCATTTTGCATAAAAAGGATAAGATCTTTTAGGCAGATAAGTATGTGCAGAGTATGGGTGAAATGTATCAGAAAGTTAAGCATGCCCTTGAAAGGACTCAGGCAAAGCAAAAGAAAGTTGTTGATCATCACCGTCGTGAATTGATATTTTCACTTGGTGATCGGGTACTGTTGCGATTTGAAAAGGCACGCTTAAAGAAGCGGAAAGGCAAGGAAAGTCTTTTCACTAAGCTTAGTATGCGATACTATGGGCCTTTTCAAGTAACAAAGAAGATTAGTGATGTTAGCTATAGGTTGAAATTGCCAAACAATTGGAAGATTCATAATGCTTTCCATGTAAGTCTTCTTAGACCTTATGTGGGTGATGTGCCAGAAGATATGCCAGCTGAGGAACAGCCCAAAGTTGAGGAACTTGATGAAATTCTTGTTCTAGAATATGTATTGGCACACAAAGAAAGGAAAGTGAAAGGCAAGGTTGCTAGAAGGTATTTGGTTAAGTTCAAGAACTATCCAGCTATAGATGCTAAGTGGATGGATGAAGGTGAACTTGCAGAGTCACCTAATGTGTTGGAACTTTACCTTGAAGCATTTCACTTGCAACCTACCTTGACCCCTTGTATCTCTAAGCTGAAATAGATTGTCAAAGTGACAATTGCTTAAGAAAGAAATTATGTACAGAAACAGATTTTGTATAGGTTAACACTTATTGTGTCCATATGGTTTTCTCAATGCTAAAGAAGTAACTATTGCTTGCAAGAATACAATTTTTACTTCTATTGAATTGAATACATGTTGTAACAATGGTTACTCGATCTGGCATGTATTTTGTGAATTGACTCAGTGGGGATATCATTTTGATGTACCGGCCACTAGATCTCTAGTCAGGGTGATGTGGAGTCATCAAATGAGAATCTCCCACTATGGGGATATCATTGTGGTGTACCGGCCACTATATGTTTCACAGTAGAATATACATGTGTTAACAATGTGTTCAGTACACAATGTTGACTGATTGCATGTATGTGTTGTACATGTGCTGCCGGGTGTAAGTTCACTGGGTTAGCTAGAAGCATGTATAACATTCATGCAAACGAGGACGTTTGCGATTTCGAGAGGGAGGTATGTCACAAGACTGTGACAACTATTACCTTTTTGTTGATTTCTTTATTACATATTTTATTTGGTTTTTCTTTTTGGAAGGATCCCTCTTGAAATCTAAACGCCTGAGTTGCATGGCCAATTTGTGAAACTGACAGGAATGTTTAGTGAGTCAAGACTGGACAGTTAAGGTCCAGTATAAGTCTGGAAGAGACTGATGGCACTGTAGATTGACAAGCCTGGAAGAGACTTGTGAAAGTGTATATGGACAAGTGTGTTGAAGAACTAGCCTGAAAGAGACTAGTTCAAAGTGAAGATGGACAAATCTTCAAGAGATTAGTCCATGTGGGGTCATCAGTGGAAATTCACTTTCAGTTGAGCTACATTACAGATTTGGATGTAGCCATAGTCTGCAAAGATGGTCAGAAGACTAGTGGGGATGCAATGGAAGCAACTCCTAAAATTTAGGGAGTACTATTTTTGGACCCTAGAATTTGTTTGCATCATTATCTTCGTTTTTGTATGAGGATTAATCCTCTGGTCTGTGTTGAGGTCAAATTTTGAACCGAGGATGGAGAATTTTAGACCGGAAGGTTTAAACAGGAAAATTGTTACATGTATGCCACGTGTCACAATTTGGGCATAAATTCCCAAAAGAGAGAGAGAGGGCAGCACAAAAACGAGTTTCAATGCATGGAGGGCTCATTTTTGTGAAAGAGAGATGGATTGCTGCAGATGGAGAGCTCTTGAGAGCTGGTCTACCTTGTCTATGATGCACAGAGGCTTGAGCTTGCTTCCTACTCTCTCTCTTTCTCTCCCTGACAGTATGATTATGCTATAGAATCAAGGGACTTTCTTCTAATTCAGGTATAGCTGTGTGGAATATGCTGTTTTTGCATGAGGCAAGAGCCTCTTTTCTCCAGGAACAGGAGCAATTGTTTGCTACCCACAAGCAGGAACAGGTGAGGGTGGTAACCTCACCAAGCAAGTGTCTGAAACAACATTAAATCAGTTCTGATTCTGGATTGTTCAGAGGTTATTTCAGAGCCCAATTGATGTCAGAATCAAGGGGCACTTGGCCGAGATGATGCAGGATAGTGCAGGGAGCAATATGAGCTGAGAACAGGTCTGAACCAGTAATTACAGTGGGTTGAACAATACAGGGAACAGTATGAGTTGTAAACAGGCTTCAAAAGAGGTCTGAACCAGTAAATACAGCAAGTTGAAATGGTCAATTCTGCACTCCAATCAGAAGATTCAGACTTGGGCAGAGTTTCCCCTCATGGTCAACTTGATTTGGGTCAGTAATTGTACTGTTATGCTGTCAAATTTCACCCAAAACAGGTGAAAGACAGCCCATTGTACTTTATTTTTTAAAAAAATAAAGAAATACTACAAGGGGCGCCTAACTTAGGGGCCAACAGGGTGTATGTGTTGCAACAGGAGCATTCTAGCTTCCTGTATGTCTTCTTGATTCTGTGTCTTTAAGTTCAGGTAAAGTGGGCGACTGTTCAATTGGGTGAAAGCATTTATTTATTTTGGTTGTACACTACCGTCCTTCCCAGTGAACAGGACGGTTACAGGGAGAGAGAGAGAAAGAGAGGGAGAGGGAGAGGGGGAGGAAATGGGAAAGGGAGAGAGAAAGAGAGGGGGAGGGAGAGGGAGAGGGAGACATTAAACATAATAGGGAAATGAGAGGGGGAGAGGGAGAGAGAGAGAGAGGGAGAAGAAATGAGAGAAGGAGAGGAAGAGAGAAAAAGGAAATGAGAGAGGGAGAGGAGAGAGAAAAAATGAGAGAATGAGAGGAGAGAGAAAAAGAGAGAAAATATGTTAAACATAATAGGAAAAGAGAGAAAGAGAGGGTGAGGGTGAGAGAGGGAGAGGAAGAGAGAAAAGAAAATGAGAGAGGGAGAGGAGAGAGAAAAGGAAATGACAGAGAGAGAGAAAGGAGAGAGAAAAAGAGAGAAAAATCATTAAATCTAATAGAGAAAGAGAGAAAGAGAGGGTCAGGGTGAGGGAGGGAGAGAAAATGAGAGAGGGAGAGGAGAGAGAAAAAAATGAGAGAGAGAGAGAGAGAGAAGAGAGAAAAAGAGAAAAAAATCATTAAACCTAATAGAGAAAGAGAGAAAGAGAGGATGAGGGTGAGGGAGGGAGGGAGGGAGAGGAAATGAGAGAGGGAGAGGAAGAGAGAAAAGTAAATGAGAGAGGGAGAGGAGAGAGAAAAAGAGAGAAAAATCATTAAACCTAATAGGAAAAAAGAGAAAGAGAGGGTGAGGGTGAGGGAGGGAGAGGAAATGAGAGAGGGAGAGAAAGAGAGAAAAGTAAATAAGACCTTACAAAAAGCTCATCCTAGGCTCATAGGGTTTGGCCGATCCTCAACAAACCTAAGGGATATATGGCTAGAGAGCCCTAGCATACTTGTGCCTCCTAACATAATGTTCTTCCTACAAAGAGACCTCTCATACATGGGGCTTGTCCTAGCCTCCACCACACAAGTATACAACGAAGGCAATCAGCCTATCAGTATGAAAAACATTCATTTTTCATAACGTAAATCCAAAAACAACTTTGGATATTCCATAAAAATCAATCTCTTCTTAAAAAGAAAAATACAAAAAACTAAAACAGCATCATTCATATGCTTCGCAAAACTAAAATAGCATCACCACAAGATCTCTTAGGAAACTCATCCTCAACTATCAATTTTAATTAATAAATATAATATAAAATCACATGAAAGAAAGGACATTCTTTTATCATTAACCCTCTTTCTTTCTTAGAATAGTCTTAGGAACAAATTTCTGCTTTAACAAGCATATATTTGAGCATAATAACTATTTTAAGATTTATTCCACGAGCAGTAGTAGTATATATGCAACCATCAAGCTAGAGATCATGCTTTGATATCTGTGGAGATCCCAATCTCATGCCCTCATAGAGACTGTAGTGTGCAATAGTGTGAAGAGAAGGTGGGTGAGTTGTAAATGGTAAAGGAGAATTCTATTGATGATGGAGAGAAGATGAGGTGAATCACCAATTCTATTCTTAGTGAGTGCAACCTACCCATAGTATGGCATCCATGACCGATTGAAATCAGTAAGACTTTGAAATCCTGCCTCAAGTATTATAACTGGTCATGGTCGTGGTCATGGTCATGGTCGTAGTCGTGGTCGTGGTCGTCATAGTCGTGGCCGTAGTCGTCGTCATGGTCGTGGTTGTGGTCGTCGTAGTCATAGTCATAGTCATGGTCGCGGTCGTGGTCGTGGTTATGGTCGTAGTCGTAGTCGTGGTCGTAGTCGTAGTCATAGTCATGGTCGTGGTGGTTGTGGTCGTGGTCGTGGTTGTAGTGGTAGTTGTGGTCATGGTCGTGGTCGTGGGTCATGGTCATGGTCATCGTAGTCGTAGTCATGGTCATGGTTGTGGTCGTAGTAGTGGTCGTAGTCGTAGTCATAGTTGTGGTCGTAGTTGTAGTCGTGGTCATGGTGGTCGTGGTCGTGGTCATGGTCGTGGTTGTGGTCATGGTGGTGGTCGTAGTCATAGTCGTGGTCGTAGTCGTGGTCATAGTCGTCGTAGTCATAGTCATCGTCGTAGTCGTGGTCATGGTCATGGTCGTGGTCATAGTTGTAGTCATGGTCGTAGTCGTAGTCGTGGTCGTCCTAGTCGTAGTCGTAGTCATAGTCATGGTCATGGTCGTGTCATAGTCGTAGTCGTAGTCATGGTCGTAGTCGTAGTCATGGTCGTCGTGGTCGTGGTCGTAGTCGTAACATAGAAAAAGAGAGAGAGATGGAAGGAGAGGATAACAATTTAAGAAAGTAAAAAAAAAAAGAGATATGGAAGGAGATGAGAACAATTTAAGAAAGAAAAAAAGAATGATAACAAAAATAAATTGTTTGTCATAACATAGACAAAATGGAAATCGATGAAGATCCTGTTGTTCAAGATCGCGAGGCGTATCTTAATCAGCGTGACCCATGTCCTTGCTCTCAATGCAAGCTAGTAATTAGACAAAAACGTCGATTGTCTATAGAACACGTACGATGATTTAGCAAGTTTCAATCTGAGATCATTGATCAGGCGATTGCGGATTTTCAGCAAACGGTAAGAAAAGTTAATATCAATCATGCATTGTACTCGCAAGCTAATTGAATACCATATACAATAAGATTGGGTCTGGCTGGCAAATTTTCTATCGAGGGAGATGACGTCTCCTCCCAAGGAGGAGTGTACCCTTTGTGGCCAATTAGAAGATTTTGTGGGCGTGCGATGGATGGAGTGCATGAGCCAATCCACCACTTGCAAGGCCAATCTATACCGTCAATGCTAGAGGAGACAGGCAGCCTTCTAGACCTACCTACAATCTTGGAGCCTGAGATGGAGGCAATGATCAATGCATTGATTCCCATGGATGTCGAGAATTTTGATCCACTTAGAGAGGAAGCATCCATACCATTATATAATGGGTGCCGAGTATCTCATCTGAAGACATTGCTTGCACTCTTAAGTGTGCAAGTAAAATACGGGTGGAGCGATGCGAGTGTGACCGAGTTGTTCATGTATCTTATACATACACTTCGTTAATTTTTTTCGGCACTATTATTAAAAACATTTGTGCTTTTTCAAGGTGTTTTATGATTTTTTTCAGGTTATTAAAATATCATATATTACCACCTGCAAATACCATGTCTGAGTCTCGTGATGATGCACAACATGTTTTACGAAAGCTTGGCATGGACTACAACAACATCCATGCATGTATCAATGATTGCATACTGTTTCGAGGAGAATATGAGACTATGGAGACATGTCCAAAGTGTGGTGCTCATAGGTATTGACAGGACTTGCAAGGGAAAACCATCCCTCAAAAAGTTCTCAGACACTTTCTGCTAACCCTCGCATAAACCACATGTTTTGTACGTCCGGCATGGCAAGATTAACAACGTGGCATGTGTAGAATAGGTCCATGGATGGATTTCAACGAATATCAGCAGATTCACGTGCATGGAGCCACATTGACTCTACTTCCCAGGCTTTGCCTGAGAGCTAAGGAATCTTCGACTCGGTCTTGCAATGGATGGTGTGAACGCATTTGGTCTGTGCTCAACTTCTTACACTGTGTGGCCTATAGTCTTTGTCAACTACAATATCCCTCCATGGCTTTCTACGAAGAAAGGACATCTCATCCTTAGCTTACTCGTCCTCGATCATTACAAAGTCAAAAATATGGACGTGTATCTTCGTCCATTAGTCGATGAGCTTAAGATTTTGTGGGAGGAGGGGGTCACCGTGCAAGATATGAGCAAGCGTGATGGTCGGCGGTCTACCAATATTCGAGCCATTCTCATGTGGATGATGCATGACTTTCCAGGATTTGGAGAGTGCTCAGGTAAATAGGCTTCCGTTCTCATTGGTAATATCTATATTTTATCTCGTTCAAGCTTGTATTCACTGGGTCGTGGTGTTGGAATAGGTCTGGTTACCTTAGATTATCATGCATGTCCATTGTGCGGGCCACAGTAAGACTCTCGAAGGTCACGAACCATGAAGTTGATGGTATATCAAGGACACGCCGCTTTCTTGCCAGAGGATCATGAACTCAGGGAAGGTTTTCTTGGACGACCTCCAACACATATAAATGCCACAAGCTGGTACAAGCTGAAAATGGTCAATGCGGAGTCACATCCAAATAGAATGCGACGATTCTCAGTTTTCTATGAGTTGCCATATTGGACCCACTTACAGGTCAACCACTTGTTTGATCCCATGCATATTTTCAAGAATGTGGGCAGCTTGCTATGGGACCACATCACAGGAAAGAGAGACACTATAGGGGCACAAATGGATTTGAAGGAGGTAGTAAGATGGAGGCGCTTTAGCTGCAGTCCAGTGCTGATGGTTGCGTGCAGCTACCTCGTGCTCCTTGGGTTTTGTCCACTAAAGAAGAGCGCATTGTGAAGCAAGTAGTCAAGTCTATCCGCACCCTGACGGGTATGATGCGTTCTCTCAGGTCTGCATTTTCTAAAGACGACCAATTATCAGGGCTAAAATCCCATGACTGGCATAAGATATGTCAGGTTTGTACTACGAATGGATTGTAATTGACGTGCGCATTTTGCTATTTGGAGTGTAGCCATTGTTCATAATGCTTTCTCATTTGTGGCAGTTTGTACTACGATCGCGATCGCAGGATGTATTACTCCAAAAATACATAGGGCCATTTACAGGTTGTCGACTTTGGTGCAATGGATCTCATAGAAGGAGATTAAGACGTCCTCTATTGAATTCACGAGGCGGGGAGCAGTGGAGACGGTCTGTCTCTTTGAGAAATACCTACCTACTAGCATGCTCACGATACAAATCCACCTTCTTGTGCATCTTGTAGATGAAGTGGAGATTGCTGGACCTGTCCATACACGATGGATGTTCTTCTTGGAGTGCTTCATGAAAACCCTGAAAGGCTTTGTGCAACAACGAGCTCAGCCAGAAGGTAGCATGGCTGAAGGTTGGTTGGTGTCTGAGGCGCTAGTGCATATTTCACAATGGCTACCAACGGTGGATCCAGACAACAAAATGCTATGGTCGCTGAAGGACGATGATAGAATGACTGGAGATGTGGTGGTTGGAAATGGGATAGAAAAAATAATGGATGCTACAAGGTGAGTTGCTTTTGTATGCATGGCTTAATCTTTGAGACAAGAATATGACTACTGGCAGGATCAACCAGGTAGCTATCTTTCGTCACACGAGCAGCACCGCTGCTGCACGTTCTGACTCCGCATCAAGTGTGGCTGCGGGGCAAAAAGGCACGACCTCATCACCAATGTGTTGTTCTTGATGTAAAGAGAAAGAGGGGAGGAGCACGAAGGCTCGAGAGTTTACGGGGAGAAAAAGAAAACGACAAATGGGGATGGGACGAGGGCATGCTTTCGTTTCCCACCATGGACAAAGCCGCACACGAGCACGTGCATCGGCCATCACCACCACCACGCACGAGGCATGCTCCACGTTGTCTTGTCTGCCACATTCCGAGCTCGTGTCGAGTCGAAAGACGATGGAGACGCTCATGCATTCCACCGTTTCGCATCAACAAGAGCCCATCATGAGGTGCACTCAACCCCACCGGGAACAAGCCCCGCCGACGAAGAAGCACCTCGATCACATCGTTCCATCGGTTTCGGTCCATCCGTATCGATACAAGCCGCACAATATTCACGACGAGAATCGCCGTTAGCATTGAGAACCATGGAGCTCGAACACGATCTCGCCACAAACGAGACACGTGTTCAAGGCACCGCACTTCGCTCCTCACCGCCTAGTGGGCACATGTTGACCGCCACGACGCGATGTCCTCGCAAGGATCACCACAAGTCGCTTGAGCCTAACCGTTCGGCGGGGGGTACATGGCATTTGCTCACGAGACACTCCTCGCGGACAAGACGGATGCGGGGACCATACGCCTCACCTCATCCTCCCTTGGATCTCCAAGGAGTGTTTCGATGGAGCAAGCACCACTACCCTCATAGGTGTTTTCGGCCCCAACGGCAAGGCATACCTACAAAGCCCGAAATTTATTTGGGGGGGGGGGGGGAGGGTGCGTCGCGACATGGCATGTTGAGGGGGGAAGGGGGGGCCAAATTTCGGAAGGGGGGGGGCGAATTTTGAAGGGTGGGGGGGCCGAATTTTGTGGGGGGGGGGCCGAATTTTGAGGGGGGGGGGGAGGGCGCGTCGCGACATGGCATGTTGAGGGGGGAAGGGGGGGCCGAATTTCGGAAAGGGGGGGGGGCCGAATTTTGGAAGGGGGGGAGGGTGTGTGTTGATGGGGCCGAATTTTGGAGGGGGGGGGGGGATGTCATGGGGGGTGGGGGGAATTTTGGAGGGGGGGGGGGATGTCATGGGGGGTGGGGGGGGAATTTTGGAGGGGGGAATTTTGGAGGGGGGGGGGGGGGGGGAAGGGGGGGGGGGGGGAGGGGTGGTGTGGTGTGGTGCGTGTTGAGGGGGGGGAGGGGGGGGGGGGGGTGGCGGAATTTTGGAGGGGGCGTCATGGTGGGTGGGTGTGTGTGTTAAAGGGAGGGGAGCACGTCGTGTGGTGTCCTGTCAAGGGGCGTGCGGGGGGGCGTCGCGACATGGTGTGGTGTGTGTTGGGGGGGGGGGGGGAGGCCTCGCGGTGGGTGGATAGGTGTGTTAAGGGGAGGGGGGGAAGTCGCGTCGTGTCATGTCATGGGGGGGCAGGGAGGGGGGGATGCCATTGGGGGGGGATGTCATGGGGGGGGGGGGGGGGCGCGTCGCATCGTGTCGTGTCATGGGTGGGGATATCATGGGGGGGGGGGGGGGGGAGGGGGGGCGGCACGTCGCGACATTGTGTGGTGTGCGTTGAGGGGGAAAGGGGGAGGGGGGTGCACGTCGCGTCGTGTCATGTCATGGGTGGGGGGTGGGGTGGGATGTCATGGGGGGGGCGCGTCGCGTCGTGTCATGTCATGGGTGGGGGGGGCGGTAGGGGGGGGATGTCATGGTGAGGGGGGGCCGTCGCATCGTGTCGTGTCATGGGGGGTGGGGGGGGATATCATGGGGGGGGGCACGTCGCGTCGTGTCGTGTCATGGGTGGGGGGGTGGGGTGGGGATGTCATGGGGGGGGGTGCGTCGCGTCGCGTCTTGTCATGGGGGGGGCGTCGCGTCGTGTCATGTCATGGGGGGTGGGGGGGCGCGTCGCATCGTGTCGTGTCATGGGGGGGGGCGTCGCGTCGTGTCGTGTCATGGGGGGTGGGGGGGATGTCATGGGGGGGGCACGTCGCGTCGTGTCGTGTCATGTGTGGGGGGTGGGTGGGGTGGGGATGTCATGGGGGGGGGCGCGTCGCGTCCTGTCATGTCATGGGGGGTGGGGGGGATGTCATGGGGGGGGCACGTCGCGTTGTGTCGTGTCATGGGTGGGGGGGGTGGGGTGGGGATGTCATGGGGGGGAGGGGGGGCGCGTCGCGTCGTGTCGTGTCATGGGGGGGGCGTCGCATTGTGTCGTGCCATCGGGGTGGGGGGGCGCGTCGCGTCGTGTCGTGTCATGGGGGGGCGTCGCGTCGTGTCGTGTCATGGGGGGTGGGGGGGATGTCATGGGGGGGGGCACGTTGCGTCGTGTCATATCATGGGTGGGGGGGTGGGGTGGGGATGTCATGGGGGGGGGGGGGGGCGCGTCGCGTCGCATCGTGTCGTGTCATGGGGGATAGAGGGGATGTCATGGGGGGGCACGTCGCGTCGTGTCGTGTCATGGGTGGGGGGGTGGGGTGGGGATGTCATGGGGGGGGCGCGTCGCGTCGTGTCATGTCATGGGGGGTAGGGGGGGATGTCATGGGGGGGGCGCATCACCGCACACCCCCCCCACCCCACCGCACCCCCCGAATTTTGGAGGGGGGGGGGGGAATTTTGGAGGGGGGGGAAAGGGGGGGGGATGTCATGGGGGGTGGGGGGGAATTTTGGAGGGGGGGGGATTTTGAAGGGGGGGGGGGGGGGGGGCAGGGGGAGGGGTGGTGTGGTGTGTGTTGAGGCGGGGGGGGATGTCATGGGGGGTGGGGGGGAATCTTCATGGAGACGTGGCTTGCCAAGTACCAGATCGCTAGGCAAGATCGAGAGGAAGCGCGATCTGAATTTCAACGTAGTACGCGTCATCGACCGATTCGATATCCCGAGGGCATGGAGGAGATGCCGCGGTTCATGTCAACGCGATGGTTGCATGGAGCTTTGACTGCAGCATCTCGCGAAGGGGTAGAGGTCTCAATGGAGGAGTGGGAATTCTCAAGGGGATATAGTCCAAAGGTGATGAGGTGTTTAGGATTTGTCATATCTATATTTTATATGCGACATCTAATTTGAGTGTTTCAATGTACAATACAAAATATATAGTGTAGCATGATCATGCAGACGACATTTTTGTATGGGGCATATTGACAAAATGCGCTCCACAATGGACTGTGGTATCATGGCAAGGTTCGAGCAGGAGAGCCGATGATGAGCAATGGATCAAAACACAGCTATAGATGAGATGGAGTATTTTGGAAACTTGCAAAGTATTGTTACGTTGGATTACTGTAGCTTCTCCATGATACTATTCGATGTGCAGAGGTTCAAAGTGGTACTTGAAGGAGCTGGAGCAATAGTTCGACGAGGTCCATCTGGATTTCTTGAAATAGATTCTGAAAAAAAATGGACGGATTTGCGCGACACCTTTGTGTTGCTGGCCCATTGTGAACAAGTGCATTGACTCATTTGTTTGTTGATTGTATTACGACATGATACATGTCACAATAGTTTAAACTCTCTTGTACATGTTTGTGAACATGTAATCTTCTATCCAAACCCCTGACAACCTCGATGGTGGTATGTTATACATTCAGCTCCCCGAAGTGCGAGAGTATATGATCAAAGCAATGTTCCGAGCATAGATGAAGATAATATGTAAATAGAGGGGTCGATATTGCAAGGGGTGGAGGCCACCGAAAGCTTGGAGCCAGCATTAGTTAACAATGATGGAAATACAGGAGTCCAAGAATTCTTTGAGAACGAGGTTGACTCATCCTTTGTGGTGACATGTCTATCGACCTTCCAGTGTATGCGGAGTTGTGTCAGGAGATTGACATGGGACCATAGGATACTTCATAATTGGAGCATCCACTTACTCAATTCGTTGACCAATCGCTTAAAAGAGTACATAAGATATGCATTTTAAGTGAGATCATTTTTCTAGGATTTATATTACCGTGATTTGTATGATTTAAATTGATTATTCTAACATCATTTTTTGTCTGTACAGGTGACATTTTCAGGATGAGTCGAGGGATCACAAGATTCAGAGACATGGCAGACCAGGAGCTATCTCGGACATCGTCAGGCTGCTCTGCTAGATCTACTTCAGCATGATTGGATGCTTCAGCTTCGAGAAAATGAGGTTGGCGCTCCAGACTTGGGCCAGAGGGAGAGAGTGCTTCAGGGTCAGGGGGATGCTGCAGAGATACAGAGGTAGTGTGCTCACGGTCGGCACAGGATACAGGTGCGACTCCTTGCTCTCGTAGCGAGAGTATCTTAACTAAGGAACCACATGATTCATGACATTGTGTGTATTGTGTGTTTGAAAGAGTAGCTTAAGTAAGGAACCACATGATTCATGACATGGTAGTAGATTTGTATCATTGATAGAGGCTAGTTTTGGAGATTGAAGTGAAGGAGAAGCAATAAGAATTCAAGCATGCAAGCAATGGGTAAGAAGCTCTCCTATTCTCCCACTCTTTCTCTTAGATTTAGGACTTTATCATTGCTTTTTTAGCTATCTGAGGCCATTTCGAGCCCTATATTAGACATGCAAGGTTATGGATGTCCGTTTTAGGATATACTATGATTTCAATTATGTCAATTAAAAGTGGGTGTACATGGGATAGATTTTGAATCCATAAGTTCTGAGGTATTTAAGGGAAGCAAACACAAGTTTTATTTATAAAAACAAGGTATAGATTATATGTACTATTTAACAATCAATGAAAATGACTACTTGTGCTATTGTGCACTTATTGTGAAAGGTTGCAAAAGACTTGCTTGCTATTTTTTACCAATTTTGTGATAATGGCAGAGAATAGTGGAAACCCCATCATTGAGAATCTAGATAAAAACAACTACTTATTATGGAAGTTCCCTGTAATAAAGTTCCTTATTAGAAAGGATCTCTTTGAGTATGTTTCACGTGAAGAAAATGAGCAAGAGCTGAGTGACCTTGTGATTATTGTAGATGAATTAAAGATGTGGAAACAATATAATACAAAAGGCAAAAAGGTAATGTATTGGCTATTTGCAATCATTGATAACACTATTTTTGGAGGATATAAAAAATATAAAAAGTTCACATGCAGCATAGATTGTGTTTGAAGATATGATTTTTGTAAATACAAGGCATGGAAGATTCAACTCAACCAAGAGCTAAATACTTTGAAGAAAGGAAAAACATATATTAATGAGTATGATTTATAAGTAAGGAGCATTACAGATGCTTTAGTAGCAATTGATGTAATATCTAATGATGATGATTTGGTATTATCTACTTTGGGTGACCTTAATAATGAAAAAAGGATTGTAAATTATTTCTTACTTTTATGTATATACAAAATCTGTTTTTAGATTTTTGATGAGTTGGCCTCTCTCGTGATGAAAAGATCAACATGCAAGGTGAATCATTAAAAAAATGGTGAACAAGTCCAAGAATTCTGGTCTATTTCAAGAAGGGGATATGAGAGATCCTCTTCAAGTGGTCATGGTATGGGATGTATCAGTGATAACCAATAAAATAGGTTAATCAACAATTTGATGATATACAAGTTTCAAGAGGTTGGTACAACTTTTGAGGTAGGGGATCTCTAGATAAAGAGGTGGATGGTAGAATAGAGGTTTTAGCAATTATGTTATTGTTTGTCATTATTGTGGCAAAACAAATCATATTGCAACCTAGTGTTATGCTAAGAAGGATGATATCCACATTGGTGAATTGCATTAAGGAAACTATGCATTGTCTTTACAACAAATAGAAGATAGAAAATGAGCATTTGTTTGTTTATGCATCATATGGTGAATGATATTACAAAAAAAGGAACACATGATGATGTATAATATGTTGATTCAAGTACCTCTAATCATATGACCAACCATGTTGAATGATTTGGAAAGATGTAGGATTTACAAAATCTAGGTTATATACAGATAGATGATGATTTATGCTACCCAATTTCACAATTGGAAAATTTTTATTGTCCTTGTATAATGGTCAAACAAAGATTCTATTAGATGTATTACATGTGTTATCCATCACAAAGAATTTGGTGTTTGTTAGTTACGTGGTAGAGCAAGGACTATAGATTCGATTTAATGCAAGTGACTATTTTGTAAAAGATTTTAATAATAAGTGCAGGTTGGTTGCAAAAGGAAATAGAGTTGGATACATGTTTACTTTAGATGTTGGAATTTTTGCTATGAATGCTACAATGTATACTAAAGACAAAGGAGTGGTCAAGGCATTGAAATATGGCACAAATGTATTGGACATGCAAATGTGCAAAGGCTGAAATCAATGCACTCCAAAGGGTTGATTATAGGGTTTCATGCTTTTAGAGTTGCATATTTTCATAACGTGTATGAAGCATGCTAGTTTGATAAAAGTAGGTAAGACGATCTTTTTCCCATGATAGAGATGCGAGTAGAAATATACTTGGTATTGTGCATACATATGTTTGAGGGACTAGACAAAACATATCTCTTGGTGATAACAAATATTTTGTCACATTTATTAATGATTATTCAAGAAAGCTGTGGGTGTATTTCATAAAGGGGTGTATTTCATAAAGGAAAAGAGTGATATGTTTGAGTGCTTCAAAACTTTCAAGATTACTATTGAAATAGAAATAGGATTGAAAGTTAAGTATTTGAGGTCAGATGGAGGGGAAGAGTACCTCTCTAATGAGTTTGGTGAATTCTTGAGGTTTCATAGAATAAAGAGACTGTTTACTTACAAGTATATCCCACACCAAAATGAGGTTGCATAAAGAAAAATAGGAATATTTCACAAGTTACACATGTATTGATGGGCCTGAAAATAATTTACCAAAATATTTTTAGCCTCAAGGTGTTCATACTTGTTGAGATGACAACCTCAACACATGTGGACATTGATGATGGACCGCCTGGTTAGATGGGTCCACACGTCTACACTTAGCATGTCGGTGGTCATTATGACTCTCACATGGCCACTGACTCATTACTTATTATATTCAGATTGTTACACCTATTTACAGCTGGCATAGTTATAGCGCCAGTCGACTAGTGTAGTCGGTTATGCATTGTTTGACTTAGTAGGCCACTTTCCTTTTATCTTGTATCTTATCTATACTTTGTGTACATTGTGAAGTGTGTGGAAGAAGAAGAAGAAATCAGCAAGAAAACGTTTGTCCTCCATCTCTCTTCTTGTCTCTTGAGTGAGCTTCTCCTTGTGCATTCTGTGTGTGTTCGGCGCAGCATCTTGAGCAATCCCCTCCACCACGCGATTCTTGACATGGTATCAGAGCCGCGCCATTGAGAGAGGCTGATTTCGAAGGTTGAAGTGAAGGAGAAGAAGCAAGGTTCGAGCAAGCAAGCTACGGGTAAGAATCTCTCCCATTCCTCCACTCCTTCTCTTGGATAGTGCCTGTGGAGGCACCGGAAGCAGAGCAAAGCAAAAATCTCAGATTGCAGTGAGATTTGGTGTGTGCAAAGAGCACTGTGTATTTTGCAGATAGGCCCTTTGGGGCTTTCCCACAGTTATTTTGGGCATTTGAGGCCGTTTCAGGGCCCGTTTTAGAGCCGCAAGTTGCGGACAGCAGTTTCAGGGTTCGCTGTGACTTCAGTTGTATCGACCGATAGTAGGTGCGCAGGTTACAGATTTCAAATCTGTAAGATTAAAGGTGTTTACCAGTGAGTAAACACGAGGTTTATCTGCAAACAGGTTGCAGATTGCATGTATTGTTGAGCAGACAGTGAAAAAGGCTGTCTAGTGTATTGCTGTGCACTACAAGTCGAGGATTGCAGAAGATTTGCTTGCTGTTTGGTATTATTCTTGTGATAATGGCAGAGAATAGTGGAAGCCCCATCATTGAGAAGCTCGACAAGAACAACTACCCTTCATGGAAGTTCCGTGTCACGAACTTTCTTATTGGAAAAGGCCTCTACGAGTTCGTTTCAGGTGAATAAAAG
Source organism: Lygodium microphyllum (assembly GCF_053477565.2). NCBI lineage: Eukaryota > Viridiplantae > Streptophyta > Polypodiopsida > Schizaeales > Lygodiaceae > Lygodium > Lygodium microphyllum. The sequence goes on along the minus strand of NC_141150.1, from coordinate 120,471,040 downwards.
GAGCCGGAGGTGAGTGATCCTCCAACTGCAGAAGAGATAAAGGCACGGAAGGAATGGAATGCGAAGGATAAAAAGGTTATGTATTGGTTGTCTGCAGTAATTGACAATAATATGCTGGGACACATTAGAAATGCAGAGAATGCATATGCAGCTTGGACCATACTTGAAAGTATGTTTTCTGTAAATACAAAGGCACGGAAGATTCAACTCAAGCAAGAGTTGAATACATTAAAGAAAGGGAAGATGTCTATAAATGAGTATGCACTGAAGGTAAGAAGCATTGCAGATGCATTGGCAGCGATTGATGCAATGCCTAATGATGATGATTTGGTGTCGTCTATCTTGGGTGGACTTAACAATGAAAAGGCTTGGAAGTCTTTTGTAACTTCCGTATATGTCAGAAAGCCATTTCCAGATTTTGATGAGTTGGTCTCCCTTATGATCACTGAAGAGATCAACATGCAGATTGAGACATCTGGAAGAAGCGGTGAACAGGTCCAAGCTTTCTACTCCACTTCAGGAAGGGGACGTGGCAGGTTCTCTTCAAGAGGCCGTGGTACATGACGTGGTAGTGACAACCAGCAAAACAGATTGAATCAGCAATTTGGCGATATGCAGGTTTCAGGAGGTCGTGGTAACTTTAGAGGCAGGGGGAGCTTTAGAGGAAGAGGTGGATGGCAGAACAGAGGTTCTAACAACTCTGGTATTGTGTGCCACTACTGTGGCAAAACAGGTCATATTGCAGCCCAAT